>NC_088266.1:7687664-7995171 GCF_036013445.1 Caloenas nicobarica
CAGTTTAGGGATTTACCCTCTGTCGTCCTCCTCACCAGCCCCACTCGGTGCCATCGCCGTGTCTGTGCCCAGCTCGTGCCTTGCAGGGAAGCAGCCGTTTCTCACCCCGCTGAGCACGACGGCGCGGTGGGCACTGCCGCTCCCGCGGAGCGGGTCCCGTTCCGCCCCGCCCCGTTCCTGCCGGGCGGGGCCGCACGTGGCAGCGGGGCAGGCGGGAGCACGGGGGCCGCGTGCGGCGGCGCGTGACGGGCGGGGCGGTGCTCCCGCGGCCGCTCGCCCCGCCCCGCTGCGCGTGTCGCCTCCAATAAAGCGCCTCTGGTTCTGACTCCGCCTCCTCCTCTCCGTTGGGGGCGGGGCGGGGCGCGGCGCACGTGGCCGAGGTGTGTGGGAGCGCGGCGGCCGCGTGCGGCGGCCGTTACGTAAGCGCGCGGGGCCAGGGCGCGGTGCCTCGCGGCGGCGAAAGCGGGACGGCGGCGGAGGCAGGTAGGGCCCGGGGCCGGCGGGAGAGGCGCGGCTTGGGGGGCGCGGAGGGGCGGAGCGGCGGCTGCCCGGAGCAGCCGGGGTCTGTTGTCTGAACTGCGAGCGGGCGGCGCGGCCTGGCCTGAGGAGACAGGGCGCGTTTGAGAGTAGGGCAGGAGAAGGGGAACCGGCGCGGGGCGGGGCCCGCTGCTGCCGCGCTCCCTTAGCCGCCGGTTGTTCTTCCCGCAGGAGGCTCCAGGCCCGGCTGCCGTGGCGAGGAGCCCGGCCGATGCCCCGGCGGTCTGCGGGCCGGAGATGGACGCGGCCGGGCCGGAGCGGGAGGAGGCGGCCGGCCCCGGGCAGCGCCGGCGGGCTGCAGGCTCCCCCGCCGCGCTGCGGAGCTCTGGCGGGGAACGGCTCGACGCGCCGCGCTCCGGCGGGACCGACTTCTGCAGCCGGGAGCTGAACGGCTGCTCGGCGGAGACTTTTGTGCGGCAAAGCAAAGTTCCCAGGTAACTCCTGACAGCCCGCGGAACCGGTTTTCCTCGTGCTGGATGGAGGTGCTTGACTTAAGCAGGGAGCTAAAGTCAGAATCGAGGACCCGGCGTTGTTGCGATCCAGAGCTCTCTCCTTGGGCTCGATGGTTTCCGTGCACCGAGGGAGCTGGTCTGGATCGCAGCCCGCGGCGTTCACAGCGGGATTGCTGCTGCATGATTCCTCGTAAGCCGTTTGCCTAATTCTTAGATTGGCTGATCCACACACGTCATTGACCCTTTTTGTGCCTCCTATATATATCTAATCTAAAGACTGCGTTTAGCAGTAGTAAAACAGAAATTTACCTAGATAATATTTCCTCCAAAAGTTCAGCAATTCACTGAGGTGCTATTTTTTTTTAACCAAAAAAAAAGGCAGGTCAAGAGCTATAATTTATGCCATGATTAACTGGCACGTAAAGTTAGCATGCAATGCTCGAACTTATTTATTGGTTTGTATAGTAAGAGTATGACACTAATAAAAGTGCCAAATGTGTAAAAGTTATTTAAAATAATGATGTTCATATCTCATCTATAGGATTAGAATCGGTCTGCATTTTGAGAATATCGACTACTTATTTTTGCAGTCGGTGAAATAAGTGAAGGAAAGAAGAGAAAGATTTTGGTTGTTAATAACCTTGCAGCTGTTAAAAATATAATGAAGGGTCCGGAGTTATGTGACGAATGAAATCTGTGCATCAGGTGTATTTCAAGGATGTTATGTTTCCCTAAAGTGCTTAAAATCAGATGCAGACTTCAAGGCTGGAAAGACTTACGTATAGAATCATACGCATAAAAAGTCAGAATATATTCATGATTTTAATACCAGTGAAGTTTAGAAAATCTAGAGTAAAGATCAGCTTATTTTTAGTTGCTAAGCATCTTAGCACGCAGCTCAGTTATGATGTAATTTTGTGATCCATGACATACCAGAGTTGGAAAGGAGAAAGGTAGAGGAGAGGAGATTAAGTAGCCAAGAAGTGAGAAAATACAACAGGAAATATAGTGGAAGAGCATTAGGACCTTTCTGGATATTCTGCAACTCTGTGGCCAAGCTCATAAAATGTTAATTTAGTGAATAATTTTAATTAGTTGTCAGAAAAGAAGCGGCTATATCCAAAGCCTCTGGTGACATTTAGCCTCTGTTTTACAGTGAGCGGCTGAATTGGAACCAATCTCACAGAGATCTGATGTTCATGATCCAAGAAATGAAGAGGTGTTTGCCCGAAGAGAAAAGGAGTTCCAGCAAGCCCAGTACCATCAGTGCTCTCAACTACGCCTTGCAGTGTGTCCAACAGGTCCAAGGTATGTGTCGGAAAAACCTGGAAGTGTAGAAGCTATACAGCAGCTTGGTTTGAATAGGTGTGTCTGGCGCCAAATAACATTAAAACAAGCGAAAGCATTCCAGTTATCCTGGAAGGAGTTGGCTTTCTGAGGCACTGTGGGTTGTTTGGGTTTTTTAAATAGTCATGTCATCTTTTCTTTTGAAACACCCACCTACTGCTTTTGTTTTCTTCAGAATCCTATAGCTATTAGGCGCGTGCTAATAACTTTCTGTGTATATTGAAAAATAGCATTCCCATCCCACTTTGAAAACTTATTGGGTAGTCTGTGTTTTCCAACAAAACTAAGTAGCTAAAATTGTTCTTTTGCCATCACATTCCGTCCTTTCTAATTCCTCATGCTCATTTTTTGTAACATAAATATATCACTCCAAATAGTATAATTGGTATTCCTTTTTCCTTTGTCGCTACACAGACCTTCCTCATCTCACCTTGGACTTCACCAAAAAGATGACAAAAGTACAAGGGCTGTAAGAAATGCTTTCAAAATAGTCTCCTTACTGACCTCCTTGTGTTTGTTTTGCCTTTCCTGTTTTCTTTTTTTCCAACTAGCAAACAATGACTTTTTCCAGGCTCTGAATGACCGAAGAGTGTTTCAGACAGATGTGATGACATACAGCATAGAAGAGTTGGTGGCCGGTGCATCTGAACACACTCCAAAAAACACTGTAAGGAATTCAGGCAGACTTAAGGAGTTCATCACTTGCTGTTTCGCTCTCTTATTTGATCTCCTTATATTATTTTGTGGAGGTAGAATGCATAAAATTGAAAAGCCTTGAAGTTTTAGCCAGATGGGCCTTTGTGTTTTTAAAGGTAGATCAAGACTACTTCTTATCTATGCTGACTCAGGGTACCCAACAGCAGTGAGTGAAGAATTACCAATTTTTCTTGTTTGCTTTTTTCACCTGAAGCAACAAATATCTCTTTGAGAATCTGATAATTCATTTATAGCATAGTAATATCTTGAGACAGACTTAGCAGAATGTTTTCAAAGCTGATGAAGTCCACAGTTGTGAGGGTCTTTGGTTTCTGTTTGTACTCCTGGATTTAATTTTTTGTTTGTCTTGATTTGCAGTACGTCTCATGCTTTCTGGCTCTGTTTCAAAGAAGAGTGTGTTTTGTGCTATTCAGTACTGTTAGATGCCATATTAGAAATACTGCAAATGCTTTCTATTTCAAAAGTTCTCAGAATGTTTTTGTATGTGGAATTGTGGTGAATGCTCTAAAATTTGGGGAAAAGCATGTGGAGTGATAACCAGTTGTTCTGGACAATGGCAAGCATCACTGTAATCTGTTTCAGTTTTGATACTGCAGTCTTATTAGCATTTGTAAATCATGAGTAAGGTACTATAGCATTAGAGATCGTAGTAACTCACACCCAACTTTAATTGGATGCTAACTTAAGGACACATTTTTGAACATCTGTCTTAGGTTGTAGTATGTGGTGGTTTGGGGGTCATTTGGGGGTTGATTCTGTTTTGGTTTTTATCCTTATAGTATTGCCACCATGTGTTGGGGGAAGACTGCTTTTTAATGATGATTGTTTTCCAGGACACATTTGTGGCTGTGTTTTCCTTGCTTTCTGGACGCATGGTGCATATTTCTGAGCAGGCAGCATCCATTCTGAACTGCAAGAAGAAAGTGTTGGACTCCTCCCGGTTTGTAGAGCTGCTTGTCCCTCAGGATGTAAGCGTGTTCTACACACACACCGATCAGTCCCACCTGCCGCTTTGGAGCACAGAAAGTCGAACAGGTGGGACTTGGCAGCACTCCTAAATGCTTTATGTATCTTTCTGTCTTTACAGAATGAGAGTAGAATAGTTTTTCATTTTAAATGCTTATGATAGCAAGATACGTAGGCAATGCTTATTCCCTTTCCACTTTGAAAACTTGAGTAACCGTGCAGCTAGTCTTAGCTAGTCTCCTCAAGGCTTAACTCTTACTTGGGGTAAGGAGAAGGCAGATACTTCATTGTTTTGTGTGCCATCTTACTCATTCCAAATACTGATACTTTTTAAAAGGAAACTAAACACATAATTGTGAGTTTGAAGTCATTTAATCTGCATCTTAGGTGTTTAGGTGCTTTGTCTTTGTGGTCCACTTGCAGCCTGCTGTGAGCACGGCTCACTGAACCCAAGTTTTAAGGTGACTTGCTATCTAGTGCTGGATGTGGCTTTTAAGTCCTGTGTTATTTGTCAGCAATTCCAATGTAGCTTGCGTGCCAAGGCCATGTCTTTTGCCCACTTAGCTGTAGTGCTGTTCCGCCATCAGAGCTGGGAAGTCCAAAGTCTTTGCTACCAAAGGACGTGAAACATCAGAGGTTGCTAACGTAACATGCCAGGGATTCTGCAGCTTGGAAGCCAGTCGTGTGCCTACCAGCAGACCAGTGGCAGCCTTGTGGAGCTGTTGTCATTTTCTTGCTATGAACTGTTACTGAATTTTCCTGTCCCCATAACTCTTGGCTGTATCTAGTTTTTGGTATGTGGCTCCATAGTGATGCACTGGGGAAAGGAGTTTCTCAGATCATGTGGGTTTCCTCTGAATTTGGTTTCGGGTCAGCCGTTTCTCCAAGAGTGAGTGGGCTAGAGAAGAGAGAACATTTGAGATGGGAGCAGGCTGTTGAACAGCTGATTCAGTAGCTAATAAAGAGCAGGTTGTGAGACTTTGTTCTTGCTCAGAAAGTCTGGAGAATGCAGAGTTTTAAATAGTTCTTATAGCTGTGACCTTTTGAAGGTATTAACTGATATTTTTCAATGTGTTCTTATTAGCTTCTCTGTATGAGTATGCCCAGGTGAAATCCTTTTTCTGCAGGATCAGGCAAGTACATTGTAATTGTTTTGTGATGGCTGGGCAAAGGGTACAGTACTGGGCAGAAACAGTGTTCTGTTACAGCTGACCAGTGTGAGCTCATGGAACTCCATTACAAAATAGTCTTATTGTGTTTAATATCGGCATCCAGTGGGACATGTTGAATATCTTTTCCCATAGTGATGCTTAAACTTGCATGGGGGTAGACCAAATGAGTGATTCTCATGAATACATTTGGTCTGAGAATTAGCAGGTGGTCTTTAGCCATTAGAGTAACGGCATTTCCAGGACAGCCTCTGAATGCAAGTAGTGGAGGCAAAACCCTGCTTGGTGTTGAGGGGAGCAGGATCAGTATGGCTGAATGTGTTGCCCTTGAATCGCTGTGTACTCAGCATAACTTCTCTGTGCAGGGCTCTCAGCCCTGGCCTAAAGTATCTGAGTCTTGAAACCAGTGTGCTAATCCCTTTTACTTTTCTTCAGGGGTGGTAAAGATCAAAAACAAGAAACACGCTATTATCCCTTCCGAATCACCCCGTACTTGGTCCATGTGTGTACTTCTATCCACGTGGATGCAGAATCCTGCTGCTTAGCTTTGGCTGAGAAAATTCACTCTGGATATGAAGGCAAGTCAGGAACTCCAGTGGACACGAAAAAAAAGCCAATAAGAAAATGCAGTATATGAAAGTCTGCTTCCTTTGTTTAGAACTTGTGCTTGGGTAGTCTCACCCGGGTAGCTTCCAGTTTGCGTGTGTGTACATGCATGCGAATCCAGAGCATTTGTGCCTTCTTTGCAAGGCCCCAAAGCATTTGACCTCTTCTCACTTTTTTTTTTTTTTGGGGAGTAGTCTGTAGCACCTAAAAATTTGTGATTTTTCTATGAGTTACTCATCAGAAAGCAGTGAACAATTACAAAGTTCAGGAGCCAATAACTATCATGAGCAGAAGGAACAGTTAGGTCTTCTTTCTCGGTGCATATTTTGTTTCAGTAAATATTTCTTTTTCTATTAGCTCCTCGAATTCCTATGGATAAAAGAATCTTCACCACCACTCACACCCCTGGATGTGTTTTTCTTGAGATAGATGACAGGTGAGATTTGAGTCTTAAGACCTGCAAGGTGTGTATGGAGAGGTAGCAAAAAATCTTTTAGTGATGCAGCTAGAGACCCAAGCGAAGTAGTCAAGCTATGCACTCGGCAATAGTTAATTAAACAAATGAGTTTTTTGTTAGTCTGCTCATGGTAAAACATCTAGAACTCCACAGACGTAATCTCCTTTCTTGACTTAAAATGTGAAATAAACAGAACTGCAGTCAGTTTTCATTATCCAGGGCAATGGGGACCTGTGGTAACACAGTGGGAAACCCACGTAGTGCAGAGCTCTGGGGATCACAGTGTGGAGATACAGACTGAGCTGGGTCAGGTAAATTTGGACAGACTATAGCTGTCTCCTGCAAAGCCACAAAAGTGTTTTTACAAGAGACTTTGGAGCATCTGTGTCAGACTTCTTACTGATGTTTTGCCTGTGACCTGTTCTTCAAGATCCCCTTTTCTTTTTTATTTTTTTCCTTGCATGTAGACAAGCACAAAACTGTCTGCAAATGTGAAAATCTGTTACATCACCAGGCAAAGAAATGCTTCTCATTGGTATTTGCATATCTGCATTGCACTGGAGGATTATTAGATGAGCTGCACAATGTTCTTTAGCCTTAGTTCATGCCATATTAGCTCTTGCATGGGGACTTCACTGACAAGCAGAGCCTTAAGGATGTAAATACTCAAAACTGTATTATAATCAGTGCTAATGGGTTTGGGTTTCAGAGCGGTGCCTTTGTTGGGTTACTTACCTCAAGATTTAATTGGAACGTCCATACTGATGTATTTGCACCCAGAAGATCGTCCTTCGATGATTGCTATTCACAGGAAAAGTAAGTACAGTTGCTTTAAGAGGAATTTCTACTGACTGTAACATTCTTTCATGATCATATTGCTTGACATGTGACTGATCTGCAGTCTAGAGAAAAATAAACGAATTAATGAATTAAAGCAACCAGTTTAAAAGCAAATTCAAACCCAGAGTTTTAAAGGACCCCAGTCATTAGTGTTTGTGCTTGCACTACTGTGTCAAAACATAAACCGAACCTTGTTTCTTGATTGTTTTTTTTTTTTTTTTTTTCCCCCCCAGTTCTGAAATTTGCTGGCCAATCCCCTTTTGAACATTTACCTATTAGATTTTGTACTCAAAATGGGGATTATGTCATACTGGATACCAGCTGGTCCAGTTTTGTGAATCCGTGGAGCAGGAAAGTAGTGTTCATCATTGGCCGACACAAAGTCCGAACGTAAGTCAGTTGTAGAATTGATCTATTACTGTGTTTTTCTTTGAATACTCTGCAAAACAAAGTGGTCTCAGTACCAAAGTAGAGACGTAATGTTGCTCCTGCAGTCCGTGGTAAATACTGAGCGTGTCTTGCAGCTCATACCTTCAGAACAGCATTAGTCTATTTATTAAGTATGAAAATAAGTAAATTACTTAGAAATAAAAGGCAAAGCCACTTTTTTTTAACATGTTTTTGCACGTGATTAGTATCGAAATACTGTGACAATGGATGTGTCTTAATCAAAATATGAGTTTTAAACAAGCCAAGTAAAAGCTAAAAAGCAACATAAAAGGAGATCACTTCAACAAATAATTAGTTGACATCTCTTCATGATTGGCTCATCAAAAAAAACCAATGATTGACAGACATGTTGCCAAAATCACCTTCTGGTTTGTTTTGTTCTGGAGCATGCACTTGATACAGAATCTAAATATTTACCACGGTAACTTCTTTTAAAAATACAATCAGTATGGAATGTGCAACTTAATTTTTCAGATGTTTCTCCTTAGCTCACAAGAGATTTGGAAATATGACTGCCTGCCTTCCTCTTACATGGTTTCTTTTCTAGGAAATGGCTTTTGGAGATGGCCTGTGATCTTTTATTCAAGATTTTATGTGGTGTGAATTTGTCTTGTAAGTGAAGGAGGCAGAGGGGTGGATGCTTGTCCACCTGAACTCCTGTCACTGCTAGTGTGCTGACTTCCCTGAGGCGTCACATGAACACTGTTCCCATAGCACTGCCCCAGGACCCCAGCTGAGCTGATGGCGGAACAGATGACATCCCTTTGTTGACTCAGCAAAACAGTCAAAATAAAATAATTATAATGAAAAAGGAAAAAGAATCTACTGCGTTTATAGCTACCTTTTCTTCATCGAATTTAAATTAATACTGAAATTTTGTTGGCTGTCTCCAGAAGCCCTCTGAATGAAGATGTCTTTGCTGCAAGAAGTAAAGAAACGAGCAGTGTTGAGAAAGAGATAAGAGAATTGCAAGGACAAATTTACAAGCTGCTTCTGCAGGTAAAGAAGGTGAAAGAATTTCAAAATACTGGCTAGCATTCTGAATGAGAGGCCAAAGAAACTTGCGTCTGTTTAGCAGACTGCTTTGGGGATGACCTTTTAAAAGGTCTGAAAGGAAAGTTCTAATATGGAGACAGGCACATGTGACAGCAGTAAAAATATGGCTCTAGGTAGCCCACCTGATTAGAAAAAAGTATTTTGTTTGACATATTTGCCAAGTCTTTGTGTTGAAAGATAACTCTGCATCCTGTAACATTTTTAAGCATGGTAGAGAATTTATACCAAGCACATGGCAGAGCCCAGAGCCATACTGACTTTTTGTTCAATTTTCTTTGTTTACCTGAGGTTCCGTGTGGCAAAATATGTTGTTCTCTTCTTTTTGTTCTCTAAGAGGATTATTTTTTTTTAATTACTGTTTTTTCCCCTCATACAGCCAGTTCACAGCAATGTTTCCAGTGGTTATGGAAGCCTTGGAAGCAATGGCTCTTATGAACACTATATCAGCATAGCATCGTCCAGTGACTCCAATGGGAATTGTGCGGAGGAAATACAGGAACCAGTAAGTCTATAAATGTGTCACTGCCTGCAGAGTAGTAGAAATTCGGTTTTTAAAATGAAAGTTTTTACTGTGTACATGTGCACTACTCATCCTGAATTTTCCTAAAGTGGGAAGATACAGCTGTGTTCAAGCTAAATGAACTTAAATTGATCAGTTATAGAATGCCGGCTATCGTTTGTTGCTCTTAATTTTGCTGACTAAAATGAGCAGATAACTACCATGGTAGTTCACTAAAGTAAATTGAAGACTTGCTTAAGATCAGCCTTCTCGAAGAACCAGTGGACTCAGAGAAAAAAGTAGCAGAACCATGCAACCAGAAAGAGGAGGAGGGGTTTCTGTTTGCTTGGGATTTTCTGTTTTGTTTCAAAACGGGCACTAGAGGTACAGTGCTATAGAAGAGAGTGGAAACAGCGGTGTCCTAAAACAAGCTTTGCAATTACCTAATTTCCTTGTGAGGCTTCTGGGTAAGTCATTGCCTTATTCCCACTCTCAAGGCTTGCAACAGTATTAAAACAAATACTGAGGCTGTTAGAGCTCTATCATGGTTAATTAAATTAACCACAATGACTAGATTCATTAAATTTACAAATACCAATAGATACCAGGCTTAGGCTGACAGTCTACTCCCTTTCAGTCTGGAGAATACAAGAACCCAAGCCCGTCCTAATGGTCTCCTATGGACTCTTTATTAATTTTATTCTGACTTCACATTTTCACATATCTCAAGACTACATTGCAACAGGTTTGTGCAGATGTCAACCGAATAAAGAATCTGGGACAGCAACTGTATATTGCATCAAGGAGCAAGCCACAGAATGGACATGAAGAGGCTGCAAGCTCAGAAGTGCTGGGAGGTATGTTCACAAAATTATGATCCTTAATGTAAGAGGAATTTGTGTAGCTCTGTAGCTGTGAGTTTGGCCAGCTGGTGTTATGCTGAAGAACTCAGGAGAGCACTTCAGCATGACTTAAATACGGAAGTGTTTTGATGGGATTTTTGTGGTGGTCTTTGTTGGGTTTTTTTTGTTCTTGTTTTGGGTTTGTTTGTGGTTGGTTGGTTGTTTAAATAAAAAAAACACTGATTAAAAAAAAAAAAAAACACAAACCACCACAAAAAACCACCTCAGCGGATGCAATAACTTTTTAACTACTCCCCGAGATATGGAGGAATATATCTGTCTCTTTCTAGGTTAATAGACTTCACTTTTTTTATTTTAACTTTTTCTAGTGAAAATGCAGACTTTCTTGTAGCAAGTATAAGCCTCCTATGTAAGCTCCCCTTAATTACTTTATGTGGGCTCTCAGAAACAGTCCATAGGTTGGAAAACACTGCCTTACTTCCCACTGAAGTAGTGGTTTAGTTATTGAGTGCTTAATATTATGTTAATGCACATTATTTGCAGTTAGTACCTAGCACAGATATATGGAGAAAACAGGGTACTTCCTCAAATATCACAGGAATCTGTATTAAAACATTTTGCACTGTGATATTCTCTGAGAGTTACAATTAAGTCCTAGTCTTGTTGACAAGAGGACTGCACTGTGAGTGTTGGTGTGGTCTGACCAGCGTATCCATGCTATAAAAAGTTGTAAATTACTCTTAAATAACAGGTCAGATTCTGTGATGTATTAATTGAGAGAAGAGTAATATTAATTGCAGGTTTGTTTACAATTTAAATACAATATTTTTACCATCCTGTTTTCTTTGTGTTTTCTAGTTGTTCTAAGTGGATGTTTAAGGTGTTGTGTGGGGTGCTTTTAGGCATTCTTTCCCCTTCTCGATTCCCTGCCTCGTCATAAGAAAATGCAGAATAATTTGGTAATGAGAGCTTTGCTGTCATAGGCTGTATGTCCCTGTATAAAATATATATATCCTAGTGTGTGTGTGTATATATATATATATGAATGTGTGTGTGTGCGGCTTGTTAGGGATGGTATTTAAATGCCTTTGAGAGGAGTCTTTGAGGATTTCTTCTTTTCCAGGAAAGAGGCACACTGCTTCTTGTTTTCTTCAGACATTGAGAGGCGATAGCACAGAAGAACCAGGCAATGCATTTTATGCTGATTCAAAAAAGACTCCACGTGTTCCTTCCTATCAGCAGATCAATTGTGTTGATACTATCATCAGGTAATAAACTATGAAGTGATTTTAGTGATATAAGTTTAAGATAATTGGTGGAAGGTAAATTTTCAAGCAGTTTGCATTGGTCTAAACTGTGTGGGTTTCGAGTTGTGAGATAAATTTGGGATTGTTTGTAAAGTTTTTTGCCTCTCTGGGCAATCCATCCCAATGCTCAGTCAATCTGAATTGCACAGTAATGAAGAATTTAGGGCCTAAGATTCCGTTTGCAAATATTGACATTTTTATATGGCTAGTTTCACCATTGGCGCAATAGGCGTTTAAGAGAATTTTGATGGGGACAATATGTCAGTGTCTTCCCAATACACATTTTGAGAACATCTGTATAAAATAGAAAGTGAATGTAATTTGTAAAAAATGTCAGTATTTTTTAACCCAGTGGATAACAGTGTATTTTTTTCTTTTTTTTTCCTTCCTTTTTTTTTTTTTATTAAAGAGTAATTGATAGATTTTATTTAAAATACTCTTTGGAAAGCAGATAAGTATCCAGAGCTTTCTGCAGTGAATTTAAAATACTAGTTAACAACCCCTGGATCTCCAGTTTGGATTGTTCAAATGTTTGTTTCTCAAAATGGAGAAAAACACGAAGTAGAGAGAGCTTCCTGTGATATGCTTTTATTTCAGATATCTAGAGAGCTGCAGTATTCCAGCATTGAAAAGGAAATGTAAATATTCTGCAAATGCATCATCATCATCTTCAGAAGATGACAAGCAAGTCCAGCAAAATCAGCAGGAAGTTGAGGCACTGGAAGGTAACACAAAGTATACTGACCATCATAATAGAACCGCAACAACTGATTTATTTTGTATATGCTGCTGTTGTACATTCCAAGGTTTATGTCCACTTTTTAAATTGTCACACTGACAGCACAGATATTTTGGTTATGTGGCAAATATTTGCTTACCTTGTCTAGATCTCACAATTAAGCATAGGCTACAGTATTAAGTCTTTGAAAGTAGAATGCATCAAAAGAACTGTTGCTTGTAGCTAAATGAACCTGCTGTTGCTCACTCATTTCATGCCATGTATAGTATGCTATGATTGCACTGGTATATGAATGTTACATTTATTTGTATATAAGACTGTCTTATTTAATAGTCTGCGTGCTTACTGGTTGTTTCTGAACCAGTCAGACTTGATGAATTGGGAGCACAGTGCTCGCAATGCAATTCCATGTAGAAACTTTGTTATTTACCAATAGATACTGCTATGCTTTCGGCAGTTAATTCCCTGACTCCAATATCTGCTGATCGGGAGGAGATGCTGAAAGACCAGGCAGCTGCAGGTGTGGTGGGAGCTCCTCTGGCAGACCTGGGCCTCTCCACCAAGGCTCCCAGTGTGGTGTCTGTCACCAGCCAGTACAGTTACAGCAGCACCATCGTGCATGTCCCGCACCCTGAATCAGGTACTGGTCACACTCACAAAACAGTGACTTGACTCACTGAGTTTTAAACTTACACGGTGTTTCCAGCCTTAAGTACACAGTGAGAAACTTTCGTCTTTTTGAGTTACGTTCTTATGAATATAAAATCTGATATATAATCAAGGTACTTCTAGGGACACAGTGAAGAAAACTCGAGCCTGGAGATTTTTACAGTATTGTAATAAAACCTAGTTTTAACAGAGTACACTGTTTCCTTTCCCTTTAAATTCATCACATATATCTCAAAACAACATGCTTTTGGCTGTTGAGGATTAAAATAAAAATGGCTAATGGGCCAGTGTTACTTCATTTTAATGCAGAAAGAAGCATAAAAATGAGTATTTAACCGCTATTGTTCTCAGAAAGTATGAAGAAAGAAGTGCCTCTGTAACTTCCAGGTGAATTTGAAGTTTTCCAGACCATGCAAAGTAAAGTTGATGTTTGTGTAACTATATTTGAGCATAGAGGGTGTTTTCTCCCCACCCTGCCTCTGCAGCCTGTATCTGCTTGGTAGCTCAGACAAGGCTGTTTTCTGTGTAACCCTCTGGCTGTTGTGGGGATTGACACCAGAATGCCAAAGCAAAGGGTAAGTGTTTTATTTTCTTCCCTCTTCAAAGAAGTGACTACGATGGAGGATACTATGCTTGGAAATGAACAGACTGAGCTGCCTCATGTGAATGCTCAGAGTCTCACCATGGCGCCTGAGGACCTGAAGCCAGTTGGGCTAACAAAAGAGACATTGTCAGCACACACTCAAAAGGAGGAGCAGAACTACGTTGACAAGTTCCGCCAGAGGATCTTGCTCTCTCCATTTAGGACTTACCTTCAGCAGGGGAACAGAAGTAACAACGGACATTCCTGTGGCCAAGGTAGGCAGCAGCTTTGAGAACTAAAGACTTAGTAGATGACTTAGAAAGACCACCCTACCCGTGGAGTCTGGTTCTCTTTCATATGATTTGGTGAGTATCTTACTATGGCTGCAAACAGAATACTTCTTTTGAGCTGCCAAAGCTTGACAACAGCATTGCCCACACAGACATCTGCTCCATTTTGTGTGTTCCTATCTTAGACTTTGCACAAAGCAGATAATTATTGCAATAAACCCTGCAGATTCTAAGTACTTTATTGCCTTCCCTTGAAGGAATGCAGAAGATCTGATTGGGATAAGCCAAAACGATCAATAAGAGAATTGATGACGTGAAGGAAGATATTGTACATATGTCAGCAAATCCATCCACTGTAGTGTGTGGAAGAATTATCCAGAGGAAAGTCAGGTCTCCGAATAAGCCACGCTCAATTATCTGGATGTTGGTTTTTTATTTTTTTTTTCCTCCTAGGTCTGTCATTTCAGTCAATGTGTCTGTTTTTCTTCCTCCTTAGGAGATTCCCCTTCAAAGCAGATGAGCCCAGCTAGCTGTAAAAAAGGCAAACATGGAAAATTCAAGCGCCAGAAACCTCAGAGACAGTCCTCAGATAGCCACTCTTCTAGTAAAAACAGAAATAGTCTTCCATGTGAGAAGAGAACAACTCAGAAACAGTCATTCTCTCCCTCGGAACTGTCCTGTCTGAGTTCCTCCAGTGTGAATGTCCTTCCTCTTGTGGGATTTCCTGCCTGTTTGGATCCACTGCCCACTTTCCCAGCCTCTTCATTAGGAGAGGAGCTTGCCCTTCGCTGGTTACAACCCGAGTCCATGCCATTGTCCCAACAATGCTGTGAAGCACAGTCGTGCCCAGCACTGTATCCCCCAAATGTAGGCATGTTTATGGCTGTATTTTTTCAGAGCTTTCCCTTATATGCTCAGATGCCTCAATATGTCTTTCTTCCTAGCCCTCAGTCTGTTTATCCCCCCTCTTCATACCCATGCACTATGCTGCCTCCGGCCCCCCCTCCTGCTCCATCACCGATCACACCACACTCTCTGGATCAGCCCCTTCCAGCCTCTTCTGCCTCATCCATGAGGGAGCAGCCAGAGGGCCAGCGTGACCAGGCCCTGCTGTTGAGCAGCTCACGGAGCAGCTCCCCGCTTCAGCTGAATTTGCTTCAAGAAGAGCTGCCGAAGCCCATGGAGCTTTCTGTTAGTACTGATGTTAAAGCACGTGCAGAAGCTAAACGTGTAAGTAACACAATTTTTTAATGTAGAGGAGAAACTCTTGACTTTTCACGGTGCTTGGTCACCAAAACCAGTGCTGATGATCTGTGTTTCAGGGTCACCAGATTTTGTGAGCTGCCTTTTCCACAGGCTGTGCTATGTAGAGTGCAGGGCACAAATAGCACAGGAGGCGGAGAAAGCTGTTTGTACTTGCACCCATGGGAACTCATAACAGTACAGTGTTGGCACTTAGCAAATGACAGAAATGTGAGATCTTCTGATCTAGGCTGCCACAAGCCACCTTTGCTCAGCATTTTTAAGGCAGCCTTTTCAATTTCGGCAGGAATTTTGGGTTTGGGGCTTTTATGCACGTGGAACTTGGTTAGCGCTGCACAATTCGCATCCTTTTTCACCCAGTCCCACAGTCTCTGTGGAGAACCAAAACAAAGGGAAGATACGCTTCTAATTACTCCCTCTGTCTCCCAGGGATGCAGCTAATGAACGAAGAACAGGGATCCGTGTGGGTCGGTTTCCATACATGGGCATAGAAAAGGCCTCTCCAACTTCCGCGGTAAACTCAGAGACAGGAATCTGAGCTCTGCAGGCAAGGAAAAAAATGTTGGCTCCCGAATCCAGATTGGGCTGGGAAGGCTGGATCAGCTGAAACTGCAGGGTAGGGTCCTGAAAGGGGAGTTGGTGTGCCTGTAGCTGCTGAAGCGGTAAGCTTCACATAGCAAATCAGGGGAAGATCCTCTCATTTTCCCTGTAGTGCACCGTTGCTTGATGTGTCTGGCTGCTTCATGCCATCTAACAGGACATGAAGAGAACTAACTCCTGCTCTCTTGTCAGCAGAAAATATTAACTTAATGCAACAGTACAATATATTGACCCAGTGGGGAAGGATCTACAGCAGAAACCAGTAAACCTGAGTCCAGACGCTTCTTGATTTAACCCATGAAGAGTGTTATCCTGAGTTGTAGACCACCATCCATTTTCAGAGCTAGAAACTCCAAACCTATTGAATTGATACAAGAATTTAGTCAACTTCTGACAAATTCAGTAAATGCATGAACTTCCTTTTTCAAACTTAAATGTAACTTCCATGGATGTGTTTGTTTTGATTTTTGTCTCCAGGACAATGATCTGGAAGACAGCCATTGTGCTTCTAGTGATCTTACTGACTGCTGGCTGTATGAGGACTCCCGGTCTGGCACAGGTTCAGCAGCATCAGGCAGTGGATCAGCTTTATCTGGCTCTTTAGGCTCTGGCTCCAATAAGACTTCTGGTTGTGGCACAGGTAGGGAAGTTCAAGATTTGGATCTTTGGCGCTTTGCTAATACGTTGGTAATTCATAACAAGATACTGTAATGGGAAGCCCAGTAAGAGGATCTGTAGTCTTTACTTTTCACAGACTTTCAGTGTTTGAAGCAAAGTTTGTTTCAGTCACTGTAGTTGGAAATGGGAATCTATCTAAGAAGCTATTCCTTTAACGTGTAGGTCACACTTTCATTTTGCTCATTATGACTTCTCTCTGCATTAAATATTGGCTTACATCTTGTTTCAGTAAAGGTAGATCCGCCTAGAGCAGGACTTTTTGAAACAGAAGCGGAGAAGCTGAGCTGATTAATTTTGAGAAGAGTGAATAGAGCTTTGGAGATATCAAATAACTTAATAAAATGCACTTTGTCTTTGAATTCTCAATAGGTTGCAATCACTTGCTAGAGCAGTCATTTGGGAGTACCCGTGTTCATGTTGCAGAACTAGCTTGCAAGAATACACTGGTATTCTGTTACTTTTTGTGCTGGATTACTAGGATTTCTCAGGCATCTGTGTTCATTTTTTTTCATGCTAATTTTCAGCAGGTAGTGGGAAAAGCACTAAGTATTTTGCCAGTAATGATTGTTCTGAAGCTTCCAAAGAAGAGAAGAATTGGGAAGCAGGAGAAAAAGGGACAGCTCATAAATCCAAACCTGAGTCAGCCTGGGTGATGATGGATCACACACCTGAGCGAGTTCTAATGACTTACCAAATGCCAGACAGGTTGGAAAACATCAACAATTTCTGAAATGTAGTTTGGAATTGTGCATAGAACTGTGGAATTAAAAATGAGACTATGGAAGTGCATGTGCGAATGAAACTCCAAAGTGTATTAATTTAGTCTTTATTTTAAGCCCTGTTTATTTCCTTTTGTCGTCTTTTGCCATTCCCCCTCTCAGTTAAAATATGGTAACGTGTAACCTTTTTGCTGAAGTGTTAAGGGGTTTGGTTGTTGTCCTGTACTTTGAATGCATGAAGGGGTAAAAATACGTGTTATTTGCAAGTTGCTTGCAATTATCTTATATATAATGTGTAATGAAATTCCACATTTAAAAAAAAAATAATAAAACCACACCAAACACAAAAAACCCCAACAAAAACAAGAACCAAAAAACCCCTGACAGCTAGACCAGTTGTTGAAAGAAGGCTCACAAAGCAAAGAAGGTGTGACAAAGTATAGTTATTTTTCAATGGCTGATGCTCCTAGACTTCAGCCATAGATGCTGGTGAAGAGACTCTCCCATAGTGATTGTAATCAGTGCCTGCCTTGCTTCATTTAGTACAGCTGTGTTCACAGGTGTCTGTTGCCTGCAGAATTAAAGAGGAAGTTTTGAAGGAGGATCTGGAGAAGCTGACAGTCATGCAAAAGCAGCAGCCATGGTTTACAGAGGGGCAAAAGAAGGAGCTGGCAGAGGTGCATACGTGGATCCGGACCCAGACTGTCCCACTGCAAATCACCACCCAGGTAAGGAGTTGTGGAAGGAATCGACAGCTTGTTCTCTGGCCAGAGGCAGTGCCAAATCCTTAATGAGCAGCTTCCTTGTAAAGCTGAAAGGCAAGTCAAGGAAGTCACATGACTTTAAATCTGAAAGCTGAAACTGTATGTTCCACTAACCGAAGAATTCATTTCTGAGACAAGATAGGGTTGGAGGTGCAAGTATCTGTTTCTGAAAATAAGATATCTGTACAATCTCTGCTTTTAGGGAGATTTCAGCCCCATTGATGAGAGGTTTCAGGAGATTGCAACATGCTATCAGGATTTGACTCTTTGAAATACACTCATAAAAAGAAGAATTTAAATTACTGTGTTTTTGTTCCATTTTAAAGGGCTGTGCTACATGTGACATTAGGGAAGCAAGCTGTGAGGCTGCAGTGGCTGATGACAATATGGAAAACAAGGGAAAATCGCTTCCACTCCTGCAACGTTGAAGGCATCAGCACTTGTGTCAGTAAAACTACTTGGTGTGATTCCCATTCTTTGTTCCTCTGGCTTTGCCATAACACATACTTGTG
Organism: Caloenas nicobarica; assembly: GCF_036013445.1. NCBI lineage: Eukaryota > Metazoa > Chordata > Aves > Columbiformes > Columbidae > Caloenas > Caloenas nicobarica. Next base: position 7,705,748 of record NC_088266.1, read on the forward strand.
GTGAATCTGTCTGGCTGTCTCTTCGCAACATGAGCAGTCGCACGTGTGACACTCAATCTTCCTCCATTCCTCTCTGCTCCCGGCATGACTTTGAAAGAGTTCTTCGCTGGGAGGCTGTTTCCCTTCCTGACCTCACAGACTTGACGCAGAATGGGTTATGTTTCTAGCTTTTTATTGCTCAATGATGAGCAAAATACTAAGGTTTTTTGGGTTTGGTACTTTTAATATCAATTCAGTTACAATCTTCTTCATTAAAACTTATTTCAAGAAAAGTTATTTTTTACAGAATTTTAAGTTTTCTAGGCTAATTTGTCTCAGGCAGTGTTCTTTTGGTTTGGTGGGTTTTTTTAATAGTATGCTTGCCTGCTTTGTTTATACCTGTTTCTTTCTATTTATGCTTAAGGTGCATTTCTTTATTTATCTTTCAGTTTTTTCACCTTGAACTTGTTTCTTATTGTGTTATAGATCAGCAGAGGGCCACACATCCTCAGTACTTTTTGTGTTTGAACTTAAAGCACTTCTTAAAACAAGAGAATTGATTAGGTGATTACATCTAGCACGTTATGTACTCAAGTAGGAAAACGTGGGCAGTACCGTATAGCTTTTCTAGTCTTTTTTCAGGACTTTCCAAATACGGTATTCTGCTTTATAACTATACTGCCGAAAATATTTGCTCTAAAACATGTAATAAGATGCTTTGTGTATATGTCCTTTTCTTAATCAGGAAGCTTTTTAACTAAATTGTCAATAGATGCACTAGAATCCTTTCTAGCTAGCTGTGCTTAAATTAAAATGACTGCTTTAATGTGTTTTGAGACGTAGTGACGTAGATTTATTTGAGGACTCCAGGTAAGGATGGTCGTCTCTTTCAAAAGAGTTTAAAAGTGTAAGCCAGAAGGAAAGTTTAGATAATCAATTATTTTGCTGTATATTATTTCCACTGTTTATTTTCTGAGTATGAAAATGAGATGGTTTGTGATGTCTTAGCAGACATACACGTCATCCTTTTTATGAAACAGTGGGACTTTGTTTAGGAGAATGGTCACATGTACCTAACACCTGAATAATGGTTTTTTATCCATAGGTCTGGAAACGTGTCAAAACGATGACTATTGTTATCCCAGTTGTATAAAAAGAGGCAGAAACACAAAGGACTTACACAGATGCATACCCCCAGTTCATACCAAACCCAGGAGTGTAACTTGGGGATCTTCACCCACTGTATCCTGTGCATCTTTGCTACAAGTGGTCAAGATTCTGATTTGTACATAGAAGCTTGATCATACTAAATGTCTTTCCTGTTTGGAGATGTTAGCCCTTTTATTACCACCTGCTACTATGAATTTGTGCCCAGTAGGATCATATAGCAACAGAAATCCTAGGTAGTTTTTGTAGTGCTGTGAACACCATGCCATCCGATCGTATGTAATGGTTGTGCGTGTGCCCAAGAGTTTGAATTAGAAGTCTGTAATCCTGTCTAGATCTTAGGTACAAGATTCCTCATCTGGGGCTACACGAGTCCTGGGTTATGGAAAAAGTTATGGTATGGCAGAAGAATGTAAGAGGGATGAAGAGGGCAATCAATGTCCTGTGTGACAATGAAGCTGAATTATTCGCTTAAAAACGCAAATGCTTAAAAGCACAAATGGTCTTGGCTGCAAAACCAGGTTTAGCTACTCTTTATCCCCCTAGAACCACAATATCTTGTAATCAAATGCCTTATCAAGCCTTTTGGGAAGGGCCTAGTTTCCAGACGTTTTTCAGGAACTGCTGGTAGTTTTTACTTCAGCTTATATTAATCTTTCAGTCTTTGTAGTTCCGTGGAGTAGCTGAAGTGAGATCCAGTTCTGATGTGAAAGACCAATGGAGTAAATATTGCAGCCAGATTTGCACGTGCAGTTTTGTTTATGTGACTTTATTTTGCCTGGCATAATTAAAATGTTCCAGACAGTTTAGAGCTGCTTGAAAGGTGAAGGTTTTTGGTGGTCAGAGGAAAAACACACAGGTACAGTAATGATGCCGTTACTACCCCCTGTGGGGGTGTCAGCAGTTTGGAAACCCTTGGTGGTGGATTTCGCTGGCAATTTTTTTGGTTATATTCATAAATACAGAATTATGTTTTTAAAAGATTAGTTGATGTGCAAATATTTTCATGGCATTGCTATGAACAGGAGGCACCCTAGTGTACTTTTACAGTATGCAATAAGTATTTGCTGAATGAGTAATGTGTTGGTAAATTTATATTCCAGCTGAATTGAGTTTTAAATTGCAATCTAATGAGTTTTTACATCAGTTGATAGGAATATTTTATTGAAATAATATTCAGCTGTGGTTGAATTTACAGTTGTGATTTTAACTGTACACTTTAAAGGAGCGTCTGGTTTTTATAAATAAAATTGAAAAATATGCTGCAAGGAACTGTTTCAAGTGTGTATTTACTTTTGTTGTTGGTAATTTCTAGAAAACAGACTTTTAAGAAAATATTAGTTACTTTTTTTTCTGATTGTGCATAGGTGTTGAGGTGGTTGGTACAGTGAAAATGGTCGTGTGGTGGTCATTCATACTGTTTTGTGGCGGTTTTTAATCTCACTCTACCTTGCCCACTTCAGGACATGTTATTTCCTTTCTAATTGCATCCTACAAAGAAGGGCAAGTACCTTTTGAATGTGAAGGATTGTATTTGGATGTGTAGGCTGTTGGGGTTGGGCATGCAGGATTTAAAGCTTCTATCTGTGCTGATTTTTTTAGAAAAGGTAAATAATAAACACCCTTGGGGCTCCTCAGCCCCACCATGCTAAAATTTGTGTTCTAGAGGAAGTACAAAGGAACAGCTCATAGATTTAATTTGCAGGGGAACCTGCCTGAGATCTCTTCATGTTGCATATTTATCTCTTTGTCCTATTACTTCCTCTTGTGCTGAACTCTAAGAAAACACTACACTGCTCACAGCATAATTGCAAAACATCAAGAATTTATTAATCTCAAGTAGCATAGAGTCTAAAGTTAGGAGCTGTCTTTGTGGTTTTTCATTCTCATTTTAGATCAAGCAACTCTATATACATGTTTTCAGACATCTGTATAAATTATGCAGCCAAAGTCGGGGAGGGTTTCTTCATCTGTTTACACGCAATATTTCCAGAAGCACTCAGAAAGATTACCACGTTTCTTGTATTGTTTCCTGTCCTTGGTCAAGAAGCGGCCCAGCAAAGCGATTCGAGGATGATTTCCGTAGGAAGCCTGAAGTCAAACAGCATTAGAGAGGTTACTGTTGGATGGTAAACGTTCCCAGCAGGAAAGTAAAGCGCGCTCTTCAGTGCCTCGACTGATCACCCAGTGCCGTGTTCCGACTGGAAGGGAAGTGCCCAGTGTGCCCTGTGGTGGTAGGTGGTGCACTAAAGTTAGTCCCTGTCTTCTGCCTTTAATTCAGCAGGCAAGTGAACAGGAATGATGTTCTCCATTTGCCTAATGCTTCATAACAAGTCTGATAATACTGTGCAGCTTGTGTTAAAGTAGGGGCGGAAATGACATGCAGCTAATACTAGTTCATGTACTGGCCTGGCCTGTCGTAGCTGGAAATTGGCCTTTATTTAGAAAGCTGGTTTTATGGGGAAAAAAGTAGAGGGTTTAGAATGAAAGGCTCTAGATTACTTGCTGTTGGTTTTGGTGTGGGGTTGGTTGTTTGTTTGTTTGTTTTCTCTGTCTAACAGCTAGGCGATTCCTGTTTTAAGAACACTGGCATACCTTAGTCCATACTGTTTATGAAGTCTGTGGATCTTAAATGATGTCTCAGTAACAATTCAGTGTAGTTTAAAATGTGGAGTCTTATTTTTCTTGTTTCATTGACAGATGGTGATTTACTTACCTCTTTGGTATTTTCCCTTGGGTTGTAGCTTCTGGGGCTAAGACCTGGTAGAGGGGAGACATAATGAAATACTTTACTGTTTAGAAATTGTGAACATCCGCAGCTCATTCTTGTGTGCCATAATGCTATAGCCAGCAGAGTCTTGACCGGGAATGTTCAGAGGACCAGCCAGAAAGCCCTGCTGCTGCAGCGTGGCCCGTTCTTGTGGCACACAATTCCAGCAGGATCTGGGACTCTGCAGATGCAAACTGCACTGTCCTCTTCACCAGGTATCTGTTATGGCTGTTGGCCCCCAAACCATCTATTGCTATTGATTCCGCACTTTCTGTTGCTGTGGTAAATCCTCACCTGCTTTGTCATCTTCAGTCAGGGTGCCCAAGAGCTCTGGCAGAAAGTGAAGCAGGGAAGTGCTTCCTAGGCTGCCCAGCTGCTCCAGATTTAATCTTGAATCTTCATCAGCTGCAAATGGAACATGACAGAAATGGGCATATGGTAAGAGTCTTTTGCTTTGAATCACTATTTCAATCTGTCTCAAATGATTTCTGAGGACAATTGCAAAGGACAGTGGGGTTTTTGATATAAGACTCTGAAGAAGAATATTGTAACTTCCCTGTGCTATGCAGAGGCAATTCATATGTGTAGCCTTGTGTTATTTCATAATTCAGAGCACTGTTAGCAGGTAAATTTGCTTTGAGATTTAGAACAAACCAACGCTCTTTAATACAGTTCTACTTCTGTCTTACCCAGCCCGGAAACTCTTTATATTGGCAAGGGAGATTTAATAAGCCTAATGGATGTCTTCAAACAAATGCAGTAATTGTTGCAGCCAGCGTGTGCAGCCTGTGATGCAATGGATGTTATCCATACTGAGTCAGGGTTGCCTGTAAATGCAAGTTACATAGTGGAAGGCTGGCTTGAGAAGATGCTGGCTTAGCGAGTCCAAGATTTTCAAAGCAAACTAAGGACTCCTGGTGCCGCTAAGCCAGCACAACAGCTGTTGCACCTGCAAAGCAGGTAAGAACAGCCACTTTTTAATTGTCAGCTTTATGCAATAGCTTTGGGTTAGATTTGCCTGTTGTTTCAGAACTCATTTAAGAAAGTCTTCAGCACAGGTCAGGTCTGGTGACAGTAACCTTCCAGACTCTGTTGTGCATTTTTACTGAGACATTTCAGTCTTGGACTTATAGTATGATTTCAGACTTTGAGGACAGCTTTTCAAGCAAAGATTTATTCTTTCACTGGACTGAATGGAATCTGCATTAGTGCAAACAGATAGTATGCTCAATACCTTGCTGGTTTTTGTAGTATAAGACAGACTTGCCTGTTCTTGATCTAAGTAGAACTGCATTAATCTTTGCATAGGTTTCCCTCTTTTAAAACTTCAGTTAAGCATAGCTCATTTTAAAGCTTGGCAAGTGGGGAGGAAGTACAACCAAGTTTCTTTAAATTACCCAATGCCTACTGATGCTGCTTCAAAGGCAGATGCTGCATGCGCCAGCTCTCACTTGGTGCTAGGAGGCTCAGGTACCTTTGCTTCCTGGATCTCAAAGCAGCAGGAAGAAATATTTAGGGCACCCAAACTCCTAATTTTATAAGACTAGCACCCACTGATGATGTCACTTGTGCTGCCAGTGTCCTGAAGTAATTCCTGCTTTTTCTATAGCTGATCTGCACAGATAAAGGCCCCCTGGAAAACACACCTGCTTCTCTTCTGGTTTTGCTGCTCCAGCCCCTGCTTTCTGACCATTAAAATCAGAAGAGTCTTACCTGAGAGCTGGTGAGACATCTCGCTGGCGTTGGTGATGGGGAGAGACAACAGAGGACAGGAGAAGCTGATGATAATGAGACAGCAGAATATTAGCTTATGCATCCTTGCTGTGTTGAATATATTTCGTCTTTGTCTACCCCTGTCACTCTGAACTGTCTGACTGTTGCCTCTGCTCCCAGTTTCACCCATTATATAGCTGCTCATGACCTCATAAATATCATCATGTTCTCTCCCCCTTTCAAAAAAAAATCCAATGAATTTATTGCCCATTGATTCTAAATGGAAACCACTTTGCATTGATGTAATTTTTCAAGGTAACAGTTCATAGACAATAAATTTACTGTCTTATAGCTTGGTGTACAAAATGGATATTATATCAAACCAAGCACAGTAAAGTTTATAAATCTGGCATTAAAAAAAACCCAAAAAACTTCCAGTTATAAATCATGAGTTAACAAAAGGGTCAGACGTTGGTTGAAATGACCAGGGCAATAAGACAGCTGATTTATGAGCCTTAGCAAGCCTGACGCAAAGCATCTGATATGAAATGCACTTTTTTTTTTTTTTCCTTTTGTGAGATGGATGGATGTGTTGTGTTGTATTTGGGGTTCTTGTGCCAGAAAAAGTGAAAGAGAAGGGGAGCTAAGATATCTAGTTAATTTACAAAGAGAATGTTAGGGGAGTTGGTTTTTTTTCCCTATAGCATTTCATATCTATTTATTTGAGAAGACCTCATCCAGTGTTGCTCTAGAGAACTGTCTTGGCAAAGAAAATACAGCTTCCACCTGCTGGAGACTTGCTTGGTACATAAAAACTACTGTGGTTGATATTAAACACGGGCCCCTCACTAGACTGGGAGACCCTTTTCCATTTTGCTTATCTTCTCTTTCAGTTGGAACTAACTACTTAATTATGTGTGCACTAGCTAGTTTTTCTTCCTGTTTGCCTTTTGCTTTTATTTAATGCTAACACAGTACTTGCTGTATGCAATCTCGTAACTTTAGTCTTTATTTCCCTCCATCTAGCTTATTTTGTCTTCTCTACTTACAATTTAATTTTTTCACATCAAAGAGCAAGGCTGGAAGGCACCTCTGGACATCACCTAGTCTAACCCCGCTGCTCAAAGCGGGGTCAGCCAGAGCAGTTTGCCCAGGAGTGTGTCCAGTCAGGTTTGAGCAGCTTCAGGGATGGACTGGGACAATTTCCAAACTAAGCTTGACAAGGCAATGAGCATCCCCGTGTAAGTTCAAATGCTCTGCTTTGAGTGCAGAGGTGGGCAGTGGGAGATCTGAGAGAGGACCTTCAGAGGTTCTTCCAGCCTCCACTTTTCTATTCTTCTGTGTGTACAGAGAGGTCTAGTGTTGGCTTATAGAACACAGGCTGCAGGTGTCTGAACTACAAATTCCGCTTCTCTGGTCTCTGCTGAAGTGAGTGGATATGACAAAATAATTTCTCTGCAGAATTAACCTAATGCATTTCATATGCCTCTTTCCCCGTGCTTCCCTGTGGGAGGAATAAGTAGCTAGAGAGAAAATCTCTCTCTTCGTCTGAGTCATGCAACTCTTCGTTCCAAAACTGCAGACAGTAATTAGGTCTGATTTGATGCATGATGTTACTGTTGGTGCTGGATGCTCTGTACAAATGCTTCTCCTTCAGTGAACTATCAATGACAATGGCATTATCAATATTCACTCTCAGCATCCTCCAAGGAAAGCTAATGAAGCACTCTTCACGAGCAGCTCATGTCCTTTGTCTTCTCTGAAGGAAGATTCAGCCTCTTAGAGCCATCATGAAGTGCGTCATGTGGAGGTTGGGCAACTTGCCCGCTCCTTATTGCCTTTACTCAGATTTGGAGCTGTCACTCGGACACTCTTTCTTCTACCAAAATGTCAAAGGCATTTTCCTCAGGGGAAAGTTCACACGTCATCATGCAAAGCAAAGAAACAGCTCATCCTAAACAAAGGTACAAAACTCTGAACACATAGGTGAGGGAAGTAAATGTGAAGTGCACTTGGAAAACTTGGAAACTGATTTGCAAGAAACTGTTTTGATTTTTATCAAAACTAGTGTTATGTGGGAAAATTTTTAAAGTTCTTGTTTATGCTAATAGACTTTCTTTCAAGTGCTTCAGTTTAAAATAACAGGGCAGCAGTAGTCCAGATAAATTACTGAACAAACTCTGTACGGTTGTTACCCTATCACAAGAGATTATCCTTAATTATCAGAAGAAACAACTATTCTTGGCTGAAAATGGTGGCTCATGAAGAATAAGTTGCTGATGAAGTCAAGAAAACTTAAAAAAAAAAAAAAAAGACACAACAAAACTAACCAAAAACATCCCCAAAATGATCCACCTGAGAAAAACAGTAAGGATGAAATCTAATCTATAATGCAAAAATTATTTCCCCTGTTTTGAAGTGTTTTATGATGAGTGAGTGGAAGTTGTTATCTTAGTCAAGTATTGTGACAATTGGCAAAAGCAGGAATTTCAGAAAAGATGTGATTTAGCAGTAGCATTTGTATGAGGGACTTTTTACCAGGATATAACTTTTGGGGTAACTTTTTTGCTTTAATTTAGTTTGCATGAAGAGAGGTGTGCAGTAGAATGTTTTGTTTTGACACTAATTGCAGATGAGCCTTTTATTATAGAAATGTCCAGCTCTTCCCTGGATTTTACTAGAATTTAACTCAACATCTTGTTTCAATTAGTTATATTAATATATGTTGGCTGGTGCGAGAAAAAAGATATTCGTAGTGTTATTTACTTCTCTGATAGGGTCTAGCATCTTATTTAGGAGTTCTGGGGGTTTTGCTTTGCTGTCACTGCTGGTTTAGCAGATACCTGTCCTAACACCTAAGAAGTTAGCTTTAACCTGAAATTTCTCGTTTTAGCTAATCATTCAGCTTCATAACATGGTTATTAGGTCTATTTTACACACTGAAATAGCTGCCTTTTGGGATCATATGTGCAATAAGTTGTTTTCCTGCCGCTAGCTTGCATTGCCTTATGTATACTCTGCATTTTAGAGTGTACTGAAAATAGCCTTTTGGGAGACTCAGTGGATCAAAGGAAAAAACTAAACATAACTTGGGCACTTGCTGTTAACTTCCTTTTTTGAAGATGCTGCTTCTGCCCACTGTGCGCAAACTGTAACGTAGTACATGTGGTGTATGTTCTATATAACCAAATAACAAGATGTGGTGTATTTGAGTGCACACAGTAGTATTTCTGTCTTCTGAATTTCTCTCGAAGTTACGTAAGATACTGAAGAAACTCTGCAGCAGAATCCCTTGTTCTGTGGCAGGCTGGAGGTGCATGGGAGAGCACGTACCTCTGCGTGAGTGAACATGGCAGGGCCACAGTCCTTTCTGAAGGTATTTTATTTTGCTCTACAACTGGCAAGTAGTCTAACAGCTCTCTAGTACAGGATCACAGCTGCCAAAACATTACTCCTTTGTAGTATAGTTTCCACCAGTTTTGGCGGCGGGGGAACCCTCTTGATTTTTGGCCCTGCTGGGCTGGCATACTGTAGTATGGGTATATTCTCCAAGTGAAGCTTGACAAACTGGTCCTTAATTCCCCTGTCCTTTCAGCACTACAGAATTAGCAAACTGAAGCTTCACACTGTTTGACATGAAAGAAAGTAAGTCTGGCATGACCGGAGTTTAGAAATGCAGCACTTCAATATCTTATGGGAATTGGATTCTGGATAATGCAGCCACAAACAGAGGAGCAGAGACCAGATCTTGAAATAAGGTTTCTTCCACAAAAAGTGTAATGGAACTAACTATGCAATTACAGTTTATTTTTAAAACTGAAATTATGAGAGCAGGTGCTAAAGGGAAAGAGAGGGATGCTTCTGCAGCAAGAATGGAACCTCACCTTTTCCTGCTCAACCAAGATATCCCAGATATCTGTTCAACCCTAATAAGAAATTATGATCTGGAGAAAAGCAGAATAAAAACCTTCTTTATCTCACTTTTTCTGGTCAGCACGCTGCACAGAAAGGAGTACAAAGCAGCCTTGCTGAAGGTCAGAGGCTGTTAGTCAGTGACTGTCCGTACTTACACTCTCAGTTCATCAGTCCCAGCTACAGAACAAGCTGGGCACATTTTCTTTGGCGGTGCGTGGCAGCTTCTGCAACACTGCTGCACTTGAAACCAATAGAAGTTTCTAATTTGGGCTGCTTTGTTGCAGAGAAGTCTGTTGTGAGGCATTTTCAAGGCAAAGTACTGGATTTTTAGAGACCTTCCAGTAATCCAGAGTAGTACAAATCAGCTCTGGTCCTAGACACAGCGTGTCAACCCTTCCCATCCTGTGTGGGGAGCGTGGAGAACTGCTGAGAAAGAACTGGGATAGCTGAATACGTTTTCCTGTTTGGTTTTCTGAGTAGGGCTAGATTAACTTTTGAGTGGCTGTATTTTTTATCAGTTACCCAGTGTGCCTCCACTAGTAACAGGTACCTTGTTTTTTCAGACTATGTTTCAAAGAAAATAAACCTTCTCTCCCTGCTCATGCTGGTTTTGTCCCCCGGTGGATTTAAGGGACCTGACAATGGAATTACTGCCCCAAAGTTGATGCTGGGAAACCTTCCAAAAATGGCCGGAGTGTGCAGGGAGCGGGCACTGGGCTTGAGGCTGCTCTAACAGGCAGGTCAGGTATCAATTTAGATAAGTGGGGAAACGTAACCGTGTGGTGTGTTTGGAGTGTTTTCTTTTCCCGGTTTTTCTCTTCTGAAGAAGGCTTTATTTCTCTTACCTTCTTGCATATGTATACCTTTCTCAGCTGAAGGGCTCTCTTACCTTTTTTTGAAGAATGATTAAATAAGGTCAAGGGACTTTTACTCTGGAGGGGAAGTATCCATACAATGTGTAATATTCCTTAGACATGAGCTTTCTTGAGTAGCTTCAGTGCTAGGAGTCAGTATCACTGCTGGCATTGGAACTACAACAGAGGTTTGATAATCCGTTCAGGACGGAGTCTTCGCTCTTGAGTGGTTCTTGCATGAAGAGTGATATGATCTGCACTGCTTTCTTCTTTACTATGACCATCTTTTTTCCTTCTCCGAATGCCTTTGCTGTCTTGGCATTTTTAGAAGTAGTCAAGGCTGCTTCTCAGGTTAAGAAGCTTGGAAGGCCTGCCTTTGTCATCTGGTTTAACTCTCTGAAAACACAGCTAAAGAATTCTGTGCAGGATTTTGACCTTCATGGTGCTTTTATGTCTCAGCCCCTTGATTAGTCCTTTCTTACACCGTGTTCCATTCCGTGGAGTAGTTTACCTTTCCTCTCCCTTCCTGCCTGTGCTCTTGTTCCATTCCTGGCACCGTTCCTCTGTTTGCAGTGCTCCGCCTTGTCTGTCTGTTTGCTACAGGTTTTTGTGGAAAGAGCGGAAAGAAAAACAGAGCTTTTCAAAGGGAGGGTCTGGGAAGGTGCTTGCAGGGCTGGGTCCGTGTTCTGGGCTCGGCACAGGGCCACGGACAGGGGACAGAGGGTGTCACAGCCGCTGGGGCCTCGTGGCTGCAGCGGCACCAGGTAGTTGCTTCTTGTATTTGTGGTGTGTGAATTAATTAATATACCAAATAAAGCTTTTTCTTTTTCTTTTTTTTCTTTTTCTTTTTTTGTCTTCTAGTTTGAGAAAATGGGCATCCTCAGCAAACAGAGCTATGGAGTTTGGCATTGCCTTCTGCTCCCCTCCATCCCTGAGCACATAAGCTTGTTCATGTCTCTGGTTCTCAGCACTCTTGGTCCTGTCCCTGCAGGTCTGTGTTCCCAGGTTGTCCCATAACACCTGTAGGGACAAATGTAGCAGTGGGGAATAGTTGCCAAACTATCCAGTAACGTTGCTATATTTTTTCTCAGGACAATTAGCTTGCATGATTCCTGTCATATACAGTCCTTTGTAACTGAAAATATAGTATATCATGTTGATAGCTTTTTTTTTCTGAAAGTATTTAAATAACTGATAGGAACCCAATACTGATTTTTGTATTTTTTGTAATAACGTTATTCAGAAATTGGTTTTAATTTGTATAGGCATTGAAACAGAACCCTTGCTCATGATAGAGCTGACGAGCATGAAGGTATAGTCCTATGCTGTGAGGACAAGATAATAAAAACTAAGGTTGATATGTATCGTGACATTGCAGGAGATTCATATAAAACTGCTACATCACTTTTTCTACTACTGTCTATCGCTGTACTACCTCGGCACAGATCGTACATCTTTTATTTTATTAGGATTTAATTAAATCAATTTTTGTCTGTCTGCCAGAGCAAAGGCACAGGCTGAAGACCTTGAGCATGGCATGAAGGTGCATATGTGCTTTAGGGGATATATCGGGGAGCAACACTTGCTGAAATGCTTTTGGGAATTGTCTTGGAGAGAAGGAATCAAATTTTGTGCATGCTCTGCGTCTATAGAAGTTTCTGCTGCAAATGATGGAAACTGCCGTGCTTGAGTCTTCTGTCACTGACTAATTAAAGAGGTATCCTAATAATCATTGCCATTTTTAATTGTCCTACGTAGTGTAGGCAGTAAAGGAATGGCTCACAAAAGCAGACTATAATTTTTTACTTTGCTTTCCAAGTGCATAATCCCTTTAATCCTTCACTACTTGGAGTTTTTTTGTTAATTAAATGGAATCTCTGTAGGCGTGGTGATTCACATCTCAGGACAAATACGTGTACTTAGCGGGGAAAGTTGGCATAGGTCTCACTGGGCAACTTGAGGTTAAAAGTGGTTCTTTCAAGGTTATTTTGTAAATGAATGAGTGTTTCTTGGCAGTCAGCCATGTAGAATCTTCCCTTCACTTTTTAAGAGATGGATTCCATGGATTACATAAACTTAGAGTAGATTTAACAGGTTTAAGATACACTATGATAAGTCGTCCTTTAATTGAAGTAGGTGTCTTTGTATGAGGTTTTGTACTTGATAAATCAAATAATACCTGATTTATTGTCTTAATGCAAACAGGAGAGATTTTTCCCTGATTTCAATGGGTGTTCAGTTGGTGTTTTTTTCTTTAAAATGTAATCCAGTTTGCCTTAGAGTACCACAGGGATAGTCTGCTGTTTTAACTGGCAGGAATCCAGGATCTGGAAGGTGAAAGGAAACATAGTAGATGATATAACCAATTCTTGCCAAATTGAGGTTAGAGGGATTTTCCATTTTCTTTGTAGATGGTATTAAAAGTTTTTGTTTACAGTGAGGGCAATGGTGGTATCCAGCAGCCTTTCTCTAGGCAGTTCCAGGGACAGAAGGATGCTCGGCTCTGTTCCTGGTGCACAGCTCACACGAACCCGTGGAACGCAGACCCTCCTTGGACAGGCTTGGGAGGAAACCCCGTGTCAGGGAAGGCTCCTTTGTAGCCAAGAGAGGAACAGAGGTGACAGTGCTAGGGTAAAACTTTGTATAATTTTAAAAGTGAAACGTACCTTGACTTTTTATCATCTGTTTAAAATGCAAGCAGAGTGATACAAGTTGCCTGTTTAGTGCTATTCCCCATGTGTCAAGTCTCTTCAGAGTGTCTCCCATGGAGGTTTTTGCATCATGAGTGTTAGTATCAGAATGACTGTCAGAGAAGAGCATGCTTCTGTCCTATGAAGGATCTGATAGAAAGACTGAAAATAAGAAATCATATTCTGCTTTAAAAAAAACCCCATGATGTTTGTATGTTTGAGAGGAGCTATTGCATTTTCAGAGTCTCTATCATCCAGAAGTATCAGGCACAGAAATGCACAAGCCTGCCTGTACAAGAGAGGGAGGTGGGAGAAAATCTTTTGCTATCAACCTCTTGCTTTCCTTAGCCACACAACTCTTGCAAGAAATTATGAAACCAAGACACATGACAAATAGAGTTTTAATTGCTGATGCCAGTAACTGCCAGGAAACAGTGCTGGTTCTGGAAGCAATAAAAAAGCAGCAGGCTCCTCTCCTTCAACTTATCTTTAAAAGAGGATTTGTCTCCTTTTTCCATGCCTTCAGAACTCTGCCTGACATCACCTGGGCCTCTGCACACAGTCTGGCCAGGAGGACACTTTTTGACTTCCAAGAAAAACAAATGGCCAAGGCAAGAAGCTTCCGTTACCTCATCCTCAGCCACCTGGGCTGCTGCAGAGTCGTCATGGTGTTCCCTGCTCCTTTTCACTTGCTACATAATAAATTTAAAATATCGTTGAGAAAAGAGACATTCACAAAAAGCAGATAACACTTAGAGCTAAAAGAGTTAGAAGGACTGATCTGCATAATTTCTGCATGAACTGGGAAGTTTCTTCAGGTATTAAAGAGTCTGTATGTTCAGCGAATCTCCCTGTGAAGCCAAGATGCACATGATCTATCAATTACTTGTCATTGCCAAAAAAATACTGCTTTTCAACAGCCCTGGTTCTGAATTACAGACAGTCAGGCTTTACACCTTCCTTCTGCCTTGATTACCAATAATTAAAGAGATACATAGTGCAGTTTTGCACTGTCTTCAGAGCATTTCAAAATATATGCAGAATTCACTAACAAAATGTAAAATTCCAACTGGAATCTCTTTTTTCCAAGGAGGAAACACCAGATGTTTTGAGTTTTTAGAGGATGTGTACATTAATTTTCATACCTTATATGTGGATTAGAAACTACTCACAAGCAGAACTGTTTTACCTTGTTCTAAAACACTGTGCACTGGTGCAAAGGTCGCTCTTTGGTTTATAAATAATTGGTGGCTTTTATGTGTCCTGTTCATGTCTCTTAAGTTTTTGAACTTGGCGTAATAATCACTTAGTCTCATGGTTGAAAGTACTACTAGAGAGGGGCCAGAAAGATTCATTTAAATATACTTCATAGTTCAGGCTTCTGTATGACATTATTTTATGACATTATTATTTTCTCACATAATGTTTTATATTTACTGGTATACAAGTTTATAAAAATGTGTAAGTGTGGTTTGGTGAAAATGATCTGCTGTCGTAATCTTCTGCTGAATAGAGAGATGGGCCATCATTCTTCAAACATAAGAATAGCGATCTCTAAGTTAAAATCACATAGAGGGGAAAATCACCCTTTACATGACATACTGTTGAGTTTTCATTCTATTTTTTTGAATAACGTTTATGGAAGAAATAAAATAAAATCTTTGCTTTTGTAAAAGGTTAAAAATGATGTTGCAAATGCCATGACTCAAACATGCGTTCTTTTTTTCTCTTTGAGACCAAAGTAACAGTAATTGATCAAAGAGACAGATACAGTGTCTGATGTTAAAATCTTTCCAACCTCAGAGTTACAAAAATAGTGCCAGAAATGTATCACATCTACACATACCTCATCTGCAATGTACATAATGTTTACATCACCTAAAAGATCAAAGCTGAGTGATGTAGGGCTGAAGGTGGTGCAGTCCAGCTGCACAGTAACATCTATTTGGAAGATTAAGTCAACCACAGCTTTTCTCAGTGTTTCCACTGCCTTTCTTGAGCCAGTCAGTGCAATACAACAGCAGATGCAAGCTATTATGAAACACTTTGCAGCTCTAGATTCTTATGGCTTCCTCTCTCCTATGTATAGGAAGGTGTACAGTGGTCAGGACAGGTACTTTTTTCTAGGGCTGATGGGATCTGAAATGAGGTTTATCTGTATTTGCTCATGAAATCGAAAACTGTTAGGTCTGAGCTGAACTTTGGGAGGAGCTGCAGCTCTAGGCTGAAGAGGATGGCTGGTAATGGTAACAGAGACCATCACTGTCACATGTAGCTCTACTATGTGCTACAGATCTTCTCTTCAGTGTCAAATGCTTTCAGACTGCATGGAAATATGGCTTAGGTGCCATTTATAAGGGGGACCAGAAATCCACCCTGCCCTTCTATTACTGCTTTTAAGTGCAGTACTACTTTCTATATGTAGATCAAGTACTTCTTAGCAATATGATTCCTAGTCCTAGAAGAAGAAAGTCAGCAAACTAGGTATTTTATTAATTAATTTTTATTTTATTTATTTATTTTTAAATTTTTTTGAAGAGATTTAAAATATACACTTTTCCCTCAGCGGCTGGGCTACTTAGCACTCTGAAATTCATAGATTTTGACACCCTCTCTATTTATGTCAACAGGTTCTTGTCCTGTGTTCCAAAAGAGAATTCAAATACGGACAGTCCAATTGCTAGTTCTCCAAAAGATCTCTGAATTCTGTGGATTTGCCATGGTCCTGATATTCACCTTGTTCTTCCTCAGGAAAGCGGCAGCTGCAGGCATCATCTTCCTGAATTGACTGTTCAGGTGTGGTGTGCACTAGAGAAAAAGATGAAATGTTCACTTTTTGTTGTATTTATTCAGCCATCTTATTTCACCCTTCGTCAGTCACAAGTGTGGGAAGTTGGCAGGAAAAATTCTTCCAAATAATTCAGTATTCTGAAGTTTTTCCTTTACGGCATGTACATCTGATAAAACTGATGTATCATACTTTGTTTTCCCTAATGCAACAGGGGCTGCTAGTGCTGTCTTTGTCACAGGAAGGAAGACCAACATGGAGTTGTTAGATTTTTTTGGAGTAACTGTCTCCTGTATTCAGAATTGCACTAGAAGATCAAGCCCTTATCTCTAGGAAAGGGGAGAGGAAGAGAGAGAAAAAAACCCAACGGAACAAAAATCCCAACTGTGTTGGATGCAATTCCACCTCGTTGCTTCCTGCAATAGAAATTCCAAAACTCTTTCCCTTTCAGTCGTTTTTATTTTCTGACATACAAGGCCAAAAAATGAAGCTGTCTGCAACTACCTTTGAAAGATACTAAAAAAAAAAAAAGGGATTCCTGATTTCTGTCTAGTTTCAAAAAGATAAAGTGAAGAGTCTAGCTATCTTACTTTTCTTGAAGATATCATGTAGTTTCTTCTTCTGCCAGATACTGAGGCATACGCATGAAGGCAGCAGAAACACTATGCACAGCACCCCAGCTACAGTGAGAGAAATTCTGACAATGTCCATCTGGAGGTCTTCCCCTAGGAAACAAACAACATTCTCTAAGCAGTGTTACAGCGCAAAATTCTACTGCCCTCAAATTAGCCGACAACTTTGTCTCAAGCTCTGCTTCTGGGTAAGTCTGCAACATTGGAAATGGATAGCAGAAAGGACTCTTGCTTTAAATAAATAGTAAGTGAATGAGCTATAGTATGTTTCCAAGTAGGTCATAATTCTGTTGCTCTATAAGCAATACTACACAACCACTTACCTGGCACAGTGATAGACAGTGGAATTGCAGGAGATGTGGTAGGTGGACTAGTGATTAAAGGGGGATTATCTGAAGCATGTTTGCAAATGACATCTTTTGCTGTGGTTCCAGGCTCCAGGACCTGGTTTGCAGAGCACCTGAAAGACATTTTAAAGCAACACAGAAAAACAGAACAGAACAAAAAACATGGAAAAAAATGCAGCCAAGTGCAATAGCTGTAGCATTTATGTTTAGATTACTTACTTTGTCCAGTTTTTACAGGAGCCGTTAGGCTGATCGTTAAAAGTTCCATAGTGGCAAGTCTGGCAACCTTCGACAGACAAGGGCAGGTAAATTTGTAAAAGATGAGCATTTAAAACAACATTTGAAACATTATTCTTGCCTGCTTGTACAGTGATGTGATGCACATTGATAGAATTACTTTTTCATCAGATGCTCTGAGTATGCAAGGCAAGTCTTTCCCTGTGAGCTATGTCCCAGTACAGTCCTCAGCTATAGAGTTGAGTTAATTTGGCACAAGGTGCCACACATCATCTCGAACTCCAGAGTTCCCAGCTCAGTTTTTCACAGGCTAGTGACAAAAGAGCTGTCATGCAGAGCACCCTAACTGGTGCATGATTGAGCTGCAGTAGGGCTCTGAGTTTGGCTCGCTCCACTCACAATTCAAACTGTGTAGCAGCAGTGGCAGCTTTTATCTTACCAGGTCCTTACTCCAGTTGTTTTCTTGCTCTGCAAGAGGCAGGGGTGCATCTGGTATGGTGAGCACAAGAGGTTTAAGCTAGTGGGGAAAGGCGACCTTACCGCTCTTGGTGTTCTCCTGGCCCACGCCGCAGCTCCGGTCGCAGCGGGAGCAACTGTCACCGCTGCAGCGGTACCCCTCCTTGCACGTGCACTCAGCATCGCTTGTTGGGGAACACTCTTTCAAATACCTGAATCTTCCTAGAAAGGGGAAACGAGTCGCGGTTTAGGTGCGTGCTCAGCGCGCAGGGCAGCAAAGGCTCGGGACCTTTGCTCGTACAGAAGTCAGGCTGGTGGCTTCAGGCAGAAGCCCCGCAGGCGCGTCGCGTTGTTCTGCCCGCGCCGCTGCCACTCGCGGCGCCGTGACAGACTCAAGATCGATGTTTCACCCCGGGGGGGAAGAAGGGCCGAGGAGCCGCCGCCTGTACCTTCGCACTTGCGGCAGAGCGTGCAGCTGCGGAGTCCGGCCGCCCTGGAGAAGGTGTCGGGCGGGCAGGGCCGGCAGCGCCCGCAGCCCGCGCCCAGCACGAAGGTACCTGCGGGCCGAGACACGGGTGGCTGCCGCGGGGCCGCGCTGCCGCGGGGCCGCGCCCGGTGCCCCCCGGCCCGGCCCGGAGCTCACCCGCGGGGCAGTCGGCGCCGCACGGCAGCGCGGCCGCGGGCCCCGGGCTCAGCGCCAGCGCCAGCAGCGCCGCCGGCAGAAGCGCCCGGGCCGCCCGCGCTGCCGCTGCTCCCATGGGCTCGGTGCTGGAGTGTGCGCGGGGCGGCAGGCGCCGACCCTTAGGGGCCGCCCCCGGAGGAGCTGGTGCGTCAGCCGGGGGCGGCGGGGGAAACCCCGGCCCCGCGGGACTTTCCGGCCCCCCCGGCGCGACCCCCGGCTCTGCCGGGCAGCGCCCGCAGCCCTGTCAGCGTTGCCCGGCAGCCGCTGCCCCCGGGGCTCCCCGGTGAGTCCCGCGCGGAATCCCCGCAGGGCACCGCGGCTTGGCCTATGCGGGCAGCGGGGCCGCTCCCCGGTCGCGCCCCCGAAGGTGAGGGGACAGTCCGGGTGGCGGGAGAGGTGCGGCCCGCGGAGGCAGCGGGGGCCAGGCCACACCGACATGTCTGCGAGCGCCGCCGCCGTGCGCGGAGATACTGCGGCTGAGACCGCCTTGGGACGCGCTGAATCCCGCAGCGCGGGGTGACCGAGCGCTGCAGCCGGCGACGGAGCCCCGCGCGGAGCGGGCCGGCGTGACCGGCGCAGGTGGGCGGGAAGCGGCGGCGCGCTGCTGAGGCGTCCGGCCGGGAAGCCCCGCCCCCTGCGGCTCCTCGCGGCCAATCGCCGCTGCTTCTGCACAGGCGCGTGGCCGCGGGCGGTGGCCGCTGGGTCGCGGCGGGGCCCTGTGAAGGCCGTCGGGCCGGGGGACAGTCGAGAGCGGGCGGCCCGCAGGCCGCGGTGCTGAGGGGGCGGGCGAGCCGCAGGCCGAGGGGCCGGCGGGGGCGGGCGGGACGCGGTGCCGTGGGGGCGGTAGCTGTGGCTGCAGCGCGGCGGGAAGGCGGGGCCACCCAGAGCCACTCGCGCCTCGGCTGAGGTGAGTCGTCGGCGCCGCCGGTCTCGGCGCCGCCGGTCCCGTCGCCCGCGCTGCGTCGTGCCCGGCTCTGGCCGGAGGAGCTGCCCGGGGGGAGGGAGGTGGCCGGGGCTGGGCCGGTGCTTGCGGAGGGCGTGAGTTTGGCGGGGCGGCCGGGCGGGGCCGCGCGGCCTCAGCAGCCGCCGCAGGGGCTCGGCCGCGGGCGGGCCGGGAAGGCCGCGAAGGCCGGGAAGGCCGCTCGCCTGTCCTCCGGGGACCGAGCCGCCCTTCTCGGCGCTCCGGGCGGCTGCAGGCTCGGCCGCCTCGCCCTGTGCGGCTCTTCCTGGTCTGCTGAAATCCTGGCTACGTGGAATGGCGCTGTGTCCTAAAATAAACGGACGAATGTGGCCTTTTCTGCAGCCTGGCTGTGCTGATGACCCGTGAAACTTCCGTTACCGCTGGTAGCTCCCTGCTTGGTCGAGGCATGGGAGAGTGGGGGGTTTTTAAAGTCAGAAACCTTAGAGTTCTGATCAGCTGCCTGCCACAGGTCACCCTTTCGAGAAACATGCACATACCACATAGGGGAAATTCGTTTAGCACAGCAGTTCAAGGCAGCCTGTGTGTACGCCGGGACCGAGAAGCAAACGGAAGATTTGTATATACTCTGCACAGATAGCTCGTTGAATGAAGTGGCTGTTACCTCTGCGTGACTTGGTTCTGCCTTCTTGGAAAATGGTCTTGCCCCAGTGGCATTTACAGCGTGACAGCTACTTCCATACGCACCCACATACAGAACAGTACTAATGCTCAAGAATTTGTCTGTGTGTTTTGGTAAATGCCTAAGGACAGGAGGGTGAAGCTGCATTTTGCTAGATTAGGGAAAAGAGAAGAGCTTTCAGGATCAGGTGCCTATTTGTGTCTAAAGAACTAATGAAAGAGAGGGTTACAAACTATGATCGAGAGTGTTTTTCTACGATAAAAGCAAACGCAGTATTTTTGCATTGTGGCTATTCAGGTAGTCTGTTGCTACTTAGTGAAATCCATATGGAAGTTATTTTTGCAGAATCAACATATTCCTTCAAGATGAATTTTTAAGAAGCTCCAGGTTGTCCTGAAGTTCTTGCTAATACCTATGATTTGAGTGTACTTGATCAGTTGGCCTTGCATTTGACAGTTCGTAAAGCTGCCCTAAAAGCAGGATTTGATACACGGAATTAGTCTGCTTTGGCTGGTTCTGCATTCTGCAGGATGTTCTACTGTATGTTACTGTATTCTGGAATAGCGTCTTGCTAAATGAGGCTGAAAGTAGGGAGCAAACCTGCAAATAGATGAAGCAGGATAAGGGGATGGTTTTCCTTCATGTAGGCAACTAAACGTGGATCTCCTTTTAAAAAGAGCCCCCAGATGCTACGTGCATTTCTGGATGGAAAGTCCCTACACAGGAAAAAATCCCTGTCTTATAGAGTGGATGAAATGCCTTCTCACGCCACAGATGATTTCACAGACTTCTGTCAGACCAGTATGAGTTAGTGTGTATTTTACATGATGTAGTTAAAGTTACTTTACATTCACATTGAAATTTGGCCATTCACCTCAACTTGAATTTAGGAGCTAAAAAAAAAAAAAGTCTTAAGCCTAGTTTGTTCCATTTTCTAAATTCTGTGGTCTGCTCCCCCATCACACATGTGCACACACATTTCTCCCACACACAATTGTGCAATACCCAGAAAATCTATTGCTCGGGCTTTGTAGGGGCACTGGTCAGGTCATTATAAGTCACAGGAAACTTCACAAAGCGTGCTGTGTGGAAACTACATACCAGACATGAGGTCAAAGCTCATGCAAGCCCTTTTTATAAACACTGACCTGGGTAGGAGTCAGTAGGCTGGGTGTGCGTGAGGGCGTGCAATTTGAAATCAGCTCTGCCATCTACCTTGAACCCTTCTCTCTGGCAGACTCAAATCTTGTAAAGTCTTGATCAGGCCAAGCTGCTTCTCGGTCTGGTGATGATGTGCTGTGCCTCCCACTGCACAAATGTCTTTATCCCTTAATATCATAACACATTATTTGTAAAAAGCTCTTTAGTGAAATGGGATCGCTGTGAATATTAATTAAAGCTAGTGAACTATTTTGAGGTGGCTTAGGTGAAAGCAAATGCAAATTTCTCACTTTTAAACTTACTATTAGGAAGGGTTTGTACTAGGGAATTTGCCTTCTACCTACATTGTCTCTTTCTACCCTCCTCAGCTCCTCCCCTCACAATTGTCTCACCCGAGAGCAATACCATAAGACATGGCCTCGAAAAGAGCGTTGGTGATTCTAGCAAAAGGGGCAGAGGAAATGGAAACTGTAATCCCCACCGATGTTATGAGAAGAGCTGGGGTGAGTATGCAGACAAACAAAAGTCTTTGTGAGTGCTCGGTGAAGGGACAAACTTTGCCTCAAGTTCATTGCTAGGAGTTCAAGGTGTAGTCTTAAAATTTACTTGTGCCTTCTTGCTGGTTAGCAAATATCTGTGCCGTGCTCCAAATAAGGATGCACGACAACAGACATTTGTGCAAAAGATAAACTTGTAAAATACGAGCCTAAGCTGGACTGGTGCAGATGTTTCAAGTAAATCTTACCCCGTCAGAAAACATGGCTACTCCCTTGCATCGCAGCAGGAAATGTTTTTTTTTGTAGGGGTCTGAACAGCTCAGTACGTTACAGCTCATGGCATTACGTAGCTTTTCTTGATTTACTTTTAAAATTGTGTTATTAACTAGAATTCTGTCTGGTGGGATTCCTCATGCCATTTGTTACTTTTGCAACTGTAGTGGTACACAGTGTTATCTGATTAGGTATGAAAATAAGATTTTAAATAAATACACTAACTTCACGTGTATACAAATGGCTAAAGTAAAAATTACCTTCTCCCACCGCCTTTGTAGTTTCATTAATGTGCGCTCTGTTTCACCTGCCATAAGAAGCACAGGCTTGTCTGTTTAGCGAATGTGAGCTGTGCCATGCATATCTATGATATTTTGACCAGGCATCTAAAAGTCAAGGGAGAAAATGGAACACACCATGAGTGTGTTTGAAAATGGCTTCAGCCTTCAGAGATACTTTAATTCATTATCTGATCTACTTAGCCTGGCTCTCCTGGGTTGTGTTGCATCGTTTTGTTTAAAACCTGTGGAATCAGATATTCTTTAAATGTCCTGTTTGAAAAGTTGAACTACTAGAAGTATTTGTTAATCTCTAGGTGAATATCACTGCTCACCTTGTGTGTTTGGGTTTACTCGTGGTTCGGGGAAGCTTAAGTGTTGCCCCATTCTTGACAGCTTTCAGTGGTGCTTCGCTTGTTCTGTGTACTACTTAAGAACCAATGTGTAAGAAAAATGCCCTAAATTCTTGGACTGTAATGATACATGTATTCTTCTATCAGATCAAGGTGACTGTTGCAGGCCTAACAGGAAAAGAACCAGTGCAGTGTAGTCGAGATGTCTTCATTTGTCCTGATGCCAGTCTTGAAGATGCCAGAAAAGAGGTTGGTCATCACTCTGGTCTGACATAGCGGCCAACATAACCTTTCTCACAGTTTCAGAGATGAATCTGGAAAGCTTATGCATTCCCTTTAGAAATATGTCGCATGTTACGTTGGCTTTATGCTACAGTGAATCACAGAACTGCACATCCCGCAGTGCTCCCCTTCGGTGTTGTCCTGCTTCACAGCATGCTAAGATCAGACAGATTTCTTAATTCTGCAGAGGTATTTGTTTTTGCAAAGCATCAAACCTAGAGCTTTATTTCGCATGTTAATCGGTTCCACAAAATACTGTGATTTGGAACAACTGAAAAGTTCCGATGGGAAGCTGCCCAATTCTGTAGTTAGACTTGTACAGCAAGGCTGGGGCAAAACCACTTGTCCTTACAGTGCAAGAGCTGCCATTTGTGTGCTGAAGCTCTCAAATGCACTAGGCTTAAAAGTTAGTTCTGTAGCAGACTTCATCAATAATAGCTCTTCCTGGAGTAGGGAACAGTATTTCGTTCCATAATTGCAACTAATTCTCCAAGTGTAATGTGTTGTTCAGTGGAAGAAAAGGTAGATCCCATTGCTTCTCGCTTGATTCAGCCGTAGTGGCTTTAAAACAGGGTAATGTACATACCAGCCTCTGTTCTACAGAACAATTTTGTCTTTTGTTTGTTTAGGGACCTTACGATGTCGTGGTCCTGCCTGGGGGTAACCTTGGAGCTCAAAACTTGGCAGAGGTAAAGTTCTGGTATCTTAAAGGTTCATGGGCATCCTGATGAATAGTGGGTGGTCTACACTTGCTTAGTAATCCTGCAAATTCAGTTCAGCATCTGAAAATTATTTTCTGAATGAATCAGTAAAATAATTGCTAATTATTAATTTCCTTGTGGGACAAGTATTTATTGGTTTCAGTTTTTCTCCTCCTTGAGTGTTTTCATTGCCGTCTGTCCTGAGGCAGGATGGAGAGTTGTCAGTTGGTTTTCCTTGTAAAACTCGTTTATGAATTTTCTGTGGAAAATACTTCCACTGTGCTTCAAACAATCAACTGCAAACAATTACTTGTGATCTGGTTTCTTTATACAGTCTGCTGCTGTCAAAGACATTTTGAAGGACCAGGAAAGCAGAAAAGGCCTGATTGCTGCTATATGTGCAGGTGGGTTAGCAGGACATCTTGCTTTTTAAAGCATTTGGATATTTTGGAGGGCCATGCAGACAGTTTCCTGTCTTAGAAATCTGTATTCCTGTAATTTAATAGCAGGGATTTGTACCATATGTGCACCCATCAGCATGTGATCCTTTTGTAAATTTAGTAGCAATCCCTAAAATATTGTGAATGCTTATCTTGCAAGTTCTGCTTGGTACCCAGTTCTTTCCAACCAGTTGTGTTACTGTCTGTAAAATTAAAAGTGAAAGGTAATGTGCTGGGATTTTTTACAAAATATTTGCTTATTCTGGTGTTCCTTCTGCGGGGACACAGTGCTGGCAGAACATTATTGCTATAAATTTATGTCACATCTGCTGCCCTTTAGCTTCAGAAGGAATGCTGTAAAGATAGAATTACAGGCTCACCCTTCCTCATCTGAGTGGTGGCTAAAGATGGAATTACTCTGAGGAGAGGGTTTTCTGCTTACATATTCTGCACAGCTAGGTATCCAGTTCATTTATTTGTAAGATTCGTAAGTAAAAAAAGGCAAGATGAACAATTTCCAGTACTCCTATCTGAACTGAGAGGCTGGCCTAGGTACCCGCAGCTAAGAATGAGGAGAGTGGCGACAAGCATGAGACAATCTGGCAGAGTGTGTTTGTGGAGTGTATTTTCACTTCTGTTTTCTGGTACATTGCTGGAGTGGTTTTGCTTTCATTCTTTAGTTAGGTGATGCACGTACAGAGTTGTGAACATTCTTGACCTTGGCAGTGGTGCTCTTCTGCAGATGATACAGCCAGAGAACTAGAACAATGGCAAATTTGCAGTTGCCCAATAAAGGCCTTTGCTTATAATCAGGATGGTCCATATATTTAAGTAAAATGCTTCCTAGAGCTGATTCCAACTGAACACAAAGAAGGTTATTTCCTGGACTATATCTGAAATGAATCAAATCTACAGAAATGAAACTCACATTAGGCAAATCCTGCCTTCAGTTTCTTTTGGAATTCCCATGAGGATTTTCTGTCAGATGACTTAAGAATTCTTGACACAAACTCCTTCCTCAATTCAGGCCAAGGAGGAAGTATGAAAATAAAAGAGAAAGGCTGTTAAACAAAAAACTTAGCAGTTAGCCCATGTCTGAAATACTTCTTGGCATGCAATTCCAACGTGTGAGGTTCCTCACTGGTGCAAACTTGTGTCTTTCAGGTCCTACTGCCCTTCTGGCACATGGGATAGGGTTTGGAAGCAAAGTCACAACACATCCTTTGGCCAAAGATAAAATGATGAATGGAGGTATGTAATGACTTTTGTAAGTTTCTAAACCCTTCTCAGAATCTTTTTTTTTTTTTTTTTTTAGCTGAACCCTTGATTTAAAGAAGCAAAATAAAAATAGTTTTTGTATCTTATTTTATACCTCTGAATTTCCTTAAGGCTTTCCTGAATGTAATCAAAATTCATCTGAATATGCTAAAACTGTACTTCTAAGGCTGTTTAACCTGAAAATACAGGGCTGTATTAACATTCGTGTTCTTGGGCAAAACAGGCTGCTGCTGTCATGCTAGGAGCATTTTTTCCCTTGTCCTCTTGAGGCTGTGCCATGTTTTACCCTTTTGGTTCTTTGCCTCAGTTCTTCCAACCACAAACTCCAGCAGGGCCTCTCCTGCTCTCCCATGAGTAATGCTTTGGTGCTGTGAGCAGCTGTTGGGTCCACACTTCCTCCTCGTACCTGAAGGAAGTGGTGGTGAAGCACTATTAAGAAGTCATTCTGTGAACATTAACAAGTCTGAAGGAGAGCAGGAGGTGGCAGGGTTCCTCTGCACACATTTGGAAAAAAAATAAAGCTGCGAACAGCTACACAAAAGCAGTCTAACTTCCAAAAGTAACCTCACGGGAACTGACAGGCACAGTGAGCACTTCTTGATGAGCTTGTGGAATCAGGGGTACCTTCCCATCCCATGTGCTTTAGCTGCCTGAGCTCCCTGCAGTCCTTTTCCTGCCTGAGGACTGCAGGCAGTGACGAGCTGTTGGTTCTGGAGGGACAGGGACGCAGAGCCCCAGGCAGGCAGGGCACACGCAGGCGGCCGAGGTGCCGGCTGCACAGCACGATGCTGCTGGCAGGAGCCGCCGCTCCTCAGTTGCTGCAGGCAGCAGTAGGCAGGTCAGTGCTCTGCAGCAGCTGTGGGCGCTGCACTGAAGACTGACCTTCTTTCTGTTGTGTCCCCGCAAGAACACTACCACTACTCTGAGAGCCGTGTGGAGAAAGATGGGAACATCCTCACCAGCCGTGGCCCTGGTACCAGCTTTGAGTTTGGGTTGGCCATTGTTGAAACGCTGCTGGGGAAGGAAGTGGCTGAGCGGGTGAAGGCACCCCTGATACTGAAAGAATGAAATCCAGGCGTGGGACAGGGAGTAGGACAATATCGGATGGAGAGTCTTGACCTCTGTAGAATAACTGTAGGATGCGCTGTTGTAAACAGAATTTAATTGTGGGTGAAGTTAGTAACTGCACTTACCTAAACTGGTGTACCTTAACAAACCAATGGTCTTTATTTCTGGAAAAAGATCCTGTTAGCAAAAAGCTTCATCACGAAGAAGCATCCAGCATCTAATAATCTTAGTTGGCTCGTGGATGGCATTTAAAAAATCGCATTGGAAAATGTTTGCTGAGTAAATAAAAATAAAGCAACTCTTGCTTGTGTGTTGTTTCTTTGTGCGTTTTCTACCAACCCAGGCCTATGAAACCTTTAAACCACTATGGCTGGCAATGTACTACTATTCAAAACAACTTCTGTCTAGAATCTCACACGGTTCTTCTGAAGTATGAGCTGAAACAATAAGGTGGCCAAGTGCTGGAACAAGCTCCCTAGAGAAGTGGTCAGGGCCCCAAGCCTGTTGGTGTTCAAGAAACATTTGGATAACACTCTTAGATACATGGCTTAACTTTTAGGTTGGCCTGTGCAGAGTCAGGAGTTGGACTTGATGAACTTGGGGTCTCCTCTTACTCAGGATATTCTATGACTCTATGAAATAGATGCTAAGAATCTAATGAAACACTAGAAATTCTGAGACAACATGGAACTACATTTAGAGTGGGAATATTCTTACCTTGTCAAGCACCCCGGAGTTCCTATAGCTAGCAGGTTGTCTAAGATACCATTGCAGTTTGTCGTCTTAAACTACTGCAAACCCATTGAGCTATTTAGGCAGCTAGTAATCAGCATAAAGCAGGAAGCTGGACTTGGTAGCTTACCACCAGTAGCAGTGCTTGTTTCTGCTTACTATAAATCGGAACTTGCTACAAACCTGACTTAAGTCAGCATAGGTCAGTTTAGAGGAATTGCTGGACAGGTTTCTGGAGGAAGTAGTGGAGCTGTATCCCCTTGTGAATAAAGAATTTGGGATCAATTTTTGTCTTTGCTACCTTTCTTTTACCAAAGAACTCCGGGGCTCTGTCGGCAGTCACAGTTACAAGGCGGCACCTCACTGGACTCCGAAGTTGTCACAGCATCTGGAGAGCTGGTTGTATGTACATTTGGAGTGTACAGTCTGAGCTTTAGAGAATGGCTGCACAGGTGCCTTTATGATTGCTTGTTTTAATGGGAAGTAAGTTCATTCTCAATTACTGCATTTTGGTGATGAAATACATAGGTACTTTGCAAATGCCTCTGTGTTGTTAGTATCTACTGGAAGAACTGCTTTAGTTGTGTGCTCTGCTTCTCATTTGTTTAGGAAATCTTTTGTATGTTTCTCTGGCTTTGAAATACACTCAAGATATGCAAAAAGTTGTAATCTATGTAAGATTGGACATGTTTGTTCATTAAATCTGCACGTCTAACTGGTATTGCCATGCAAATGTAAACCTAATGATGGAAAGAGCCTTTGTCCTAGAATCTGGAATAATCACCTGGTTGGTAAATGGGCATGATTCAGAATACAAGAAGAGCTCTGCATTCCTGGGCAGTAGTGCTGCTTTGTAGCAATAGAAGGAAAATATTTCCAAGCTTCCAGAAATCTTTTAATAGATGGCATTAACAAAGCAGCCAGGAATTTGATTATACTTTTTTATTTTTTATTGTAAGGCTGAGAGTTCCATTTACAGAAATGCATACATTTGGGCTTACCCACTCCTTCTAAAATAGCAATAGGAAAAGCTTAGAACCCATTAATGGATCTGGTTAACTTGCAGATTCTTTCACTGCATTCAGCAAAAAGGACTTGTTTAATGAAATGTGGCAATGCTGCTTGCATCACAGTTTCCTTCTATAAAGCTGATCCTGTTCTGAACCTTTTACATTGCCAATGTCCAGCAAACCTGAATTTATACGCATTCTCTGTTTCCGCCAAGGTGTCTTTAACTCAGTCTCTAAGTCAGGGGAGGTGCGTGAACTAAGATTGGGCTAATTTTCCTCTTACGGGAAGTGTTAAGAAGAAATTTGCTGATTTGAGGGGAAAAAAGTGCCTTCCAAGTTGTGAAATGCTTTTTTCCTCTCTCCTTCTCCATTTCACATTTCATAAAGAAGATCCCTGCTGGCTATATATCTCTTTTCCTAAAATCCCCTTTATCTGCCGCTGAAAGATGAGGTACTGTTCTGCTCAGTGTTTCATGAACGCTAGAAACTTTGTGCCCTGTTATTATTGGCAAGCTTTAGTTTTAGAGCCTACAGTAATTGGCTGTTTGCTGCCACAGAACTTAGCTAAAAATGAGGAGAGTGCATCCACTCTTCTCTACCTAGAATTTAGCTTTTTGTTCCCTGACCGCTGGAGGATTTGGGGGCTTGTTTGTTTTCCTGCTGAGAAGGTAGTCAGTAAGCATCTGCTGCATGCCTTGTGTCATCTCTCAATAATAGCGTGGGGGTTTTTTCTCTTGATTCTGGTTGTTGTGTAGGCTTAAATGGGTATTTGAGAATGAGCTCTTTCACTGAATTGCGAAGTATTATATGACTTAGGCACATAAACAAGATGGCATAGATGCTCACGCCTGCAGTGAATACTTGCACTGCTGAAAAATATTTTCCTTCAGAATGAAGTAGCTTATAATTGAAGAAGCAACTCTGAACCAGAAGAAAACAAAGGACATGTGGAGAGTGAGCGGTGTGGTTTTGCTGCAGGTCTTTGGCAAGTTTCTTTCCAATCAGGGAAAGTACACAGCACTGTGCTGTAAGCAGGTGCAAATCCTAACCCAGGAATACGTCCCTCGGAGCAACAGAGAGAGGATGCTCTTCCAGAGAGAGAAAGGCAGTGCTTTTAAAATAGGTGGAGACAAACACAACCATAACGGATGCAAACCAGCCCGCACACTAGTACTTACAGCTGTAAAAGTACACAGGGGAAGATGCTTCATCCAGTAATTACAAGCGTTGATCTAGCTACAAAGGCATGAAACCCACAGTGACTGTCAGTGACTTAATCCTTTCAGTCTAGTAGCATATTGAATTTTACTTAATTCTGCATTTTTATCTGCCGTTCAAGACTTAGTGAAAAGAAGTAATGCCATTTTTAATAAGAGCTTTCGAAGTCAGGTGCATTACAGCACCTCATGCTTGAGACAGACTGCTTTTACCTCAGGACACTTAAAGTATTGGCCTAAATTTGCTGCTAGTTCCTAAAAATGAAAATGTCCTTGAGCAGTGAACATCATTCCTTCAAACAGCTTGGAAACAGGTTTTTCCAGGGTCAAGCAGCAGCTGTGCCCATTATGGCATGACCAGCCTCACCTGGGCCCTCTCAGCACCTGCCGCACCCAGAGCTCCATAAAAGCTGAGGCCTGGGCCCAGCCCTGGTTTTTGCTGAGTCTGACTTCCTGGGGGGCTTCCTGGTCGACTTTGGGGATGCTTCTTTGCTTCAGAGCTGCCGGGTGATGGATCACTGGACGTCTGGCTGCCGCTCTCTTTGCACAGGTATGGTGCCTGGCGGCGGTTGCATCTGCGTTGGGCTTGGTTTGTCTGCTCTTGTGGAGAAGCCACTGCTGCTGCTCTGCACCCATCCGTACTGCTTGTTTGCTCCTTGAGAATACAGGTTTTGGTGCTGGGCAGGACAGTGTTGCTTGCTGGCTCTAAACCTGGCAACGAGGATATTTTCTGCTCTTTAGCTGGAGGCACTTCAGTTCTTAAAGACTCCGTGGATTCGTGTCTAGAATTTAGGAAATTCTGAACTGCAATACTCTTAAGAGGCATATTTCTATTGAGGTTTTTGCAGTTACAGCTCTTCTTTAGACGATGTGTTTGGTTTCTCTGTGCTGTTAAGCTTCAACGAGTTATTTTGGAGACCGATCTCTGTAGTTTCGACACTGCTTTTTAAATTGCATGCATTGCACTGTAAGTACTGTTGACTCTGGGATCTGCCTCCTTTTGTACATCAAAACATTTCTCAATTACAATGAGTTCTCAGAAGGCTTTGTTTACTTCCACATACATGCAGTTCTAGCCTCAGACTCCCACTTTTTCCTGTTTTATTTTGTATATAAATTAGAACGAGCCCTCTCACACTGAAGTTACCAGCTAGGCAAGGTAGTGACTGGCAGGTGGGAGGCAATCTGCCTTGGGTGGGGATGAATCTGACCACTGATGGGCACAGCACTGTTGCTTGCATTTTTAATAGGAAACCTGCTGTTGGGGTGGGGAATTGCTGTCTCATAAGAGAACTGGCAACAGAAGATGCATTTATCTCTGCTGACTTCTCCCATTGCCACATCTGACGTGTTAATCAGTTGCCCATCCCCTGTGTTTTGCAAGGGAGTACTTTCCCTTCCTTTTAGTTGTGCAGAAGGGAAATGAGTGCTTGTAGCTCTCTCCAGCCCTGGGCAGGGTCGTGTGACAGGAGTTTCTGCAGGTTGATAAAAGGAGTTGGCAGGTGTTAGCGTCTGGAACTTTGGGTGGAAGGTCTTGGCACTTGTGCGTTACTTTGCACAGAGCCCATTTGGGGGGAATATTCAGCCTTGCTGAATTCTCCAGGGCACTGTCTGCATCCTGTCGTGTTGCCTGTGAAGGCCCAGGTTATGTATTCGTGTTGCACTGGGCACTCCCTTGTGCACAACTGAATATCCCAATGTAAAATAAAGCTCAGGCATTAAATTGTAAGCCAGACTGTTTGCAAAACAGCTGCCTTACTTATTGTGCTGCTCCAGGGCATGCAATAGGATCCTGTCTTATCGCAGAACTTGCTTTTGGCCAGGTCGATCTGACTAAGCTCAGCTGACAGGAGAAGCGTGGCCTGCCTGGGCGAGGCACCGTGTCCAGAGCAACGGCCTATTTGGTTACTGGCAGCCCAAGGGACTGAGCAATCCTGAGCTCACTCCTGTGCCGTGTAGAGTTTCCTAAAGCTGAGACCGGACTGATGCTGGTGCCTGCTGTGTCTGTCCCATCGGAGCGCAGGCTGCTCCTCCAGTGGGAAGGTTGACTGGGGAGCGATGGGGTCCTTGGCCATTCCCATAGAACAGTGCTGCTGTGGCTGGCATCCAGCACAGGACATCGTATGACTGGTAAAAACTTTAGAAGAAAATGGCCTAATGTGGTCTTCTCACCCTTAAAAACATGTGCTTTTAGACTGTCAGTCTCTAACAAAACACTAGCATTAAACCATTTAATTTGAGGGTAGGAGCTACACAGTTCATCCTTCTTTAAGGCTAGCCCTTTGTCTTTAGAGCCCCGTGCTAGTTCTCCATCAGGCTCTTTATCAGGCGGGAGATCACTGGCACTTGCCTTGCTGCCATCCTCTTTTAAAAGTGTGTCCGAGACAGGGCTGTCGACCACTTTTGTTCATTGTGTCATTTTTCAGCATGATAAGACACTCTCTGAGAAGCGGCCCTCCATCTTCCCAGCAAGAGCAGTTCAGGCTATTTTAATCCCATGACCACAGAGTGTGTCAGGGCGTGCGCCGTTATCTCATCTCTGCCCTGAGTTGTTAGAGGCCTCTGCCTTGCCACGTGCCTATCGCAGTGCTGTAGGTTCTGCATCATAAGAGCACCATCCCAATTCAAATTTCTTAATCTCAAATGCAGGGTGTGCAACCAGGGTGCAGGAAAACTTTTCTGGAATAACTTGTCAACATGATAGATGACAAATGAAGTCACCAAGTACAAGCTAATATGGTCGGAGTCTCAGGTTTCCTCTGGACCTTGCTTAACAGCCAGTAAATGACACCACAGGAATTGCAGGGCAGTGGGCAACCTTGCAAAGGTCCACTTGCTGTTCGCCCCTGTCTCCCTTGCACCTTGCCATGCAGTAGCTGGAGTCAGCATGGCGTGAGCGGATGTGGTCCTTAGTGTGAACTTCCCTGAAACCGATAAGTTCCCTGGGAGCTTTATGCCTAAAGACTGCGAAGTGTATAGGCCTGGTTGTGTGTTCCAGTTGCCTTCTAGAAGGGTGCTCAGTAGTGCTGCCCCTGCCCTTGAAGCTGTTGTGAGCATAATAAACACATTAATGAAGGTAAAAAAAAAAATTTTGGGTGACCGGATCACGCCTCTCTGTTGCCTGGGTAGGTGGTTGGCAGGTGATCGTTCTTCTGGGTCAGGCCTGATGAGCCTATGCTTGATCTAGAGACTCTGTGCATGGAGGGCCTCTTAGTATTTCATCACGATGGCTCAATGTGCAGTGGTCAGCGTCCTCGTGCAGATTTGGGGTGGTGATGGTGTGGTCATCTGGCGTACTTTTTCTTCTGGTATTTCATGACAGTATATTTGCATGCTTCTTCCTTTGTAGTTTTCAAATGCTAAGAATTTGTGGCCAACAGTTTTAATCTTCAGCAAGAAGCTGCGCATTTTAAACATAGAAGCATCTTTTCCTCTGAATCACTTTGTAAGGAAATGAATAGCAGTAATGGTTCCCATGTTTCACTGGCATGCCACTTAAAATTTGGAATGCTTAACACTTTTTCCAAAAGTAACCGCAACCGGGATCAAGGTGCACACCAATATATAAATAATATAGCAACAGTCTATGAGCAATCACGGGTGTGGCATCCAAATATGATTCAGAAAAAATAATGAGCAGTGTGGATGAAAAAATAGGTATTTGGGTGGGGATTATGCAAGGCCTGAATTACAATGCAGGATGGGTGGGGGTAACACCTCTTTCAGCTTACAAATGCTAATCACAGGCTCGGCAGCCAGGAATCTCTGCAGTGCTATTTAGCAAATATTAATAATTAAACTTTGTGTGCTAGATTTGCAGTGCCAAGAAGCTAAGAGAAACAGAACATTTGCTATCAGTTTTCAGTTTTAAATGACTATAACCTGTTCTGGAAAGCAAGCTATCAAGAAAAGAAAATATTAGGCTACTTTAAAAAATACTAACGTTTACCCCAGGAACACACCACACACACTCAATAGGTTACCGAACTGCAGAGACCCTAGAAGCAGATAAAATCATGCGTCTTGTTACCTCCATCTCAGATTTCTTGCCAGTAGTCTAGAGAGTGTGTATTTAATGTGTAGCTTGTAATACTATTAAACGTGTTTATAAGGGCCACGGTCTGTAATCATGAGTTTGAAGGGTGGGAATTCCACTGTGACTGATCTGGTCATCATCTTAACCCTGAATTCCTGACAAGACTCGGTATGAACGCCATCAGCAGCTACTCCCTACTGTAATAACTGCCCTTGCAAAACTGCTGGTGCCTTTGTCCTGGACTAGACGGATGCTTTCCTTTACCATGTCCAACCTACAACTTCACTCAGACTGTTCAAAAACAAAACCAAGGCTGCAGCGGGAGGAAAGGCAATCTTGGCGAGAGCTCTTCTGCAGTTTCAGTACAGTGGCAATTGTGCCCATTGCAGTCTGGGATTGAACGGAAAGCTCTTAGTGACAGCAACAACAATGATGGGTAATTTTAAATTACTGCGGAACTTAATTATGTTGTCCATCAGCATGCTTCCAAATCAGGTTTATTTTCTGTTTAGATGTATCCCTTAGGATGCAAGAGAAACTGACGATCGTGAGGTTTTTAACTGACCTCCCAGTACAGCTGTGTTATTTCCTGACAACTGTTTAAGAGCAAGTTAACATGGTGGAAAAGTTAAGCTCGTGGGGTTTTCAAGTCACCAGGTACTAACACAGTCTCTTCCTTTCAGGAAAAGGCATATTGAGGCAAACATCTTATCCTTTAGTTTCCAGCTCAGCTCTTCTGGGTAGATTTACTAGTCTGAAACTCAGCAGGCGGGGGGTGTTTTGCCACTCTTGGGGCATTGTCTTTCCTTAGATGCACATCTTTCTTCCCTGCTTTAACAGAAATTCCTTGACTCTTCAGACTTCAGCGTATCGAGTTGTAACTGCTTTGAAGTGTGATTATTCCAGTCAAATCTATTTGGCAAGCGGCTTCCTCAGGGCCAAGCTGTCAGGCCTTGCCCAGGTGAGCCCAGGCTCTAAATATTCAGACATGTGACCAGGCTGTTGCAAAAGCATCTTGTGTTCTGACAAGTCTTATCATGTGTCGGGGATGAGCAGAGAAATGTCTTCTGGCCAGAACCTGCAAAGCTTCCCTCACAACTCTACAGCCTTAATTACCCACTTGGAAAACGGAATACAATTTTTGGATCACACAAACTTTGTCCCCCAAAGCACAGGAATCCAGTATCTAAGAACATACAAGCCAGGCTTCCACTTGCCTTTGTCAGTGACCCCCTCACTGTCACCCAGAGAGAACCACTGAACCATGGGCCAAGTCCTCAGTGAAACCCTATTACTCTGGATTTTTTAAGGGAAAATAGCCAAGTTACTTAAATGCTGTAGGACTTGACTGTAAATGACTTTCCTCATACTGAAGAGGCACATGAGCTCTGCAACCTGCTTGAGTGTTTTGCTCATAGCCCAGCAGTTCCAGGCACCGTTTTCCATTCAGGTTCAGTCTGTTTTGTTTCAGTTACAGTTGCACTAAAGTTCATCATTTAACTTCTGGAATAAGACTTACCTCTGTGCTGTTATTCAGCTGACATGCAGTAATTAGGCATTACTGAAAAACTACATCTGATATTTTTTCCATCAAGTAGAATTCCAAGGATGGTAACCTGCTTTATTCTGAAACAAAGTCATTCACAGAAAATGCTAAGACTTCAGTCTGCCAGATCAAGGCAAGTATTTACTTGCATACACAGCTAAAAGATGCAAGTTGCGTAATGCTTCGTATCTTCAGTAACCTTATCCATGGCTCACATACTGCAGTTAAATATACTTGCTTTGTGATGACTATTGGCTGTTTCTTTCTCCTCTTAAGAAGAAAAAAAACCAACACACTACGCTTGAGCTTTTTTCATCCTCGTGAGTAGCTCCTCTTCAGTTAGCCTTAATGTACAATTTAGTCCTTTTTAACAGGTGAGAATTTGAAGACAAGAACACTACTGTCCTCTCTTTTCTGTACAATGGTGCCTAACATGCGCTGGGTGACTAGAAATAACAGAGGTTATTAATAGTGATAGGCTGAGTAACTTAATCTTACAGGAGGGTTTACATGATGCTGCCAGGTAGTAAGGAAGAATTAATGGTGTGCAATGTGAGTTATTGAACACTTCTGCAGAAATCTTAAATGCAAGCCTAATTCAACATTTGTTGCATGTTTAACATTACTCACTTTGAAGTTTCCAGTAAATGCAGAACTCAAATGCACAATTGCATACACTACTCAAAAAAGCAAAAACCAAAATGTATCATAAATAAGTATTTTATAACTTTATTAAACTCAAGACATGACAATATTCAAAATACAAAGTGAATTCTTTTTTATTCAATACTGTACATGATGCAGAAATATCAGTGCATTTCTATAGCATGTATTTCACCTTCATTTAGTCTGTACTAAAACAAATAAAAAGTAAGCTTTAAAATAGCTCAAACATCTCATTCAGCAGTTTAAACTGTAAACAGCTTGTTTATTTCTGTTAGGAGGAACACATTCACCTTCTGTGCCTCTGTTAACGAGCACCCTTCCTCTTGTGCTTATCTGTAAGGGGATAAACGTAATCAAAACGAGCACGAGAAAGTGCTAATGCACAAATGTGGCACTTCAATGAACTTGAGTGGATCGCTGAGGCACAATGAGGAAAAATTAAACAGCCAGAAGCAGCATCTGAAGCAGCAAGAGATGGAACTGACACTGTTCATAAATGGAATAATGTTTTTTCCTCATCGCCTCTTCCTCCAAAATACTGAGTAGAAACCAAAACACAAGACCAGCTTGTGCTGCGATTCTGTATTTAATACAGTCAGAATTTCAGACTCTAGGTGAGCATGTAGTTGTCACTGCCTACCTACTAGCAACTGTGCAGTTGCTCACATCCTCTGCCGCTTTCAGGACACTCTCACACGTTTCTATGATCCAGCAGGAAAAGAGCAGCAGCAGAGGCTTACCAATAGCTCGTCCAAGTCTTTCCTAGGAAAAACGGAGCTGTGTTTGGCAACTGAAAGAATCCACAAAACCTAACTCACTTTAAAAGTCTATTAGGGTCAAATTAAGTTGTAAAATAGATTAGTCTTTCGAAACACACTTCCAGTATGCCTGCCAAGTCTTGAAGTGGATATCAGATCTTGCAGTTACCTTCTTACCAGGCTGGCATATCCTAGTCAGAGAGGACAGAGTCTGTTCTCAGCAGAGTTACTAGTCTGTGAAAGAAATTTTGCAAATGCCTGTTGCAAAAACTGTACCGCGTTATCTGCTCTGTCAGCTTTATAAAGGACTCGTAACCAAAGCTACTATTTTGTTTGTTTTGGATAATGTGACTACCAAATATGTTCGTCTAGGTAGCATATAACTGGCCAACTGTGACTACTATCCCTTCATATGTTTCTATGGAATCTTTGCGGGTTTTCAGCTATACATACCAAGACAAAAAACAGTCTAAAGAAACACATCAGAGATATGCAGCATAAGAGGACTTTAGCATCCATTTTCCAGTTCTCGGAGGTCAAACTGGTCCTACTTCATTATCTGAGAACCTTAAGAACTTTGTAACATGGTAAAGTTCAGCTCCATCCTGAACAACTGAGCTGAGACTGTGCTCCCAGAGACTACGGGGAAACCACATAAGACAGGTGTTTTCGTTTGAGGTGACCAGCTATGTCCATTCGAGGTTTTGAGTCCAGTTTTGTTGGGGCTGAAGTGGCTGTGCAGTCACCAGACCAGGACTGAACCTCAGTGTTAGAACTACTCTCTTCTGCTTCTCTGAAGAATTTCTCGTACTTGTCCAAATACGGAGGCCTTTCGGGCAGCAGATAGTAGTGCGTGGAACTGGCCTTCTTACCATTTTCAATAATGGGCAGAATGCAAGGGATCCTGTTGGAAGATCCTTCACTATTTTGTCTTTGTAGAGCTTTGCTGCTGACGTACTTAGGATCAGGTGCAAAACTCTGGGTGGGGGGCATAACCCCATTGAGGTATGATGGCAGGCTTTTGGGACTCGGCGTACGGGAATTGCTGCGTGACAAAGGTTCTCTTGGGGGCACTTTTGGAGGCCTGTCTTCATCACTGTATGCACTAGAAGCAACTTCTGCTGACCACCTTCTGTAATCTGGTTTGAGAGCCCTTGGAGGTATGGGAACCCTTGGTGGAATCTCTGGTTTATCTTCATCAGAGTTTGGAGAAGACCGATTTAAGTGTCCAGATAGCCTTACTACTGGTTTATTAAGAGATCCAGCTGGCCCGGAATGGGACCTTCGCAAACGTCGATGCAGCTGCTGTGGAGGAGGATAAATACTGGATATGTATCCACTTAGGCTTTGTGTAGGGTTGGCATCTTCTGGTTTTGGTCCTGTTGGAGTATCAAAGTATGCATAGTTGATTTGTCCACAGCCCCTAAAGCTCCGCCGGCTTGGAGCACTGGATTTGAAAGGAGGAAGTTCGTAATCTTCTAACAAAAAGTCAGTATCTGAGCTAGTCAGGAATTCCACCTCTTTGTCAACCTCATCTGGAGTAAGGTCTTCAGAAATAGGCAGAGGGGGTAATGGTCTGGAGCTACGCTCATTGGAAGAAGCAGACAGAAATTGAATTGGCCCATTTTTTATTGGCATGTGAGGAGGCGTTTCTTCAGAAACACAGCCCATGGTTAATGACAGTTTACTAAAGCCAGGAACGAGATGGTCTTCGTATCTTGAAACTGGCTGTTCATTTCTGGGACTTACAGGAGGTGGACTGGATTTCTGAGATGGGACTTGGATGCAACTTTCAGGAAAGCTGTGGTCATTCATGGAAGCATGGTTGGAAGAGTGCCCTAAAAACACGAGAAAGTATTAGAAATGCTTTTTTAAGTAACGCTCTAGCACAAGACTTTACCACTGCATATTTAACTGTCGTTCCTTCTAATGCAACAATAGGTAACGTCTGCTTAATGATTCCAGTAGCAAAAGTTAGCTATTATAGATATTTTCTGGTCATGGATTTATGCGTGTCAAGTTGAGAGCAGCTGTTTCAAGCCAGTGCTCCAGTTAAATGAGGTAGTTCAGGAGACCCCAAGCATAAGCACCAGGACAGAGCTACAAAGATCCCAGCAGAGGACTACAAGGAAACAAGTGCTGTTTTACTAAGTGGCTTTTCTGTCAGAAGTGTAATGGCAATTCAGAGGCCTCTGAGTAAAAGGTTTTGTTTAACTTGATCATGTTATTTAAAATGTTCGGAGTTTTTTGTTTGGGGTTTTTTTGTTGTTTGGCTTGCAGTAGTATTTTCTTGAAATGTTTGAATTCTGTCACCAGAGGGCAGCCTTATATGCAGAATGAGAACGCATTTAGTGTCTTAGTGAAGACCTGAGGATTTTTTTTTCCAAGACGAATCCATTACACCACCTAAATACC
This sequence comes from Caloenas nicobarica, assembly GCF_036013445.1. Lineage (NCBI taxonomy): Eukaryota > Metazoa > Chordata > Aves > Columbiformes > Columbidae > Caloenas > Caloenas nicobarica. The sequence goes on from NC_088266.1 coordinate 7,744,290, forward strand.
TATGTTAGTCTTTATACTTACCAATGGATGGTAAACGTTGCTCTGTTGATGGATTCAGATTATATGCCACTGCTATAGGATCCACATTAAAGAAAGTACTAAAAAAAAAAAAAGCCTTCGCTGTAAATAAACTGTAAGTTGGTACTGGTCTGGTACAAATATTCTTAATGCTCATTTCATATATCTGAAGATGCAATAGATCAAATTTTAGCCTCACTCACTTTTCAAATCCACTGTGGCTACCCCAGCAGGTTTTCAGACTCCCCATGCCTTGACTAGTGTGAAGAAATCCAGTTTTTAATGGGACTCTGATCTCTTGAGCAGCAACTCCTGCAGCTGACATTATGCACTGCTCTCTTGTGATGTCTCACGACCCTAGAAATTCACAGTCCTTGACAGGTTTCCTGCAGTTTTCATTCCCTTCAAAAGAGAGGAGGACACAAATATCAGAATTGCAAACTTGATGACTTCATCTCCCGTACGAAATTTCAGTATGTCAAGGAATTAAATAGCTCTGTAGAAAGGCCTTCTGTCCTAATGCCTGCCAATAAGAAAACTTTACCAAACTTGTTTATTTTGTCTGACCGCAAAACTAAAGTACAAAATAGGTAAGTTCTCTTACACAAACTGTATAGGAAAAAGAAAAATATGTTCAATAAAGCTATTGATAGATGGCAAACGTGCACCAACAACTTCGGTTCTTGTACATAAACTGCCAGTTAGTTATGCAAAATAAGCTTTCCAGAACAATCTCTTTAACTTTCTAGTAGCTATCTCTAGTTTCTTCTTTCTGCTGGTGAGTTTATGGTTTCCAGTATAGCCAACATGTAACAGCCTAATCTGTTTTTAAGTATTACCTTCAATAGCTTAACAAATGGCCTATTCTCCAATAAACATAATTACCGACTACTTAAATCAGAATTACCAAACTTCTTTTATATAAAGCAGTCACTATTATTACCAAACTTAAGCATGAAGATACTTTAAATCAGCCTCAAGTCTTTCTAGCTGTTTCAAACAAATTGGAAATCTAGGGATTTGAAATAATCTCAGCTTAAACTGTCCTGCTATATTGAGCTTTATTTTGAATGTGTGAATGATGCTTTACCTGGCCCACTTACAACAGGAAAAAAAAGCGTTGGCAATTGCTTTATAATGAATAAGTAATCATAGTCTGAGGAACGAGTTGATTCACGGGGCTTTGTTTAGGAAATTCAAAATGGATTGAGGGGGCGGGGACAGTCAACATTCTGAAGGCTGGAGAAATTAAGTCCGAGACTATAAGCAAACATGTTCCCTGGGTCTATGCTTCATCTACACGAATATCCTAACTTCAGCAAGTACAATACGGTGTTATATGGCTGTTTAAGACAAAAAATATTAAAACCAACCATCCAAACAACCAAAAACCAACGGACCCAAAACAGTTTCACTCTTCTCTCTCTTGAGAATCAAGACTATTTCTTAACACAAACGTCCTTGCTTCTTTCCCACAAAAGAAAAAAATCCACCTGAAGTCAACCAACAATGGAGGGCCAGCTACAGACATCACAAAAAATCCCCTTCTCAGTATGGTACTGTAAGAAATCATAGAATCATAATAGTTTGGGTTGAAGGGACCTTCCATTCTCACCCAGTCCCACCCCTGCCATGAGCAGGGACATCTTCACCAGATCAGGTCGCTCAGAGCCCCACCCAGCCTGGCCTGGGGTGTCTGCAGGGATGGGGCATCTAGTGGGGTACAGAAACAAGTAACAGCTTACGGTAAATCTGTTCGAACCCAGTGCATTTTAGCCAGGCATCTAAGAACTCCAGACGAGAGTCTATCAGCTTGAATAGAAGTGGACAAGGGCCGAACCAGCATCCTGTCTGCTGCAGCAGAGCATGAGAGTTCTACTTACTTCAGCCCTCCTGATTTTAGTGAAGACCTTCCTTTTCAGGCAATCTCCTTAAAAGCTAGCTTAACCCTGGACATTTTTGCATTACACAGTCAAGCTGGATCCTTCACAGTAATGGGAATTGCAGATTTTTCATAGTAAAATTAACTACATACACCCCCGGGAAGCAATAACATAGTTCTGATTACCAAATGAGTTCAAAATGTCTAGTAGTCCTGCAGCAGCAGTTCATCCCTCCAGTTCTGTAAGTGCAAGCAGAACCATTGTCTGTGTGCAAGCAGAAGACTGGAGAAACCCATTTGTCAAAAAGACTTAAGCAGCACAGGGCCAGTATAACACCAATTCTAAAATTACTTCCTATCATGTTAACACAATTTGCAAATGAAACAGCTATCACATCAGCTCACACTGTGTTGAGCAGTGATTTTTTTTGTGCCTCACAGATCCTATCCTATTACCAATGAATCTGCAAAAGACACGAAGGAGAATGAGTTAGTGAACCTAAGGCTAATGCCTGTGGAGTTTGTGCTTCCATTTTGGTATTTTTTGAAGTCAAATGCAAGTTAACAAGTTGAAAAATCACTGATACAGCACACTGATTAGTCAGGAAATGACAGTACTCCATCTCAGCGCACATACAAGATCTGACGAGACCATGAACGAGACATTGATTATGATACAAAAATGAGACAGGAAGGGGGGGTGGCATTGCTGTAGCTGAGAGCACATGTAACGTGCTTGCTATGATAACATAGAACCCTCGCAGGGCTTGTTAAGAAGCCCAACCTCCATCAGATCCCATGCCAAAACCACTGCTCGTAATTACTGTGTCAGCTTTCTGAATGCTGGCTAAATCTCAGCTCTCAAGACTGATTGTTGCACAATCGCCTGTCTGAAATCCCTCTGGAATGCTAAGTTCAATTTCTGAAATGGACTTAAATATTTACATATGCTAGGAAAAGGTAATTTTCACTTGTTTCAATCAACTCTTTATTTTTAAAAAATAAGGCACGCAAATTTTGCAGCCATAGAACTTGCTTCTAACAATAACGTCTTTGTGAATTCAAAGAAGGTGACTTGCCTTGACGTTTCGGGAGGAGTTGTGAATGGACAGTTACGAAACTGTCCTCCATGCCTTAAGCAAGGAGTATCAAGAGAGGTAGCACGTGTGCTCTTTCACTAAATCACCCAGTTACTTTTTCAGCGGAGTCTAGAGAGCTGATGCTTATATTTTAAAACATGCACAAGCTTGTTTGAAGAAATAGTATCTTAAGAGGGAGCCACGAGGATGTGTAATCGAGAAGTACAAACTCTGTATGTACGAACTCCGGTTATTCTGCTTCTCTGGCCTAGTTAGGCATAGGTTACGGCACTTGGAAAGATCGGAACACTTTTGAAGATGTTACAGTTTCAGTGTTATTCAAAAGGAACTGAGTTAATTCAAACTAAAACTATAGCTAGTAATTACTACAGGGCAGATAGAAGCCAAGGCAATTCAAAGGTTTGTCGGTGCATTAGGAAGCTATCAACACCATCCAGTCTAAGGGAAGGTAACTGTACAAAGGAAGATACTTTTTAATCATTCATGCTGCTCACATTAACAAATACAAATTATTCTAAATATCAGAGATGTGATTGATTTTTAAGGTTTTTTTTTACAAGGCCAAATATACTTTTAGACTTGAACTGATGAGTGAATAATAGGATGGATAAGTGTAAGCTGAAAATGGTCTAATGTATCCATAAACAGCAGGGTATCTACATAGTGAAGGATGTATATGGGAAGCTATAAAAAAATTCTTGTGAGATGAACTTTCATTACATAAAACATCCCAAACATACAGTTTTCATAATGACACATATCACTAAATACTTTTGTTATAGTGACAATAATCCTCTATTTGGAAATTAAGAAGCATTGGCATGTATTTTAGCTCAACACCTATAACTGATCACACAGATAGTCTTGTTGCTCTGTTCCCTGCTCTCCCAGCCCCAATGCGACCAAATATTTGAGGCTAGTCAGGTTCAGAATAAAGAAAATCTTTCTGGTATTCACAGTAGAACAAAGCATGCTCTAATATGTTTCACTTAATGGGTATGGAATATAGCAATTTTATGTTCGGATTTTTGAATGCCTGTACAAATTTTGGACATGTTTTTATAAAGGCAACACTCTTGAAAAGCAGCTTTTATGTATTTCTTGTAAGAAATGGGGAGGTGGGAAGTAAGCCCTACTTACCACTTTCGGGAGGGGAAGAAATGTGGCTACCTTAAATCCACAACCTATTTTTGCTCACCTTGCCATCACATATCTTTAACAAATCTCAGAAGCAATTCACAGGAGGAGGGGCACATTTTTGCACTACAAGTCATCTGCTCCAGCTAGCTGTTCCTTATTTGACAGTGTGATGTCATTTCCTCTTCTTCCTTTGACTTTCTATTTAATTTAAGCACCTAAGATAGACCCATCTCTTTTAATATTTAAGTATTTCAGACTTCTAATTGGATTTTTAAAAGCCTAGGAGCTGTTAGTATACTTTCTGGAACTCCATATACTTAAAAAAAAAAAATTCCTGCTTCTCCTAGTGGTCATATCATCCCTTAAATGCCCTTGTCTTTGCAACTAGATGCATGATCAGTAACTGACATACAGCAGAAACAGCATCATGAGAAGATTAAGTTAAATCTATTACTTTAATAACTAACTAGATATTATTTACTATGCACCAAACCTCCACAGTGCGGTTCTGTATTCCTTGGAGTCACAAGCCAAATCATGCTCAGATACAGGCCACAGAAGATTTTTCCATTTATAGGAATTATATTTTTTACAGTTATTATATGAGACATATTCTTAGCTTTGGGAGATTTTTTTTCTACGCATTTTGCCAACCAGAAACGGACCATTCTATGGTAGAAAATTTAAGACTATGATCACTTAGCGAAGATGGATAAAAAAAGCTGTTCAAACCACAGGAGGTTGCAAATAAAATTAATTCTACGTGTATACCCCAGATGACGATGGGCATAACTTTAAACAGATAAATCAACTGAACAGCAGACAAACAACGTATCTAGATTATAACAGTCAGCTGTTTTGGAATATATTCAAAGAACTGCAGTTCGTCAAGGAGTTTAAGTTCAGTTAAAATTTGGACTACCACTTCATGGTCCTACACAGCAACTGGGAGAAACTTGTAAGTTGCTGGTACAAAACTAATAATTAAATAGCAAGACGATTGCCTTGCCTCTGCTTGTCAGATTTCAGGTGCATGTTTAAAGTATGGTACTTCACCCTCCTGAAAATTTTAATGTGATTATAGCTAGCTTGCATTCAGGAAATAAAAATTCCTTTATAGCTGACTCAGAGTCATATAACTATAGCATTAGACATGCTGTGATAAGTTTTAATTCGGTTTTCCACTACAGAGAAGTGGAACAGTTTTCCTGTGAAATAATTCCTGTCTTGGAGAGGATGGCAGACAAAGGGCTTCGCCAAGATCATATGCCACCTCAAATGACAGGTTTCTATTTAAGAAAAAAAAGAAGTTTGTGTGTAAAGTAACCTGGATGAATTGAGCAGATTAGTTTCCTCTCTTAGTTTTACGAGCTTATAAATGCAATTCACAGATGTGTTTGTGATGCAGAGGCATCGTTCATCTGTCATTCCAGTACGATGGCAAAGATTTGAGTATCCCCCAACTGACCAAAGAGACCTTGTCCCCAGAGTCTTTCCCACATATCTGTTATCTTTAGATCAAGCATAATGAGTTTTTGGCTTATTGCTTCAGCAATACTGCACAGGGTCCTTAGTCTGTGTGCTAGTGACACGAGACCACTGGAGTCTCAGAGTCACTTGGGACTGCTCGCTTGGCATGACCAACATCGTGCGTGTCCACAGCGGGCAGACACGCTCGAGAGATGCTCTGTAAATACTTGAAGGGTAGAGTGGTGTCTCCAGATTTAACCACCACAGACTGGTTATTTTAGAAAATCGAGGATAGGGGTGTACTGGGGTATTAAGTCATAGAGAAATGTCTATTCTAAATTAAGCCATCCTAAATTAGAGTGCAAAGCCGAGAGCCTGAGCCCACAATGCTGTTTCTGTTTACGCAGAGAGGAGCAGCTTGGAGTCAAGTGAGAGGAAACGCTGCCGCTCCTCCGGGCCAGGAGGGAAGCGCGGGGCTTTCCGGGAGCGCGGCTGCGGACACCGCTGACCCCGGGATCCCCCCCGAGGGGGGTGCCCCTGAGCGCCGCCGAGCCCAGCACCCCCCTCGCGGCCAGACGCCTCCAGGCAGCCCGCGCAGGTAAGCGGCGCAGCGGCGGCTCTAGGCCCGGGTTCCCCCCGCCAGCACCGCGGCAGACAACGCGCTCCCGCTCGGCCCCGGCGCGCCTCCCGGGCCGCCGCCTCCTTCCGCGCACGCTGGCGTGGGCCGCGCCGGCACGGCGGCTCCGTTCCAGAGGCCTGGCCAGCGCTGGCGCCACGGCCCGGCCGGGCCCGGCCGATCCGCTGCTGCCGCCGGCGGCCGCCCGCTCCTCTCCCCAGCGGCGGGGCCCGGGACGGCCCGCGGCCGAGGAAGCTCCGGTGCGTGGCGGGCGGGAGCGGATCCGTAGGCCGCAGCAGCGAGGGGCCCCGCCGCCATGGCAACGAGCGGCGCGGGGCGGCGGAAGTGCCGCCGCGGGGACCGTCACTCACCCCGAAAGCGTCGCGCAGCTCCGCATGTCCCCGCGCAGCAGCTGGCGCTACACGCATGCGCCGAACCGCAACAGCGCCGACCACTGCAGCGCCGGGCGCGGACGGTAGTTCTTATACTGGGGGGCGGAGCCGCAAGGGAGCCACGCCTCCCGGCCGCGCCCCTCCTCACGTTGCGCTGCCGTCGGAAAGAGCCTTAAAGAGGCCGCGGCCGCGCGCGGGCCTCTGCAGGGGCTGCGGCGGCGTTCGGGCGGCCGCTGCCGGGACGGCGCGGGCCTCGCCGGGCACGGGCGGGAGCTGCAGTGGGCCCCGGTGGGGGAGTGGGCGCTGGCAGCGATGTCCGCTCTTCTGGGCCGGTCTGCGCGAGTGGCCGCCGACGCGTCCGCTAGGCAGCGCTGCTGGCGCGGTGCCGCCCCCGCCTCGGAGGACGCCCCGCCTCCGCCCGCGTCTGGGAGCCTGGCCGCCTCCGGGCCGAGCGACAGGCACGTCCGCTGAACGGCCTCCGCGCGGGGGCGAGCGGGGCGCGGGGCCGGCCGGGGAGCTGCTGCCCTGCGGCGGGAGTGAGGCCGCGCCGGGGGGCGGAGGCGGCGCGGCCCGGCCCCGCGGGAGCTCGCGCTCGGTTTCCGCAGGGCGCCGCGCTCCCGCCGGCGGCTCTGGGGGCAGCGGGTGCCGCGGGGCGGGAGGCGGGAAGCCCCTTCCCCCGGCTCGGGAGCCCTTTCCCGGTGACGCCGCCGCCGTCCGGGCGCGCTGGCTCTGCGTCCCGCAGCGCCGGGGTCCCGCCGCCCGGCCGTGCCGGCTGCTGCCGGCTCCGCTCCCGCCGCCGCGTGCTGTGGCGGCGGGAGCAGCGAGGCGGAGCTGGTCCTCGCCGCACGCGCTCGGTGCCCTAGTGCTTTGCAGTCAAAGGAAACGCTCGCCCTTCGGTATCACCAGAAGGAGAAAAATACTAACGCTTTAACCGTTGTACGGATTGCAACTGTGAATGTCCGTTTTCATGGACTTTGTGTTGAAATTAATCCATCCTCACGTATAATGATTTATTGGACATCTTGAGTAATCGTATGTGGGTTATCGCAGACTTGACAGTGTGTTTTGTGTCTAGACTTGGGCATTTGTGATGGTAAAATGCAGTGGTTAGGGCAGTAGGATTCTCAGTGAAAGCTGCTGTGTTAAGACTGTTTATTGAACGTTTGTGGGTGATGCTGGTTTTCACACCATAAACAAAGAGAATCTGGTTTTTGATCAGTTTTGCTGTACAGTTCAATTGTTTGTTTGCTGGACAAAGAAGTGTCAGCGTGGGGCTCTAAAACTCCCAGCACTGAGAGCTGCTAACAACAAGATTAACAGAATGTGTCCGCTGTGCTCTTTGAGCTGGAATAGTTATTAATATTGCTGAGAAGGAAGAATGCTTGATTTCACTGCACTATGTGGTGCATGGTGCAGTTGACTTCTGCTTTCTCTTTTGTGTTTTCTATTGACCTCTGATGCAAGTCCCCCATCTGCCCTTGTTCTTCTGGACAGGAAACTTTCCTACTGCATATTTGTGTCATAAGAACTGCTGTATTGCTGTATAAATGAAGGTGATGTGAGAAGAAAAGGAAGGAACATAAGCTAGGAGAGATTCTCTGTTGTTTATTTCTTTTTTTTTTCATTGGATGTGATGGAGAGGTTCTCCAAAGTTGGCTGGGCATGTTATCAGATGAGAAAAAGTGAAAAGAATTCAAGAGGGGGCGGTGGACGTGGAAGCCATCAAAAGAGAGGAGGAGAGCAGACAAGCAAGGTTGTGTGGTTTTGATTAATTAGGGCTTGCTCTGTTAAAGGTGAGGCTTAGAGGGGGTAGCAACTAGTGGTGATGGCTTGTGCTGAACTGTACGTGCTCAAAGGCTTCTTCCAAATGCTTTGCTGTAGTTCTGTTGATCTGACCGTAAAGACTGCAACTAATTGTTTCTGTGGATGAACTGTGCATGCAACATGAGTTATTTTGAGTTTAAAGTGTCCTGGTTGCATATACGCGTTGAGGAGAAAGTTGTCTTTCTAAAAAAAAAATATATATTCTGGTGTCTTCATGCACATACTTGCTGATGGTGCAAATAGACCTAAATGTTATCATGAATGGGTACAAAGGACAAACTTTTTTAAAAACGCATTTCAGAAAGTTGACGTGACTTCCGTAGGACAAACTGCTGCAGCGCCTCGCCTCCGTGGTGGAACGTGAGGACTGGTAGATGTTTGGCTTTTAAACTTGTTTGTGCCTGAGAATCTTTGGTCCAGGAAAAGGTCATTCTGGCTTTCCTGCCGACGTTAGCATACGGTCTCAGTGCTTCCATCAGCAGGCCTGGTTTTGCTCTCTTGGATAATTTAGGAGTTAGTTCACGTGCAGGTAATGGTATGGAATTTTTGTGTCTTGCTGTTAAATGACTTTATCTATGGCCTTTGTTCGCTAAAACCCCATCGCCTTAAGTTTCTGATTGTTCTGCTGAATAAAAATGTTTAGTAATAGTGTCACTTGTAATGGTTTCTGTACTTGTGCACAGCAGAATTTGAATTCTGTACCAGAATTCTTGTTTCTCTTCCTTCTTTGCAATATGAAGTTATTTCAGGACTCTTAAACCACCTCACAGTTCTGTAGGCATGTGTAAACCACTCTTTGCAATTTGCTAATTAGCCTAAAGACTAACTCCTAAGTAATCTTGGACATCCTGGTTGGTTAATACTAGTTAATAACAAGTCTGCTAAAAAGCAGCTCAAGTAGTATTACAAGGCGCTTTAAACCTCTTTTGCACCCTCTTTTGGAAAAGGGGAAGAAGACTTGTCTATTTAATAAACAAAATGTCTGAATTATGTAAAGAAAAAAATAATATCATGGACTTTCATTCCTGATAGTCCCTTTCATTCAAGGATTCCCTTTGCAGAGGGAATCCCTGTGATACTGGCTGTGATTTGATCAGAGTTGCTCCTATTTCTAGCTTGCTTTGCAGCATATGCCTTTTCAATGATCTCAATTCCCTTGATATTTCCCATTTTCAACACTTAAAATTTCTGGTTGCTACTTCTGTTGTTTTTGAGAGGAGAGAGGTGTAAATGTAAGCAGCAGCTGGAGAGGCAAAATGCAAAATCTCTTTAGGAAGCTAGAAAATGATGAAAGTAAAATTTCATACTGAAAGACTAACATGGGAAGTAATAGATCTGTATTTTTAAGATAGAATGTCAGATACAGTTCTTGTGTGGTTATTCTGTAGATTGTAGTGGGGTTTTTTTATGAGCCAAGTTCTATAAACAATATCATTGTTTTACAGCAGCTGCTGCTGCATTATTCCTTAGTCCTACTTATTCGTGGCAGCTGCTCTTCAGCAGGAAGTTTGGGGTTTTTTTCCGTGTTTTCGAGTAAGCATGCCTCAGGTCTGGTTACCTGAAAGGGAATGACTAGCTTAGACACTGTTCTGCGTTGTTAGTGACTAGAAGAGGTAATTGTGGTAAGTCATCAGAGAGGAAAAGCTTTTCTGAAGAGAAGTAAACAAAGTGTAAGTTGGATGCTGTGGTGCTAGTTTTTGCATGACTGGTTATGTGAATGAGGGTGGTGTAGATACAATTCTACAGCAACTCTAGAGGTGCTTCTGCAGAGCCGAGACCATCTGTCACTTCAGTTTTTTCAGATGTAGCCTTTATGAACCCTTTAGTAGGGGACTGCTTGGGAAAAGCAAACCTAGCAAAAAGCAATGCAGAAGGTGGCCTATGAATAAATCTTTCCCACTTGACAAGTCCCAAATTCTGTCATTATTCGATAGAATAAAATACAACACCTTGGCCTTGGCTTGGATATGGACTTCCAAAATGAATGAGTTGTCACGTCCCTCATCTCTTTCTTAAAAAATCACAGTCTTTACCTTAAGCAGAATCAAGATGCGCACAGTAGAAGTTAAACTATGCGCGATCCTTACACAGTTTCATTTCATAGGTCTTAATCAGGTCCTTATCTTCTGTTTTGTGGTAGTCTGACAGAGTGGATCTACATATGAATGCTGAGGTTAAGGAGTCTATGTGGTACTGTCTTACTGTAGTGATGCTTCCATGATGACTATGTAAACAAAGTATGCAGGTAACAACATTCTTACCTAAGTTTTGAACATTTGTCACCCTAAAGTGAGGGAAATCAACTCGAAGGTTTGTTAATTCGAGGGAAAAAACCAATACCTACGGGATGCATTGGAATTGCCGTAGTCTCACTGAACTAATAACAAGCCAGAGACTGTGGTGCAGCGGTGGTAAACTCATGTGCTGGTACGTGGGTGGAGAAGTCATATTGCCCAACTTACAAGTGGTTAAACTTCATGCTTACTGTACGGGGGATTTTCTATGGTGGTACTTACTGTGGGACAGAGAAAGATGCATAGGTTTGCAAGGAGTGGGCAAAGTCAATGAGTTTGAGCGTAAGGTGCATCCTAAGGTTACCAATGCAGACTCTGGTATTGCAAGGGTAACAATACACAGCTGTGCAGACCTGACGCTGATATTCAGACTCCTACAGGGGCCATTACTCGGGCTTTGTGCAAATTCACCCCATACAAGACTTTAAAGCAATTGGATAATGCTAAATTGCCTCTAAAGTCACCTGTAGAAACTGAGGCAGATAGCAAATCTTTTATGCTTCAGGCGTATGGAAGTGGTTTGTGATGCAAACATACTATCTGAAGTGGAAGTACAGCACGGCTTTTGTGAGCTCTCATCTGTGTGCCTTGATTACATCTCTGTCTGAACACTGCAAATGCCAGAAGTTTTACATGGCTTCAAAAACTAGGCACAGAGAGCCTGATGAAAGAAAAATCCATTAAGGCTGTAGAGAGAGTGCCTTAGGTTAGGCTGCTGGGAATTAGGAGAGGACATTGTTCACTGCCCTAAACACCTTGTTACCTTTTTTCCCCGTGCTAGGGCAATATCGGGTTAGGCGGACCTCGGATCTGAGGCAGCGTGGCTGCTGTTAGGATACATCTGTATTTTCTTCTCCCTTTCATATTTCAATCGGACTCTTCTATTGTTGTCTGCCTGTGTAACTGGGTACACAATGATTTAATTCTGCTTACAAGATTCAGCTCAGGTCCTTGTCTCTGCAGATGTGTCTTGAATCCTTCCTGGAAAGGACTGCACAGTTCTTTAAGTCTGGAGACAGCAAAGAAGCGAACAGGATTAGGAGAGCACTACAAAACTTCTTCAGTGTGAGGATTTGTCATTGCTATGAATGAGGGAAATGTGCTTACTTCACTGGTCAGGTTGGTATGAATGCAGTTACACCGGGCAGGTGTAGGGCAGAATGAGTGTGTTGCATTTCCAGTTTAGCCAGAAGGCCCACAGAAGGGAGGAAACTCATGGGTCAGTAAAGGAGGGCTAAATTAGAGGTTAGCGTATTCAAGTGTCTAGACAGCAAACACAGACATACTGCAAAAGTCAGTCTGTCAGGGAGTGGAGAGCCTAGATTAAAAAGCCATTTCAAAGGCATGTTGCCTGGATGGGGTAATCATGTGCTCAGACTTTTTCAGTACATAAGCATAAGCCGAGTGAGGAAAGAGATCAAAAAAGGACACAAAGGTTGAAACAGATTCTGTAGGAGCTTAGAGCAGAATGGAACTTGATAAATTAAAAATAGCTGTTTGTTCACACTTGTGTTTCCCAGAAATGGCCACAGCCACATCTGGTTTCTGCCATCCATTCTGTAATATTTGAATGCCTCGCAGAAACGTTACATCCATCCCGCTGCTGTAGGGACATTGTTATACAGTCCTCCAGGCTGAATTCATTCGTGCTCTCAAGCACGTGAGCTGGTCATCGAGAAGCAGAGCTCCAGTCTGATGAAATATCCGGTGTTCACTCAATCCCTTTGGATTGGATTGGATTCTTTCAGGGCAGTGTTGGGAGACGTTCCACTGCAGGATGCTGGGCAGATGAGCAGAAACAGAGGAGCTGACTCAGTTCCCAGTTGAACTGCCCTGTTGCATCCCATCTCCCACCATGCAGAGCCAGAGGCCTTGCTGTTAGCTGGCCCACTCAGCTGTGTTTTTATGCCCTTTAGGCACAGCGTTTCACACAAGTGTAGAGTTACGCATAATGACAGTTTGGGGGAAGTTCCTGGAATCTATCCACATGCAGTCTTAGGGTCTGCAGTAGCACTGAAGTTCCTTTTCATCCTTTCCAAGAACATGTTGTATTCTGTTACCTTGGTCTGTTACGCTGTTTTTCCGTGTGCTTTTTCTGCCATGGTCATCTCACTAGATAGATAGATGTTGTCTTTGTGGTGAAGCTAAATGGCCGGCGAACAATATGATGCATTCACACAGTATTTTGCAAGTAGAAGTGGCTGCTCTTCAAAACAGCTAGAAGCTATGTGAGTAGTGGCATATTGCTCAGTTTGAGCTGTTATACCGCTCTTTGTATGTTGGCTTTGATAAACAGCCAAAGTGAGCTTGCATCTGAAAACTGCAAAATACTCTGTAGTGTTTCTTATCCTTGCCAGGGAAGGATTTCTGTCTCTTTGCTCCAAGAGGTCTCAACTGGCTTGCACACTGCAAGGAGCATATCCCATGCTGGGAGGGCTCTGAATTGGTCCTTGCACAAGGTAAAGTTTATTAATTACTCTGTCAAAGACACTGAGGTAAGGGACATGCATTAGATCAGGGAGGCTGTCTGTGGAAGGAGCCAGTCCTGGGCAACGCGCTGCAGCGCGTGCTGCTGAGGCCGTGTCCACCGAGTCCGTCCCCAGGCACACCGCAGGCATTGCCCAGCGTAAGATGCGTGGATTGCCATGGCCAGACCCTTGTTTGTCAATACTGAACAGGAACTCTTGAGAAATAACTAAACATTGTCAGCACCTATAGCTGTTGGGTATTTTGTGGTGGCAAGCCTAGAAGTGGTCAGTCTTTCACAGTCATAATCGGGCAGTCGGCTTCACTGAGATTGGAAAGAGTGGTAGCAATCCGCTATTTGCTTTCTTTGTGTCTTTTCCTGTGGCTTGTTCTATCCCTTTTACCTATTAAAGGCAGTTCCATAGTCTGTTCTTTTGATAAAACAATTTATTTATCGAGTATCATCAATAGGTGCGGCTTATGACCTCTACAAAATAAATAGTAAAGAAAACTGACAGCCCGGAAGCATAGCATGCCATTAAAAACATAACCCAGGAAAGCTCTGGATGTCTTGTGTGTCAGGTGGGTATTTGTGAGACCTCTGAAAGCAGGGGAAGGAGATTTCATGAATTTTGCAGGATCTGAAGGTGGAATACTATGTGGCTTTGGTGAGCCAGGAAGGTTAGAGCAGTTTGAGCAGGAAGGACAGTGGGGGTGGAGTTCGGCTTGTTCTCATTCTGAAACAGTAATTTTAGTCGAAAAGCTATATATATAGAAACAGCATTTGGAAACAGTTCTAAGTGTGTCGTTGTAGAAATTAATAGTTCGGTAACTTGATTCCCGAACAGTAGAAAGTTAATTTTATTCATATTTGAGATTCTGCCTGTATAGAGTATGTGGAAGGGGACACAACAGTCTGTCGAGCCTTTGTATTTTGAGATGCGTGCTCGTATTTGCACTACTGATCCCTTGCTACAGACATCCCCAAACCAGCGAGACTCTGCTGCTGAACGTGCTTCTGTTTTTTTGTCAGGTCAAAGTCTGACGTGGAGTTTTGATGTCTGTCTATTGAATTCCCTTCAGTGTTCAAATTTTTAAAATTTACAACACATAATTCACTAATGCAATTTCTTGTTTTTAACTACATTGCAGAAAATTAATGGGAAATACTTCTCATTTGATTTGAGGGATGAATCCAAATGATGGTGGAGGTTTTTTTGAGGAGCTAAATAAGTTGAGTTTTTAGCACATCTTTGATTTCAACTGCTGAAGTTATATGGTGTCTGTTTTGTCATAAGCATCATCTTCTAATTGTTAATCAAAATGGTGTGAGTACCATAGTCAAAAATAAAAAACTATAGTCAGTTCAGAGGCATTTGAGTTTTACATTTTTCATGTAGATTTGCGGTAGTGAGATGGGGCTGTTGAAAGGAGATGCGAAGAGTCAAGTATGATTGAACTGAATTTGCTATTGAGCTAAAAATGTGGGGAGGAAAAAAGTATTTCTGTAGTGTGGCTGGAAGCCGCTGTGCCGGGGGTCTGGTGGACGTGGCGATGGTTGGAAACTCCTCTCCTGGGTTTTGTTCTCCTGCCGTCGCCTGCGCTTCCTCCTTTTGCCAGTTCTGCGTGCTCATATGAACACAGGAAGAATAATTTTCTTTGTAATTTAGCAACTGGGAATCCCGTCCCAGATAAGCTTTAACATTTCCAGGAAGTCATAGGTACTTCTCTTTAAAACATAATGAGTTTGTCTTTGTTTTCTCCTTCTCTAATTGGCACTTTCCATTCTAATAAACCAACACCCACAAACTATGCAGCCACATGATCTTTTCAGTTAATACAAATCGTCATTTCCAGTCCAATAGACTCAGTTAATTGTGCAAACCTGCAACACACCCATAAAGTGGCTATCTAGTTTGTTATGCAATGATGAATCATGAAGGAAATGTGGAGTGTAATTAAATACAGTGATGCAAAGATAGTAGCATGAAGCCAAAATCAAAGTATAAGTGATAATCATCTGTATTAAATATTTGTTTCTGCATGCTGTTTTCAGAAATTACTTAAATGATAAGTTATCCGGCTGCTGCAGACATGCCTGGCATATGTTTTGACAAGTTTAAAAATGACCCGCAAACCTGTAAATAAACTGAACCAAGTCTGCTATCAAGAGAGTTTTCTGGGGAAGGAAAGGCGTGGGGTTCAATCTCAGACTTGGCGCACAGGCGCTTTCTAATTCTGGTGTGACCTCCCAGGTTTTCTGCTCTTGCTGGAAGCAGTGATTTCAAACTAAATCCTTAACGAAATTTCTGCTGTGAAATGATTTCTAGTAATACAGTCCTTATCTCCAAGTTACTTTAGTATCCACTAAATCTAGCAGGGAAAGATGCTGTCTCTATATTGATGGAGAACTTGGGGCTTACAAAGAGGACAAGTTTTCTAGTGGTGGGTTCGTGATTTCTCTTAAATCTTCTTTTTATAACTTTGACGGTAAGCTTTACAGACAGAAGGGAACACGTGCAGAGCGTTGGCTGCACAGTACTCTGCAAATATGTTATTTTTGCCCTTTCCCAAGCTGCTCGTTGTAGATGAGAGTGTTTGTCTGCTTATTTGCTTGTCTTCCACACACAGCAAACACCGGTGATAACCTCGGCATGTTCATGGTAAACATGTCAAGAATTCTTTTCCTTGTCTGTCAAAGGGCATTGTGTTCCAGCACAGCACCTGACAGCAGCTCAGCAGCATCATCTCCTGAAGTCAGCTGGCTGGCTCCCAAAAGACAGCCTATATTTCGATGGAAAAGAGAGATGATCTAGAACTATGTGTAATGAAAATGATGTCTGTTCAGGATCTCATGTGTGTGCGTGAATATTAAGACAGCGCACAAACTGAAGGTGTGAATTTGAATCTTCTGTTTGACTGTGGATCCAACTAAAGCTGAGAGATTTGTGTGTGGGAGTAAAATTAACATGGGTCAGACGAACAGTCCAGCTAGGCCTGTAGCTGTTTTCAGGCTTTTTAGATTGCTTTCGGGGCATTTTTTCTGGGAGTTGTTGGAGGGTGTGCTTTACGTTTTAATGCTTGGAGGTTCCAAAATCAGTCCATAGCGTGAGGTGGTTATGGCTTACTTTAAAACAAAGACACGGTGTAAGGAACAGGAGGCTTTAAGCAGCCTGTGTTCTAGGACGGTCAACCAGCAAATGTCGTGAAGGATATTGGCAAATGTCTCAGGGATAATGCCTTCCCTATCCGTTTGCTTGCTGAAGAGTTGCTGTGCAATACCTGACACACTCCCTAGTGCCTTTCAGTGCATGCTTTGAAATTGCCACAGGTAGTAGGATAAATTAGACTCAGCCTAGATTCGAGAGATTATTTTACACTTTCCTGTTTCTTCTTTGAGGTTGCACCAATAGCCAACGTCTCCATCTGTATCCATAAGGCTGGTGGGTCTGTAATTCATGTCAGCGCCAGATGGCTGGGCCAGACGAGATAGCAGAGCTTTGTATCTCACCTCAAAGCCCCAGGATGCCTGTGAATCTGCAGAGTATTTTTGCTTTGTGGCATTTCCAGAGGCCGCTCTGCTGCTTTTAAAATGGAGATGCTGAAGAATATTCTATGCCATGAAAGTAATGTTAAGTGTATTTAATCACTTGAATTTACAGGTTTGGGAAATTACATAAACTGTACCATTGCTATCTGTACTTGAGAGAAGCTGGAGCAGCTTGCTTGTCCATCAGGTTCTGGTAGCTGGTGTTTATTTTGTAAAGAAGATATCAACAATGTTATTTGGCAAGCAAGTGAACAGGAAGAAATGTCACGAGAGTGATTATTTCTTGGTGTCAAAGTGAAAGGGTTGGCTTGATAATTTGTCCTGATAGCTGAGTAACCCTGAGTCACCCAACGTAAGGCTTGACTGCTGAAGTCAGATTTAAGGTAGCTGGAGTATCGCAGTCTGTAATCTGCTGTGGCAAAATTGAAATCCGTTTCCCTTCTGAAGACTCTTTCACCCTAAATTGTCATATAATCCAATTAGTACCAAGCCCAGGAAAACAGAAAGCTTTAGGAGTGCCTTTGTCCAGCTTGCTTGAATTCCATTTTTCCAGGTGACCCTGCCCAGAATATACATGCGTTGTTTGCTTTCACAATTCTTAAAGCTGACACAGTGATTAACTTTTGAAGAGTTCCCTTCTAAGTATGCTAGGCTGAGGAATTACGCTTACTAGTGTAAGGTTTTTCTTATGGTGAGTAAAGCCTTCTTACAATTTTAGAAGAAATAGTCTTCCCCAATGAGGAGCTAAGGACAGAAACTCCTGACCAGCTGCTGTGTTTAAAGACAGTTTCGGAACTGCCAGACCCAGCTGCTGATGGTATGTGCCAGGAATTTATTTGAACACTTAGTTTAACTTTTTTTTTTTTTTTTTTTTTTTTTTTAAGTCAGCTAGCTGTGGCATGGCTAGAGAAAGATTTATAAACATCTCAAGTCACCATGGAGGTTCAGGATTCTGTCTGAAACTAAGTCTGTGCAAAGAACCTGGATTCTCTGTGTGTAGAAGCCTACAAGACTCTTATTTGGGCCAAACAGTAAGAGAGAAAAGGACGTTGCTTCCTCGAGGCTGAGTCAGGAGGGGTGGGACAGAGTGAGCAGTTGGCCGAAGGTGTGGGTGCCGCTGAGCCCCTCCCGGGACGGGCTGGCGGCTCCTGGGGCCGCTGGGTGCTTGTGAGACGCAGCGTCTGGCTCGGGGTTTGGAAGGGACTGCGCTGATGGCAGCTGCTGCGGTGCAGCATGTTAGGCATGCTCAGTTGGAAAGGGAAATAAAAAAATATGTGAAATCCTCTTTGTTGCTAAGATGTCAAAATATCCAGAGTACATTCTGTCGGTGTGGGAGGGAAAAGGTTAAGCAAAGGCAGTGCATGTAGTGTCACAGTTACAGCCTCACCTGGGCCTCCGGCCAACAAAGCCAGTATTTCAGGTTGGATAGGATTCAGAAGAGGCCAGCCCTCCTCTTAGGAATGTTAGATCTGACTGCCGTCTCTGAAGAAACTAGACTGGAAAACAGAAATGAGAGAAAAGCTGAGCCGAAGTGTCACCTTCAATGCTGCTTTTCTGTGGAAACAGGGAAAATGCAGTTGTGCTTCATCTGTGTATACCCAAGCGAGGAAGGCCATGCCACGGGCACGCTCCAGGCCGCTGCAGACGTGGCTCAGGTGGGTCCCCAGGCACTGCGGCCTTTGAGGGCCCCCCCTGGCTCCGGGGAGCTGCCACGTGTGCCAGAGGGGACAGGCCACAGGTGCCTCGTGTTGGCAGCAGGGCTGAGCAGTCTGCCCACAGTCCTTCGCAGAGGGGGACTCCAGCCCCAGAAGGACTCCCTGTGACTAGCAATTCTGACTTTTATTTGGCTAGGCTCTTGCAGTATCGTGTCTTTAAAGCACGATTATAACTAGTCAGCAGAGTTCCTAGAGAAATTCCCTTCAGAACAGGTAAGGCCTCGTGGACGGGAGGGCAGCTTGCTGAGCCGTATGCACCCTCACTTGTGTCTTCTGCCATTGAGAGAGGCGGTTGCCTAGAACCTGCGTTAGAGGATTTCTCAAGTGCTGGCGTTTCCACCGATCCTGTCTCACCGGGGGTCCTGTCCTGTGGTCACCTGCTGATGGTCCTTGCTGAAGGATTAATTTTCCCCGGTCGTAGAACTGCTGGCTCAGACATTTGCCAAGGTGAAGTGAGAGCTGGATCTCGGCCAAAAGTCTGTTGGTGATTTTTCCAGAGAGAAGCGTTGGAGCCAGGAGGATCACTTGGAGTGTAGTGGGTGTTATTGGCCTTTATAGTTCAAAGTGATGGGGCATTGCACAAAGAAAAGTCGATAACCAGGTTAGTTCTTTCTCTGTGAGGAAAGCTCTTTCTTATCTGTAGGGCTTTTGTTTTGCATCCTGCTTTAAGGAACTTGGTATTGGCAACTCTCTTAGGCAAGGCACAGAATTAGATGGATCCTTTTTATTTTTTTTTTCTCTCTCCAGAATATCTACTCCTTTATTGCTACCAGCAATGGAAAGGCTACCTCTTTCTGTGCTTAATGCAATGACTGCTATTGTTCATCGTGGTGTTGTATAGGAAGTTACAGCAGTTATTTGCATTGGGCTCAGCACACAACCTCTGGAATTGTCACAGCAGGCAGCTCAAGTTTGCTTTGCAGCTTCCCTTTGATGTGACGAATGTGTTAACTACAGAAATGTTGTCCTAACCTCGTGGCCTCCTTTGTAGTTAGCCTTTCGTAGAACCAGTAAGGCGATTTCCATCACTCTAGCCTCTGCTTGCCTAACGCAGATGTCTCTTAAGCAATACCAAAATATGTCCGGCGCTTGCCATGTGTAAATTTACGTGTGTGTTAATCAGAGGAAAAGGCAAAAACCCTTTGTGCTGATTCTTCTGCTTGGAATGCTGAGAGGGAAAGCTGGAATGCTTACTGGGCCACGAGTGGCTCTGGGGCCAAATAATTTCTGTGTCTTACTGACCAAAGAGACTAAGGGAACAGAGATGTTTTCTGTTTTGTTGAAAGTTGGCAAGGCAAGGTGTACTTTTAATCTCTGCCTCCTCCAAGCCTTTCTAAAACGTGCTCATGCCCATCGAGAACTAGTAGTGTAAAGGTCCTGAGCTGATTTTTATGAAGCTGAAACAATGTCAGGCTTACTATCTGCATCCTGAAGGATAAGAAAATGGAAGTCCACAAAGCGGCTAGTAAGGAAGAGAAATGGATTTACGCAAACGCAAAGCAAAAATTGGAGATGATCAGTCTCCGGTGATGGAGAGCCTGAAGTTCTCAGGGGCTCTTTTCTCTGAGGTGAGAGGTGATGCATATAGCCCAGTGTGTACTGATTGGAGGGGAATTCATTGCTCAGCTGTTTGCCCTTCTCCTTGTTATTCTGCTCCCACAGCCTTGTCACAAACATGGGATATCAGGGCTGTGCAGAAGCTGCAGCTTCAGTCATGTGGCTTGGAGTATATTGGGAACCACGTACATATCAGGCAGATGTCACTGCCTGTCTGCAAAGACCATGTGCAGTTAGTGAGAGTACTTTATTCAGCAGTGTAAGAAACTGCTTGATGGGGATCTGAGATTTTTGCCTATTAGTATATGTTCTTTTTTCATTTAAGCTTATTTACCATTCTGATTTTACTGTATAAACTGTAGAGGCTAGTGAAGCATTAACCCAGGCCTGCTGTCCAAATACACACAAATTCCCAGCTGCATAGACAACAGCAGATTCTTTTTCTTAATCGAACATGCCAATTCCTTTTCTTTCCACCTCACATTTAAGAGATCCGGGCCTACGTTGCTGAGAAGGTAACTGGAGCTGGCAAGTTAAACAGTGCAGCTTTCCTTGCATCCTGGCCTTGCCAGCTCTCAAGTATTTAGCCTTAAAATAAGTCAATATGTGTTTGTGCTAGAATATGACAAATACTAAGGTGCTTTCTGCCAAGATTCTTTTATGAAAACTCTTTGCAATTTTGAGTTAAATTTTTTTGTAATTAGAAGTTAAAATCTCTTGATGTTTTGTATGGAAAAGGAAAGTGAAGCATTCATGGGACAGAGAAGGCTTTTCTGGTTTTGTCAGAGTAACCGTGACCTGGAGCAGCAAAAGGATGATTCCCCATTTCAATGGATCCAATGCAGAAATGCATCTGTTTTAGTGAATAGATATATGTAAACACAGAGGAGCACAGATCACGAAGCACTAGTTGGTTGGGGCACACTTGAGTGAGTCATTGAGGGGATGTAGTAGGGATGTAGCCAGCATCACAGATGTGCTCATACTATGTGCCCGGTTTGGGAAACGTTGGCTTGTAGTAGAAGAACATGAGGAGGAGGGTTACACAAAGCTGTAGGAGATGCCAAGTCTCTGGTTCATGACTCACCAAGGCAGTGGCAGCTTGTACTTGCTGCTCCCTGACTAATGCAGGGGTTATTCCTGCGTGTTCAAAGAATATTGGAGGTTACTAGTTCAGAATTTTTACACATTACATCATTTTGTTGCAATGACTGACTCATCGGGTCAGTGTATTTAGCAAGTAAGCAGTGGTAAGCGAGGGAACTGTAACAGGGTATACCTGCATTGGCTCAGCTGACAGTACAGTTTGCTCCCTGTTCTAATTACTTCTTGATAAGATTATCTCTTTTCCCAGAGGCAGAGATAGCACAGTAGTACCTGCAGGCAATCTATGAGTCTTAAACAGAAACCCAGTTGTGGCGGGGGGAGGGCTTTATTTTGTGGATTAAAAAAAAAAAAAAAAATCTATTATTTCCCGAAATCTCATTTTACATGGCATTGTGTACAGGAAGCAGTATCTGTTATCTGTAAAGCAGATTTTTTTTTTTTTCTTTTTTTTTTTCAAATTTTAAAGCTTGCCTGTGATGATACTACCAGTGCTTGAACTTGCTGATGCAAGGTGGCAGATCTCAAATGGTTCAAGACTCAGGACAGATGTCTTCCATACACCATGATGTGTTAAATCACAAGGAATATTCCCTATTCTGAGGCAAAAAGAAACTGCCTTACTTTTACTTTCACCAGAACAAAATTGAGTTTGATCTCAGCACATGAAAATATTCTACATGGAAGACGTTATAATATAATATTATATTTCTAAAAGGGCTTATGCTAATCAGCTGGAATACATTTAACTGATGTGGTGTTTTCAGTCCGGAGTGGTAGGCTTCGCTGTTTGTAAAGCCCACTGAAGTTACTCTATGATTTTTCAGACGTGGCAGACATTTGTTATGAACCTATCTATGTTCAAGACATGCCCGTAGAACTGTGCTGCCATCTTCGTGGTGGTCCTGTCCACTGCCCC
This sequence comes from Caloenas nicobarica, assembly GCF_036013445.1. Lineage (NCBI taxonomy): Eukaryota > Metazoa > Chordata > Aves > Columbiformes > Columbidae > Caloenas > Caloenas nicobarica. The sequence goes on from NC_088266.1 coordinate 7,766,337, forward strand.
TGAACAATAACTGCACTAATTCACCTATCACTGAGACACTGCTATGTACCCACCTTCTGATGTCACTTTTGTTGTTGTCATAAGGTCATGGGTGCTCTCAGCATCTTGCAGCAGAAAGCTGCAATCTGGAAGGATTTGTGAAAAGACAGGGTAGAGAGAAGATAGACAATCTGGGGAAGGTCTATGTACTAGTGGAAAAATCAGGCGAGATAAGCTTCCTGCAGAAGGAATGTGGCATTAGAACAATTTTCGCATGGACTGGAGCAACTGATTTGGTTTGAGTTGGTGCTACCAAGATTCTGTTAAGGAGCTGAAAGACCATGGGTGTTTTAGAGGGCTTACCTCCTCTTCTTGCCCCAGGATCCATTATGCCTTTTGTTGTGTGTGCATTAGCTGAAGAAATCAAATTCACTGAACTCCATAAATTGACTTGCAGTCCCTCAGTTTAGAAGGTAATTTAGAAAGCTACGTTCCCGGCCTGATTTTAGCTCTTGTCAGGCACAGGATCTTTCCCCTGATGTGGAGAGAAATGCTGTACCAACTGGAGCCCAAGGCACTGCTGATTCATGTACATTATCTGTCTCTTGCACTCTGAAATCACTATGCTGCAGGCTGCCCCACCCTATCCAGGCCTTCCAGAAAACATCCTCTTGTAAAACAAAACAAAACAAAACAAACCCAAAAAACAAAAAACCCCTTTGCCTTCTGATTTCTATAGTGACACAGAAGAGTCGATAGCTTAGTGAAGGATTTGAAATAGGTAGTATTTCCTTATACTACAAAAAAGCTCTTTTGGTAGTAAGACTTTTGGCAAAATTAATAGTATTTTTTGAGGAAGGGATATTGAAGGCTCTGCAGACAGTATTGAACACTTGAATGCTAGCAGAAACATGCACACAAATCCTGCCTGCTTGGTAATAACCATAATGAAATGAGAGACTACTAAGACTCTGAGTTTACCTAAAACCTGTGTGCTGATTTTACAATGAGCTGTGAGAACATTGTGAAGTCCTCACTAAAACCTCCTCCAAAGGAACTGAAGTTTTCTCTGAGTCCAGTGTGGGTTTTCTTTGGTGGTTTTTTGGTTTGGTTCTGGCTCCCCCTCCTGCGCTGCCCTCCCCTTCCTTTGTGACTTGTGCGAATACACATGCATTAACCTTTATGGTTAAGGACACTAAATCTTTGCTTGCTAGTTTTTTCTTGTTCAAGTTTGTCAGGAACTGAGTAGAACCATAGAGAAGTGTGCTATGATTACTTAGGATGTAGAGATTTCAGCAGGAGTAGGCAAGCACAAACCATCATGAGAAAGGGAACAGTGCAGAGAAGCATCCCTGTTAATGCTCAGCAGATATCAGATGCTGTGTCGAGGTTAAGAAGCAGACTCTTCAAGATCCTGCTTCTGCCGTCATCCAGGTCAGGTACCTACCTAAAATAGAGTGTGCTCCGTCTACATGCTGGTGCGCGTGTTCCTTTTCTGACCGTGGAAATGAAGCGGGGATGGAAAATGCCCAACTCTTACTTCAGTGTAGCATCAAATTGTGGCTGGACCAAATGCACGTTTAGATTTAGCCTGTTACAGATTTTGCTTCATGAGTTTAAAGTAAGGCACTCTAGGCTTTTTAGGAAAAAATATATTAATACTTGTGAAAAAGTTTTTGTGAATGTTTTATATCTATTCTTGCTTTCATTGCTTAGATGTCTGAGCATGAAGAGAGAATTCACTGTTAACTGTCATGATTGGAGGTGAAGGGGGTGGTATTGTGTAGCTGTGGCAATTGGGGAACAATTTGCAGCCTTTTCAGTTGTTATGTAGGGTCTGTTTTTAACGTGGGAATGCTTGAATCAGCTGCTTTCTCCTTAAAAGGACAATGGAGCTTTTTCTTCCATCAGTTCAGTGATTACAAGGCTGGTGGAAAAGAGGAGTATAGGTAATTTCCTTTCAGCAAAGTGTGGCCTGATAGATCAAGTTACTATTAAGCTCCCATTCTGCTTGAAGAGTGGGAGGAAAAACTAAGAGCTTTGGTTTGGCTCATTCTCTGAGTTTGCTCCCAAACTTGGTTAATCAGAGACATTCTCCCAGCAGCTCTGAGTCTAGCCAGACACAGTGAGACAGGAGCGGGCATTGTTGCTTCCAGACTGCGATTTTGGATGAACAATGATTTCTTGCCTAAAAGGAAGAAGAAGCATAACCTAAACATGAAACGTTTTCTCAGCAGTTTTGCATTATGCTTTTGTCACAAGTGCAGGAGGTGCCTGAGGGGTAGACAAGGCTTCTCTTGGACCTTCCTGTTTGCGCTTCCTGTGGTCAACTTAAAATACAGTGCTAAATGATGTTTAGGAAGTTTTTAAAGAGGCAAGGTTAGCAAGAGTAGACTTTGAACTTCACGTAGATAGTTGAGAATCAATCCCTACACTTCCGTGTTGTTGCTGCCTCAGTGACACTCCAGGTTACTTCGTGTGAAGGGCGGATTTCATCGTACAGAGTGAACTGATAACCATTATTAGTGGGCAAAGCCTAAAAACTTTAATGCAAGGCCGTAGTTAGATACGCAGGAGCTGTACTCTGTAAACTGGATCAAACAGGCAGCACCCCCTGCCCCCTCTGCACTGGAGTTAGCGTGGCACAGCTGTGAACTGGTGGCTTGGAGAACTGGTTGAGCTGTTGGACCTGTGCATGTAGAATCAAAACAGGGGTATGGTAGAATTTGTGTTGCGGCGTACCGCTTGTATACCTGTGCAGTTCTTTCCCTGGAGTTTCTGCAGATGGTCTGAGGCGGCGCATCGCACTGGTACCGTCGCAGAGCTCGCGTGGTTCCTCAGGCAGAGGTGAGGGCAGCGCGGTGGACGGGCCCCTTCCGGCCTTGCTGTGGGCGCTGCGGCGTCGGCCCGGAGCCGCGGCCGAGCGGGTCTCGGTCTCTAGCACCGCGCAGTGGTGCCGGACTCGGCCTGTCAGAACGACCCACGCGCTCTCTTTCCTGCTCACTCCTTGTGAGCCTAACGCTTCGGGCTATTGGTTGCTGCAAAACTACAAATGCTAAGAGACAGCTCTTCTGGAATCCGTTTCGTGTCTGAGCAGCTGATTGACAGCGTGGTTGGTATTTTCTATGTCACAATTTGCGCTCCAACTCAAATTTCTTGCTTTCGGTTTGCCTTATGCTGCAAACGTGCCTATGAGGGTAGGAAGTGACATTTCAAAGGCATCGCTAATCTGTCATATAGAGCTGTAATTGCAGCACCTGCTTTTTAAAACGAGCGTTTTCTGGCAATTCATGCCAAAAAAGGTAACCAGACTTGGCTACCTGATATTGTTAAACACCAGGGTTTTATCAAGAGCATCACAGTTTCCTGGCACCATGCTGTGGTTACTAAAGATGAGTAAAAGCATACTATGTGTGTATTCGTGGTGTAGTATGAACGTAGATCCTGCAAACATCAGAATTTGGAGCGCTACATTTTTCCTCTGTGGTTTCCGATGGCCCCTTGATGGTTTCTGACCGACGGATAAATCTTCCCCTTCCTGCCAATAAAAAGTAATCCCCATATGAAAACTACTCGAGAGTCAGTTTTATAGTGATGCCCATGTCCATCTGACCTCTTCTGGGAATGCATGAATAATAAAATTAACTTCTCAGCACATGGCATAGCCATGACTGAGGAACATCCTTTCATTTCCAGATTCCATCTTCATACTGTCATGAGCAATTTACTATAAAGAACAAGCGTTAAGACTGAACAGGAGTAAAGCTCTAGGAAAGATGAAGTTTACTTTTATCTTGCTTAGAGTGTGCATTGCAGAAAATGGCTATATCATATGTCTATGAGTTATATACCATTGGGATCTATAGCGGTACTTAGCATCCAGAAATAAGTTTAAGACTGATATGGCTTTATTAGTACTCAGCTAAGTTCCTGAGGGGAAAACACCGCCACCAAAAAAACCCCACAAACAACAATACGAACAAATAAAAGAAACAAAAAACAAACCAAGCTCATAAGGTACCTGAAAGACCTTTACAGATATAGATAGCGTTTTAAAAATATTTGCCACGTTCATTCCTATGTGTTAACAAACGGTAGATAATGTTCATCCTTGTAATCAATAATTTTGAGTGCTTATGCTTGTAACAGTGTGGGGTTTTTATTTCTGTCATAACACCAGGAAACTGTTATTTGCATTCAGTTGCATGGTAATAAGCTGTTAGAAATATGCTCATAATGTATGTGTAAAAGTAAATAGGGCCAGTGAAGCAGCGCCTGTGTTTGTCCTCAGTACCCTGAGCCTCACCTCTCTCCTTGCTACGGTATCTTTTTAACCCTCTGACAACAGACCTTGTGTCACAAAGCAGTCATTCCTAGAAATAGTTTTGGTCTTGTAGGAATCCTGCCAAAAGACTATAATAAGGTCCACGTAGATGGTCTGGAATACGAGTCACTTCCGAGTTCTCTGACTCACCCCCATAGATGAACAATTTTATGACTTTTAAATAATTGCTTCTGAATCATCTGGAGGGCTGTAAAGGAAGATGCGTGGCACTCGTTTTTTGCCAGCACTCTTCTCCGATTGTTACAGGGTATTAGTGAATCATAACCAAGGGAGGGGAGCACTTATATGAACATCTGCAGAAGCACTGGGACCTCACAGAGAGTAGAGGCAGCACAAAACATGGAATTTCTTTGCTTGCTTTTTCTTGTTAGGATTTTTGAATTTGTGTTACCTTTCCACGTCAGTATTTCTTTCCTTGAATCATTGCCCTGTTATTAATGTCTTGATGGTTACACTTCTGTCCATTATTTTACTTTTTCGTATCTCGCATAGCTTTAAGCATGTACACTTCATCACACCTTCACAGCAGTGTTCTCGGCACAAGAGAACCATGGCTACACACCTATGCTGTATTAAATTTGGCTTTGGATCGCAGCCTGAAATGCTATGCTGAGTGTTACAGGGAGACAGAAGTGTCCCCCTGCACTCTTTGTTCTAATGTGGACCGCACCATGAGATGGGCACGAGATCTCTCTGCTTTACAGAGGTGGGGTTTCTTCAGGCTCTTTAACAAGATATATTTGATGTTTGTTCATTGCTGCTGCATGGTCTCAGATTTCCCTTCTGAGAAGGTTTGAAACATGAGGGACAGTGTCGTAATGGAGCACAGCTCATTTCTGTCACTGAGGCTTTTCTTACTAACTTTAGCCTGCTTGTTTGCATGAGAGCGCGAGTCTTTACCATTTACTTGGTGTCATCAAGCTGTAATGATTCAGCTCTGAAAATCTGTATTTACGGTCAGCCAAATGAAACACCGAAGTACATGTAAGTATATAAAGAAGAGGGCTTTTCCTTCTGATTTTTAGAATAAAATATGGTGGTATGTTTTAAAAACCACTGTGGATGTTTCTATTTAAATTCCGTGTTAGCCAAGAGACTGAGATACATGTAATTCTTCAGCAACACAGCAGATGTCCACCGTTCCAAGAAATTTTGCTGGCAAACTTTTTATTGTGTCATAGTCTTTTCTGAGTCATTTTGAAGGAAAATGAAATGTCTTTCATGCTTGCATTATTTCTGTGGCTGGAGGTCAGTACTTTTTTACATAATACGAAATTACAAATGCAATAAAGTAATAGCCCTTTTGCATCTCAGTGTCCCATTTTGTAAAATGGAGTGACTTGATGGAATTGGAATGGAATTCAGTAATATTGCTAAAGCACTCTGTATCGTATTACCCATTTGCGAATTATTGGTGGTGGTGTTTCAGTCTTCAAACATAGCTTAAAATGCTGTTTGAGTAGGATGGCATGGGATATAAGATAGTTTGTGTAGGAAGATGTTTTCTCTATTTACATGATGGTATTGACTTGGGAATGACAATCCTGTTGACTTGTCAAAATATACCCACAGTCACGTGGGAACTTGAAGATTTGAAGACTTTTGACCATTTTGAAATGAAGAGCCTGGCCTGGCTGATCAGGTCTGAGCTGTAAAAAGCTGAGCTTTGCCTCGTAACCTAGAGGAGTGAGGAGTCTACTGGCACAGGTTGCTGTGAACGACAAAGCTCATATCTAGTGATGAGGAGAGTACTTGTGGCCAGAATAGCTGGCCCGGGAATGTTCCCATCAGCTTTGTGAAGAAGATTTTTGAGTTGTGTCCAGGAATTTCAGTGCATTGGTGAGGTATGTGGCTGGCTGTTTGTAGAATGGACGGTCCTGTAGAAATCTGTGGTTTTCCAGTCAGACGTGTAATCCTCCTGCTGCCTTAGGCCAATGGTAGATGTTTTCAGCCTCTTTAATGACACCAGGAGCTGGATACATGCTCACCATCTCAGAAGAGTGCGCAGGTTGCTCTCCAGTTTGAATGGGGCTCCTGTGCTGCCAGCCAGCTACAGAACAAGTGCCGCTCACTTCATGCTTAAGCCGCTTGGAAGGTGGAAGGTTTGGTTAATACGTGTCTGCTCGGTGAGCCACAGTTCAGGCCTTTTTAGAATGTTTTTCCCCCTCCAGATTTGGGATTCCCCTGCATATGCTGGAAAAGGTCTCACTTTGTGCTGTTGAGGTTAGGGTCTTTGAGAAGGTGAAGTTTTCCAGACTCTGCAGGCACACCGGTCTCTTCAGGTCCTATAGTTGTTGCTTAACCAGTGAACTGCGTACTGTGCTCAGGAATAGGCAGAGCAGGAAGGATTTGCCTGTCCAAATATAGACTTCTGCTTCGGAACTGGTTGTCTTGGTTTCCTCGGTAGTCAGTGGAGAGAAACAGGTGTTGTTGGGGTGTGACTCATCCCGTCCAAGGCTGTGTCCCAATAAACCTCTGCCGCTCAGACCATCAGAAACAGTGCGGTCAAAGTTTCATCAGGACTCATTTGTGTCTGGACTGGATATTCCAAGTTTTCTTCACGAGCTCTGAGCACGATCGCAATTAGCTGAGAATTACATTATGTTTACTTGACCCATGCATATTCCTTTTGAAAAGAATAGCTTGATTACTATTGTGAATAGGTTTTCATTGGCTAAACACGGTGCTTTTTTTCCTCATGTAAATTGACAGAGGAAGAATATACATACAGGTTGAGAAAGTTTTTGGCTACTTTTAATGGATTAGGTGGCCAAGCAGCTCTCCAAGTGAATTCATACTTCATCGATTGAGAGCGAAACTGCAGGTTGTCTATTCATAACAAGCCAAGAGTAACAGTCTTATTCCTATTAAATGGTTGTTCTTATTTTACGTTCATGCTGGCAAATGCAGCTTCTGAAGGGCTCTGAATTTGAGTAGGGTCTTCATCGTTTCGAGCAGAGGTAAGCCTTGTGTTGCAGGAAGCTCTGCACGCTCGCGGCTCTGCCTGTGCCATAGCTCTTGCTTTCAAGCGTGTCAAAAAGGCTGGCCTTCAAGGGTGGTCTCAAGAGGTTAGTCTTTCTCCGTTAACCAGTCTTGGTGAATAAATCCTAGCAATATTCCTCTTTCAAGATCTTGACAGAATACTCTCAGACTTCTAATGTTTCTTCAAGAATACGAAAACAGACTGGAAGAATTGCTGGAGTGTTAATTTACTACCTGGCGTCTGTCTCCTGGAGGAAGAGGAAAAAAACTGGAAAGCAGTAGTCTCCCACTGGAGTCTTGGCTTGAGGTGAATAGAGGAATGACAGCATCTCTGTCCTGCAGTGTGGGCTCTCTGACCTTTCGCTTCCTGTCGAGTTGTGAAATAACAAAGTAAACATTTAGCTGAATGTGGCAGCCTGAGACAATTGGCCCTATTGTAGAAGGAACTCCAGTCCCTTCTCTCTCAGCATAAATTCTCTTCGCTGGCCATGCTAATAGAGCTGCAGTGGAAGAAAGCCAGGCCTTTCATTGGGCAGGGCCCAAGTGTGAGCAGAAATTCAAGTGGTGTGTGGTTTGGTTGCTGGAAGTGACTTGGACATGGCAGGGCTGCTGAGGATTGCCCACGGTCAGAGCCTTTTCAAAAGGATTGTCTTTGTAGCATAGGAAATTGATTTGCAATGCAGAAGTCTTCAAAGCTCTGCATGGGGGCTGGTGGGTGTGGTTGGATTTGGCGTCATTTTTGTACCGATATGGAGTGGAATTGCGGAGATGTGTTCCTTGTAGCAAGAGGAGTCATTCTTCAAACTCGCTTCCTTGATCGCATAGCGCTGCCGTGACTCTGCATTGCTAGTGGCGTTAGGCTTCTCAGCATGAATAAAACCACAAGTTCTAAAACGCTATCGATTTACCTGAACTTATTGTTCATCCAACTCAGGTGTAAATAGTCTGTTCCCATGTTCCAGGCTCACCAGTGCATACCTGCCTTCAACCGTGCTACAGACAGCCCTCGCTTTGGGTGATCCTTGAAATTCATTACTTCTGTCATGGATGCAGAATTAGACTATTTCAGGGAAAATGTCCAAAAAAAAAAAAAAAAAATTAACGAAGTGGGTGGTATATACACAGCTGACCACTGAGCCCTGCCATTTCGTGAATGGGAAAGTCTTAGTTGTTTTGGACTCCCTTCCTGGATCCACTGTCGTCTTCCTTGAGACTGGTCTAGGTGGTTTTCACAAGCATGGAGTTCCAAGCAGCTTTCTAGGGGGACTTCTAAATGTCATGTACTTTGATTTGCCAAGTCCCTAGCCTTGCAAGGCAAGCTTGCCATTTCTCTGTGAGAAAAATTAAGGGCTTTAAAACTGATACTTCCCCAGTTTTTCCAACATATTGTTCCTCTGTTTATTCTTCCGGCACCACCCAATGTAGATGAGTTCCCGTTAGTCACATAATAATTTTTTTATAACCTAGTATGCAATGATGTACTCTCAGTCCAGTGTTCATTAAATTCTGGTACCTTCCTGTTCATAACATGATTGTACATCGGTTCCTTGCCAGATGGGCAGCTGTAAGCCGCTTAGAAGATGTCTTACAGATGTCTCCAAATTCTCGTAGCTTAGATCTGCCAAAGTTCTCATGTCTTCTGTTTTGTGAGGCTCCATTTGAATGAGGTTGAACTTCAAGAGTGGTAGTTCAGACAGCACTCTAAAATTACTAAGCTCTCATTGAAATTAATTTTCTTCAATGTTCGTTGCTTTCTCACACTTGCCACCATGATCGCTGCTATGCTGAGTTTTCTAATTTTTTACTACTGCCTGCTAGTGAATCTTTTAGATGGACTTGTTGGAGTGTAACTTGATGGGCTTTGATACATATATTAAAATTGGACTGTGCAAAAATATTATAGTATATACAAATCATAATACCTATTACTTCTGCTCTGTGGCTGAAAATGGACCGCTATGTTGTTTAAAGAGAAAAGGAGTCTAAACAGCTGCACTGTTTGAGGTGTCCTAGGATGTAGACTGTTACAGCCTGAGGCTGGCTCTGCTGGAAGCACAGAGAGGACAAAGCCACTCCTGTGTGTTTTTCTTCTTTGTAGCAAGCTGATTAATTCCTGAAGCAGAATTTTCATCGGAGCTGGGGATGAAAACCCTATTGTGCCTTTGCTTGTGTGGATGAAGAATTATGGGGAGAGCTGGTATTGCCAATGAATGCCAGATGCTGATTGATGCTTCTTCCATTGTAGTCACTTTAAACTTTTTTAAGTTTATGCAAATGAGCTGCTGTGCCCTCTTGCTTTTACCACGCTGGAAATACGAGAGAAGTTAACTGTCTAGCAGAAGCAGTGAAACCAGACAGAACACTATCTTGCTCTTTTATGTGTTGTTGTGTGACAAACGTAGCCATGCACGTTTGCCTCACTTTCTGCCTCTGTTTCATTTTGTCATTGTACTTGCACTGATTTTTTTTTTTTTTTTTTTTTTCTTTTCCCCCAGAGGTTACCAAGGCTTATTCCTAATAACAGACCTTACAGGCTTCTCTGCCTGTGTTGCTGTATTTTTGAGTAACTATCTCTAAACAGAAAATGTTTTCCAAAATCGGGGGGGTTGGGGGAGAAGAAAAGAGTGAATTGACTTTAGGGGCTAGAATGCAAGAGAGGAGTGACCTCACATGGAGATATTGAAAAAATTTTCTCCTTTTGTGCCTTTGGGGAAATAGGCTCTTTGCTGCTCATGCTAGGTGTTACCTGAACGCTGTGTGGGACTGTGTGTGCGCAGCACTGCAAGTCAAACTCAGTGCTTTCGTTCACGGGTTCTTTAAAACTTATTCCAGTGATATGCTCTTTCTGCTTTAGTCTTTCATCTCCAAAAGATTATTTTAACTTCTGGAAATTTAATGGAAGGCTGTGCAGATCGATGGCTTATAAACTATCGTTCAGCTCCTTCCCTCTTGGGAATGTTTTTTGGTGTCCTGTTGGCAGGCAAAACACAGCTCTTTTTTCCAAAAGCAAAATTTATCATTCTTCCTGCCTGTTTAAATTCACTCAGTCCTTCTGCAGTTCATCCAACTGTAAGTTTTCAGACTTGAAATCAAACACTGGCATTCATTTCTTTAGACCTATCTCAAGTAGGAGAGTTTTAAAGCTGGTATTTTAAAAAATACTTTTCTGCTTCTCTAAGTAAAGACAAATGAAGACACTTAGTCTTGGAATGGATAAATAATTTTGCAGTAATTTTGCTAATTATTGATTAATTTATCTGCTTAGTTTCAGAATAGGTCTGTTCGGACTAATTAAAATGTCTCTCTAAAATGTCTTATTGTAAAATTCTGACAGTAAGTCCTGCTTCCCTTACACTACAGTATTTGAGACAATTTGGTTTGAAATGGCATTTGTCCAATACATTGATTTACTGGCTCTTATTATAAAATATAACTCCATGTTAGTATAACTTTTGCATTGTGCAGTTTATTCTTATTTTGGGGATCTGGAAATCTAGAGGGTTTTTAGTTGTCGTGTTGTTTTTTTGTTTGGGTCCCCCACCGCCCTCGAGTATGCTGACGCAGTTTCAGTAATTTATCCATTAGGTATTACACAAATGGGGCAGAGGGAGAAGAACTGAGGCACTCTGTAAACTTTGAGCAACATGGTAGAAATCAAAGAGACTGAATAAAACCTGTTATCCAACTTGCGAAAGCATGAATCGGGTTGATGAGGCTAGAAAGAGGATTTACTGCTGTCGGATATGCCCTTCTCCAGTGGGCATTGTGCAGGCTCTCCAGGTTATGCATGGTTCAGGAGGCACCAGTGGTAGAACCCAGAATTTTTGTGAAAGTCATCCGTGAATCTGTGGTGTTAGCAGTTTAGTGGTAAGTTTACTTTCAATATATTCTGCTCATAACAGTGTCAGTGACTTGGAGCTGTATTTGGTGGTTTCCTAATTTTGGAAGTAGAAAAACGATACGAATTTTTGAGATTAGTTTAACATGCCCCCAAACCCAGAACCTTCTGCACAAAACCAGAAAAACCGATCACTTTAGGATGAAACATTAACGTTATGACCTTAGCGTGAAAATACATAAAGTGAGCACATTTGAGGATGTCTGAGAAACATAGCAGTAGCAATAGCTGAATAGCTTCTTATGAGCAGTTGGTCTTAAGAAATTTATCAGGTGCTAGCCTTTCCCTTACAGTTTTTTCCTGTCTTTGGAGAGGAGAAGGGTTTCCTCTTGGAGGTGGAGGGAGACATGGGGCTATCTGTTTGTATGTCTTATAAGCAGGTTCTTTTTATTCTTCAGGAAAATACAGTAATACAAACTCTACCGATTGGTTTTAAATTGACACAGGGTTTCCAGAGCAAGCCAAAAATACACACGTGTAGTCTGGATTCAGTCCAAAGCATCTTTACCTCTGAACTGGTTTAGGCTAGAGAGACAGGATGTTCCATGGAGCAAAAAACCATGTGATTAAACAGCATGAACAAACACAGAGTATAATATTAACAAAACACCGGGCTGCATTTCAGGTTGGGTTTTCTAGCTGGTCACCGTGGAGTTGACTCAAAAAGTTAACAGAGACACAAAGGTCCAGTCTGTTCTAACAGAACTGATAATCACAAAGGACTCCCTGAAGCCCTCTTCCTATATGGCGGTGTTAAAAAGCTGTTCACACTGGTCCTGACAGTGGTACAAATACACCACAGTGAGACTCTGCTTGGGAGTGTGTGCTGAATGTTTCGGCATCTGCCATGGGGGGTTTTACCTTGATTCACTGTTCTGTAAGTGTCTAGCAATTAGGCTCCCTGATCTCCAGGGTCCTCACGCTGCCAACATCATCTTTCATTTCTCCCTTGTGTTCTGACTCTCAGATCTGTCATTGTCATTCCATCTGTCCTACCTTGTGGCCCCTTTCCTTTTCAGGATGTGGCTGATACCTCCGCATCCTGATCAGCAGCTGTCTAGGCCATGATCCCCACGGGCAGACGATGAGTCACTGCTTTGTGGTGAAGATGCGTGTAGCAGAGGCACGAGGTGAAGGGTATAGGGTGTTTGAAGACTTGCGGAGCACTTCTCAAGTGGCTGACGAGAAATTTTCCTCATAAGCTGGTAGATAAGATGGAGGTGCCTTGGCTGGTCACATGCAAGGAAGAGAATTGAGAAAAAAAAAAAAAAATTGAACCTTTTTTGCAGTAGTTGATAGCATTGGGAGATTCTGCTCCTGGGAATTTGCATGTCTTTGGCCTCAGAAAGCCTGAAGAGATCCACAAATCTTAACCGTGTAGAAGTTTCTTCAGGAAATTCAGTGAAAGAGCATCAGAACTGCTGTGTCCCATCCTGTCCATGTGTGTGCCGTTTTCCTAGGAGGCTGCATTTCTGCTCTCTTCTCTGTTAGCAGAGGGCTGAGATGCCAGTGAGCTTGTGAGCGTGTGTGAATCCTGGTGGTGTTTTTCAAAAGCCGCTTTCTGCTCTCTGGGCAGCGTGTGTGGATATCGGGAAGGGGAGCGTCAGGCCCATTTGCATTTATTTTTCACAGAAAGTCACTTTATTACAAATGGACTTGCGTATCCTGGGTTTTTCTTTTCAGGGCTCCACAAATTCTGTCAGTTTTTCCATTTGTACTGAACGCTTTTAGCCACACATAGAGAGCTCTAGCTGTAGTTTAAGCCCTCCTTACTGTTGCAGGTTCGTCATATTTAACATGCGTTTTAGCCGGGAGGAGAAGGAGCATTTGGTGCCGTGGAAGCAGTGGGTGTTGGATCGCTGAGAGGCAATGCGCTGCTGTTGAAGGGGACAGCTTTTCTAGTACTGCCCAAAGCATCTCCTCCCTCGCAGAGAGGCCAGCTGCCTTCCCTTCCTGTCTGGTCCCCGCTGTTAGTCAGCAGATGCACTCCACTCCTCCGGATCCAAAGCAGAAGACATTTTTACTAGCACTTCCTCACCCTTCTTTGTTATTGCTGAAACTGAGCTTTCCTGAGGTGCTCTGGGCATGGGGTTGCTGCGAGTGCAGGAGAGGTGCTGTGGAGCAGCAGGTTCAGGAGCCGCTCCCCGGGGCGCCTGCCCGGAGTGGGGGCTGCGAGCGCGAGGCACAGGCGGCAGACCCGGCGCGGGGCGGCCGTGCTGGGGGCGGCAGACCCGGCGCGGGGCGGCCGTGCTGGGGGCACCGGAGCCGGCAGTGGGTCGGCTGGCGGGGGCTGCAGCCCCAAGTGAAAGCCTACAGCTCGCCAGCCAGTGTGTGGTTCCAAAAGTGAATATCTGCATTTCATCAGCGTCTCATATTGTCTTTCTGAGAAATGGTATGCAATTGCAGGTAATTGGTAGTGCTTCGGTTTCCTGTGGCTGTCCACCTGTCATTTGTGTCGGGTCAGCTCAGCTGCTTTATAAACATGGAAATGTGCTTGAAATCTGATGAGCTTGCAATGCAAAAGAAAACTTAAAATGCCATTAGATCTCGAATGCCAGAACTGTGGGGCTTTCTACCAGGCTTCTGTTCAGGTTTGTGTGTAATGATGAAATTAAAACTTGGTGCTTCTTTTGGTCTGAGTCAGATAAATCATTCCTAGGTACTGTGAACAATTAAAAGACCAAATTATACTTCAGTGCTTGTATTCTTCCAAAAAGACAAATAAGTGGAATCCCGTAGCAGTCGAGAGGAAACTGTGGTATCAGCCAAGTCAGCTGGCCTAGAAATTGTTTCATGTGTCCTTGGTATGAAAACACACTGAAGTTTTGCAACAAAATGGCAAACATAAGGTACTATGACCTGTTTACTAACCATGGAACAAGATTAAATTTGAACTGGTGACAGGTATCAGAGTATTTGCCTAAGCAAACACGGTAAAAGTTGTGTTAAGCCTTTTGGAATGTTCAGTCAGCCACTTCTGCTTGATTTGCATGATAACATCTCAAAGAATGGAATAGAAACACTTTTCATATGTAAAGTAAGAATCATCAAGTTCTTCCAGAATGTTCTATCTTTATACTGAAATGTTCTGCAGATTTTGCTGTGTTAGGTGGAATAAAAGGGTAATTTTTACCACCTTAAGTGCAGTTTTCTGGTTGCACCCCAAATACATTAAGCTACGGTGTGCTTCCTTAATCCAAACATTTTGAAGGTAAAATCGCTTTTACTTGGAGTCTCTCACTATTGCTCTTACAGCATTTTATTTACTAGCAGAGAAGTTCTAGTCAGAGACCATGAATCACAGGTTTCTGTCTCTTCGGTTCTTCTTGCAAGACCTCCCAAGTTCGTCGTGACTCTTGGAAGTATTCCTGCTTTTTCGTGAACGGTTTTCCATGGTGCGGGCTTAGAGGTATTTTAGCTGTTTCCTGGCGATTGTCTCCAAATACATGAGAGATTATTTTGTCCTGGTACCCTGCTGCACTGGTACTGAAACTTGTTTTACAGCCCAGCATCCTCCCAGCTCCGTGTTCGCTCAGGAGCAAAGCTCTGCTGGTAGGTGCTCTGATCAGTCAGTGCTTGTGGAGCATCTTTGACCCAATGCAGAACACCGAGCATTTCTTATTAAGGCCTTCGGTGAAAACGTTGGTGCCTGTGGCTTCCTGGGGAGCTGAGCAGCTTGGCAAGAGTGTGACAGGTGGTTGGCTAGGTTGTGCCCACGTGGCAGCTGCTTGCTTTGGGAATGCCTCCCCTTATTCTGCAAAAAGGGTGTTCCTTCTCCCGCTTTTAAGATGGCCTTGAGTTCTTAGTCCCGGATTGTCTTGTTCCTACTTCTAGAGATTAGCTTTCTCCCTGACCTATGGAGCTTACTTATTTTTCAATGACTTGCAGAAAGTCAGTGTCGGCAGTTAGATCCTCAGACATCTCTTTTAGGGCTCTGGGGTGCTGGTTCACTGATATCTCACCTTTGGTAATGTTTAAATATCAGTCCGAGTTGTTGGTTTTAAAAGAGATGATGTGATATATGATATGCATCGTCTTGCAGTCCAGAGCAGAAATAACTGTGAGAAATATCTACCTTTTCTGTGTTACTTTGACAGATTTTACTCTACGAATGTAGTATGGACAATCTGATTATTACAGATGTTTTAATAGATTGTTATATTTTTTTTTTCCTACCATATGTAAACACTTCTGTTTGACTTCTGGTTGTCTTTGTCTGCTGGAAGGTGGGTTTTTTGGGGGGGTGTTTGTGTGGTTTTTGTTGTTGCTGTTTGTTCGGGTTTTTTTGTTGTTGCCCCCCCTCCTCACTGCCTCTTACTTCTGTTACCTGTTTCCCAAGCTGGTTATGTATAGTTGCTGCTATTTTTAGCTCCTTTCTGGCTTCCATTAATCTTATATTTACAAAATTGTCAATATCACATCTGGAACAAGTGTTTTCTGAATAAAATCAGCTCTTTTTTCATCTGCCCTGATTTATAAAATCTGACCAAGAAAAGATGTATTTTAAATAAAAGTTCTGATTGCTAGAGATGTACCTTTTCCTGCCACAGGTACAGTCAACAGCCCAAGGTTTGGCTACAAACCTACTTTGTTTCTTGTTTTTCAGGTCAAAGTAACATCCAGTCAGACTTTGCATGGTATGAGGCAGAAACAGGATTTTCTAGCACGGTAAGTACTTGCAGAATCAACAGGCGGCTGATTTCTAGTGACCAAGAATCTGAGACACTGGATCCTAAATAAGAAGCAAAAGGAGGTCAGTAATCACTGAGTAAATTCAGTTTCACCTCTACTGGTTTTATAGGTGGCTTCAGGGAGGAATTTAGGAAAGGTGCATTAGGCAATGCCTTAACGTGAGCTCTCATGATGATTGCGAGGAGCACTACCAGGAGATGTTCACAAATAGAGTTTTGAAGGAGCTATTTAAAATGATAGTATGGGTAGGAATTTTATGATGGTGTTCATGAGAAGACCTTACATAGGGATCACGTAGCAGAGCACGTGTATCCCTTCAGCGCTCACTGTCTTTGACTTCAATTGTAAACTCTTTTCTCTCTCATCACTTCACTAGATGTAGACTTTTCAAGCCTCTTTCGGCTTTTTTTGCTTCCACAGCTGAACACAGACTAGAAGTGTCTCTCTTGCCATTTTTTAGTTTTCTAGAGAGCAATTGTGTCAAATGCATTTATTCAGAGCCAGGCCCTTCCTACACAATAGCCAATCTATTACAAATACAGATTTCTCTGGTAACTGCATGTTCTTTGATTTATTTGAATGCTATGATACAAATAGTTTCTTGTGATCTAGGTGCCTGCAATACACTAAAGACTTGCTTCTGCGGCAGAAGTAATTACTTCTCATTAAATCTAAAAAATTGGTTACAAAGTCCATCAGGTTGTACCTACCTACAGGTCGCGCTCGTTGCAACCGAAACCCTCAGAGTGACGATCTGTTGCTGTGCAAGAGTCGCATCCACAGGCCCACGGTCAGTCCCACTCTGCTCCACGATGATCAATAAGTGCCACTTCAGTGCTGTCTTTTCCACTTACCTCTTGGCCAAAGGAAATCAGTAGTATGATGTTCAGTGACACAGCAGATGTTTCAAAGTCCTCATCAACAAGGAGATCACCCTGTTACCTAAATAAGACATGTTATGGAATTTCAGAAATGCAAAAATAAATGTGCGAGCGAGGTTCGAATCGGCTAATACAGTTTTGGGATTAAAGCATGTAGGGGAGGCCTCCTATGACACTGGCTTTTGACCAGAGTTTTATGGCCTTTTATTTGTCTGGTGCCTGTTCTGTCCCAAAAACACTACTGCAAGGAGCAGATCAGAAGAGAAGATACAACTGGACAATGCACTTGGTTTGCTGTAGAAGAATCATTTACCTTTGCATTGCTTACTTGCCTCCTGTCTTCTGATTTACCGTGACCTGCAAGGGAACATTCCTCTACCACAGCCAAGGCATTCAGGCGGAGCTAATTGGGCAATTAAAATATCAGGCGGTGGAAGTAAAAATCTCATCCACACAGCAGATGGATTTAGCAATCTGACTCCTTTTAGATTATGACTTACTATTATGTAATGTGTGTTGCTACATAGGTGCACACTCTCTGGAAAAAAAAAAAAAAAAAAAAGAGGTAAGCAGCTGTTCTGCCGTATGCTCTAGCTGACCTGGGTTTCATGACTTCTATCAACTGACCGTGGAAGAAGGTGACAGTGGGGGTTTCTGAGGACAAACTGTGAATGCGGACAGTCCATTTCATAGAACCTTCCTTCCCAACAACTCCTTTCTTGGAAGTCTCCTGTCAGGACACTCTTATTTTCTTACTTGATGGGAGAAGAAAAAACCAAGCAAACCCTGAAGTAGAGATGTCAAACTAACAGCAAGCCTATTCTTATTCTACCAGGCAGGAGATTAATTAGATTATTTTGAGGTCTGACCTCCAATTTTGTATCTAAAAGTCATGGCTCTTGTTGGAGAGGTCAATTAATATAACAGCGTATCAGGCTCAACACAGAAATGCCATCCAAACAGTGTACAGGGAACCTTTGTGTACTGTGTATTTGCCTTAGCAGATAGTTAATCTGGGTTACTGTTTGCTACCTGTTCCATTTGTCTTGCTCGAGAGCATTAGCAAATGTTTATTTGACAGAATGTTCTGTTCCTCTCCTCTCCACTTTTTTTTCTTCTTTGCCTCCTCTCTTCTAAGGAAATGCAGGCTGACCCAGAGTGACTCCAGGCTGCAAACATGGTGTTGCACACTGGACTCCAGCCAGAGGAGTTTCTTTACTGCTGATGGGGGAGTAGAAAACATCTTGAGAATGATCTGCCAGACAGGGAAAGGGCCTTTAACTCAAGGGTAAGAAATCAGAAGAAAGAAGATACTTAGAGCACTTTGACTTACCTAAAAAAACTCAACAAATTGAATACCAGGGTGAATAGTTTACTTAGACTAGCAGAAGCAAAAAGCTGGTTTGTGAATAGCAGCAACCAAGTGTCTGCTACTAACCCCTGTTGGAAACAGGACTGCTATCTGATCTAGTGTTGTAGCTTGGGTGTTTTAGGCAGACAGAGGCCCTGAAACAGACTGCCAAGCTCCAAGAGTGGCACAGGAGTGTCCTCGTTCTGTTACTTCACCTCCACCCTTCTCTCTGCCTCAGAGGATGCGAGAGGCGAGGAAGGCTGTCAGAGCGGCTTTGGGGCCATCCAGGAATATTAAAGCACCTGTCTGTATCTGTTTACAACAAGTGGCCGTACCGCACCCCAACATCTGTCAGTCTCCGTAAGGTAACTGATTGTTTGGGATGGCATGTAGACATCCCTATAGTCTCTGCCTCATTGCTAGACACTTTCAGGCAGAAAGGGGATGACAGCCCCTGCCTCTCCTGTCTGACAGGCACTCTGTATTGATGGAAGAGAATAAATTAAAAACAGCAGGAGCAGACTTTCTGGTTTTTCTTGATAACTGGTATAAAGGAGAAAAGGGAGCAGTCTGTTCACTGCAATTAACATTGGGTGCTATTGCAACTCATCCCGTAATGCGACATAGATACAATCTTAGCAGAAAATTGAATGCTGCACTGAGTCAGAAACGTAGAGTGGTGCTGGGTTTTGAAGAAAGTAATTAGCCCCAGGGACTCGGTGATTTCTCATTTCCCCTGTGGTAAACACGGGCAAGCGGGGCAGTACTTCCCATAAGCTTCCAAAGTCAATTTTGACAAGGTACAGACCCAATTTATAAACTGAAGTTTTCGTGAATGCTTAGCAAGTAGCAGGCGCACCTCCAGTCTTCCTGCAGTGCCCACTACTCAAGCGTTGTGCTGCGTTTCTTTGGTCAGCTCCGAGTACCCTGTTTCTGCGCGAGCACTGCCCAGCCAGCCCAAGCCCTGCTCGGGCAGTGGCTGGAGAACACAGCCCGGTGCAGTGCCGGTTTGGTTCCCTTTGCCACCTCTCCCGTCGAGGGCTGTGCTGTGTGACGGACCTGCCGGGGGTCACATTTCCCACCTTCCCTGCAGCCAGGTGCTGTGCCTGCCCTCTGCACGGTGCCTCACCTGGCCACCTTGTCCTGGTACAGCAGCGGTCGTGCTCTTCTTTGTGCTGCCCTGCACTTGGCCTTCACAAAAGCAGTGATTTGAGGTTTTCCAGAACTCACTGGTCCCATGAGTTCTGCTCTCCTTCTCCAACAGAAGATCGGAAGTGTATTGAATCACAGGAAAAAGACATCCGGTATCCAAGAAAACTTTGATCTTACTAATGACAGGGCCTACTGACTGGAAGCTGCAGCTCAGAATTAATATGAGAGGCAAGGAATTGAGCTGTTCAGATGACATAGCAGGGATGACAGCAATCTCTGTTTATGCTCTATCTTTAAATGAAAATAGAGTTTAGTTCTCAAATACATGTAGCCCATGACCGCAAGTTCCTGCATCCGGGATTCTCGCTCCTGCTTTCCTGACATACTGCTTGTCACCTTTCTGTGGTTTGTCACATCCAGAAAAAAACCTGCAGGGTCTTTGGGGCATAATCACATCCTTGACTTTTATGAAATGTACAGTCCACTTGAGGCATCACAGTGAAACAAAACACTGTACTTCAGTGAGTTTGCCACCCTGCTTTGTGTTCCTGCACCTCTGTCCCTGAAGCTGCACCCAACAGTGACACTTAGCACCAGTATCCTGCATGGTAAATATCTTACATGCCTGCAGTTAACACTCGTGTTCAGCATTTGTCCAGAAATGCGTGGTCAACGTAGCCCAGCGTGCGTGTTGCCTCAGAAGAGATTTTTTTCCTCAGCCTGCTTTCATTTAGTCGATGGAAAAAGAGAAGATGATAAACCTCTTCCGAAATATAATTATGTCCGTGGTTCTGTATCTTAAAGTGTTGGTCGCAGGAGCTGGTTAGGAAGTAAATGCAAAACTTGTCACTTGGACTCTTTAAACTGTTTGTTGGACTGTAGCCTTCTGATACCAAATGCCTTCTCAATCTTCTGGATTCTCTAAGTGCCCTCTAGTGACTAATTATCTGAACTGTACTGAGTTTTCAGTGTCGGAGAGAGACCAGCTATTGAAGGAGTTGTGTGGTGAGGGCAGGAGCTAGGTGAATGTCCTCACGTTATTTTGAGGGTGGCACTAGTTTGTCCTGCAGAAGCAAATAGAAATGCTCAGTGAGAAGTCACTGCACAAAGCTCAAGAAAGCAAAGGACTAAATGCGTGCTATTGTGGAAATTGCATGTCTGAACTGAAACATGAGCCAAATCAAGTGCAAACCTATTGGGCTGTCACTGCACCATATTTTAATGGTTTCAGTGAAGCGTGACATTAGAGAAATGTTTCTGAATAATTGCTCTCTGAGGTTTGAGAAGGGGCCACAGCTTTCTGTTTTTCATTTGATACAGCACCTGTAGACTAGGCTGATGGATTACCGACGTTTCATTTGTACCGTTAACAGCATTCCAGTTTTTCTAAAACCAAATTGTTTTACTTACTTTACTTACTTACTTACTGAAGACTTTGCTTGTTTAAAAAAAGTTTCATTTGTTTTGCAAAACAGTTTGAACTGCAGTCCAAGACTATGTTCATCCTCTGTGTATTTGTCAACAGTGGGGGCATTTCTGTCTCTTCCTATTATTAGAGCTCAATGTGCCATGTTGTGCGTTGTAGTTGCCTGGCACACTTGTCGGGGCATCTTGAGAATATTTCTTAATGGATAGTTTCAGGAACGTGGCCTCATCTTGCATCTGAAAAGAATAGGGTAGATTTGCTTCGTTCCCAGAAAGGATAGGAGCAGACACAAAACTCCTTTTGTATTTTGTTATATCCACGCGAGTGCAGATTTACAAAGTACAGACGGCAGTTGTCGGAAATGCATACTCGTTTCTTTAAAAACTCACGTTCTTATCTTGTCTAGTCGTCCACTATGTTGAATTTCATTTCTCGATGAATCGACAACTCAATTTTAATGGAAATGGATCAGTGCTGTTATCATTGCTGTTCACTCTGCAGCAAAAGACTGGGTTTCATTTCTGATGGCGTTTTGGGTGTGTTTTTTTTTTTCCTTATGCTTTCCCTCTTACATAAAAAATCGAGCGCCCTTTTAAATGTTTAATTGCATTCGTTAATGTAGCCAGCATAGGAGTTTGGTGAATCCAGGTTCAGGAACTGATATATCTGGGCTGTTAAAGTCATATGACAATATGCTAAGGGCCAGGTATGGAGGTGGTGTGCAAACTGGCATACATGAGTCTTCTTTATGTTCTTGCATTGTATTAGCCTCCCACCAACTTCCTTACACCTACTCAGCTGACACGTAAGGGATGCTAGGGCGGTGTAATTTATGTGGTAATCTCCTCTAACCATATAGGCATTATGAACATATAATTGAAAGGCACCTCCCCTCGTTTGAACTTTCTTCTTTTTTTCTGTCTTACTCTGTATTTGCACTGAGTTCAATACCATAGGCCATAGACCTTATCGGCATGACCGGGCAATTACGGAAATATAAATTTACTTCTTCAACTGATATAATAAGTGTTGCAGAAAGCAGTTTCTTTTGGATTTAGCAATGGAATAAAAGCTCTTGTGTACCTGGAATACATGTACTGGAAGAGTTTGAGGGTCAAGAGCAAACTGGCATTGGCTCCAGAAATGATCAAGAAAAGTGGATTGCGGAAGGAGCGAGCATAGTTGGGGTCTAGAGAGTGCTTCAGCCTGTATGATGAACGCCTGTATTCTTCTGGGTGACTCCAGCTGTAACCAGTGATAGCACACGAAGAGATGGAAGGAAGCTGAGTCGGGGAAAGTTCAGATTGGACATTAGGAAAAGGTTTGTCACTAGAAGGGTGGCTGGTTGCTAGAACAGGCTCCCCCGAGAGATGGTCTTCGTGCCAAGCCTGTCAGAGTTCAAGGAGCATCTGGATGATGCTCCTAGTCATATGGTAACCTCTGGAGATAAAAATAAGTATCCTTAATGCTCTGAGGTTGAAGTTTTTGAAAAAATACATAACGGCATTTTTGTTTGCAAACCATGAGAAAATCGGGAACTCCAGCACAAAATATGGTGCTGTGAAACAAAATTGCTGAATCGCCTTACCCAAGGAAGGGGAAGACTGAGCGCTACTGTTAATTAGAAGAGAGGGAAGTGCAGCGTCATCTCTGGCATCTACTCAGCCTAGCAAAAAATATCCCCGCTCCACCTAAAAATCCTACTATCGCGGCCCACTTTCCCTGCGATTCCAGTGCCAGTATGGGATGAGTCTGTGGCAGTGACGGTGCGGCGGCTCGCTCCGCTCCGGGGCGAGCTCGGGCACGGAGGGCAGGCGCGGGGGCTGCGCCGGGAGCTCGCAGCGAGAGCGCTGGATTTCTTTCCCTCTCGGCTGGCGCGGAGCCAACCCCGCCGCAGCCTGGGGGGCTGCTCCTGGTCAGGCCTGACGGTTCCGGGATGGCTCTGGGGGAGCGGAGCGCGGTCGCACCCGTTGCCGGCACAGCTCTGCGGGGACGCGGAGCCGCAAAGCGGGGCAGGGGCAGCGCCGGCCGGGCGCCCGCCCGTGCGGCGGCAGACGCGGCCGTGACGGCCCTGCGGGGGCGGCCGCTTCCGCCGGCGAATCGCGGGGGGCGATTCAGCCGCGCGGGCCGACGTCACCGGGAGCGGCCGGTGTCAGCGCGCGGCGCAGAGCGGGCCCGGCCGGGCGCCGCTGCAGGTGAGGTCCCCGGGCTGGGGGCGCTGCGGCCCGGTGGGCCCGGGACCGTGGCGGGGCGATGGCGGCGGCCCCGCCCGGCGCCGGGGCTGTCGCTCAGCACGGGCAGTGCGGCCCGTTCCGGCCGACACGGGCGTGGGGAAGGCGGCGAGAGCGGGCAGGGTCCGCGGCGTGTTCGGAGCCCCGGGTACCCACCGCAGAAAAATCGGGGCCGGGTTCCGCCAAAGGAGAAACGCTTTTTGGGCGTAGAGGTGTCCGGGAGGAGCGGCGGTGACCGGTCCCTGCGCGCGTTTGGCGGTGCAGGCAGCTGGCGGCAGAGCCTGGATCGCCGAGGCCCTGTGGATGGAGATGCGCAGCTGTTGGTGTAACGAATGTCAAGTGCTAAAAGTCACAAATAACTATTGACAGTGAAAGCTAACAGCCATGTAATTGTCTTTCACGCCAAAAGAGAGATTTCCTGCCTCGGAGCTCTTGCGAACACCGGGTGGATTCACCTGAGGACGGGCATAAATCCTTTGAATACGTCCTCTGATGAGCAATGCGTAAGTTGAGGAAAATGGGCGATGAGGAATAGAGGCTCAGGTCACGGTTTTACACTGACCTTCTGCTGGTCCAGTGACACGCTGTCAGTAATATCCTTTTAATAGCTAAGTAATAGCAAATCACCATGTGTGTTTTTGAGCCGTGCAGAGTTCTTTCTTTCTGTCACTAAAATGTTGCTGCTTAACGGCTTGCGATACAATGTCTTTGTAATGCATGGTACAGAGCAGGAAGAGGAAGGAGGATCCAGGATGGGGACACGCGTTGCATAGACCAAGGGCTACAGGAAGAAAGACCGGTGTGTGAAATGCGCCAGAGGAAGTGACAGAAAAAGGGAGATCGTGGGATTTCTGTACAGCCAAAGTAGCAAAACAGCTGGGAGTCTTTTCCGCAGGGGAACTGCAAACAAAAACGTTAGAGTCTTGTTTTGCTTACTAGCGTGTAGGTGAGGTGTGGCGTGATGCGGGGCCATTCCTGTGCAGCAGCAGCAGCCTTTGGTCCACGGGCAATAAAGCAGAAGGAAAAGGTCAGGCTTACGAGCTGTTTCCATTTCTGGCAATAAGAGGCAATAAATCACGTGTAGTTTGTTAATTCAGCAGATCTGTCGGCATCTATCGCGAGATGCTCTTTTGGAGTCCCTTTGGCTGTTTTATACACCGCAGTGTGCACACTTTGGCTACGGGAGTGATTCTGATGAGACCCGAGGAGGCCGTTCGACACTTGACCGCCATTACTCGCCGAGAGAGGAGCAGCAGTGTTGAGGGTGGCTTGTGGGGTGTGTTTCACCTTCTCAGGAGTTAGTTTGAAACTTCAGTTCATGCACTGAAAAGTGATATCAACTTCTTGTTCCAAGCATATTTGTTGTCAGCTGACCTCATCCAAGCGTTCAGCTTGTGTAATCTGAACTTGAAAAACATATTCTTTGGGCACTCCTGTAAAGTCTTACGGAAATAGAACCAGCGAGAAGCAGAGGATCTGACCTTGTCTTTGCAACAGCGCATCTCTGCTGAATTCAGGAATGCAAACGGGAAGAAAACCAAACTCGGTCATTGCGAAAAACCAGAGGTCTGGATCTGCAGCCAAGCCACAGTTTTGCTTCACTGTAAACTTAGACTGAGGTCGTGATTCATCTTAATTTAGCTCGAGTGAATTGCGGATACATGTAAACCCATTGCTGTTAGGGGAACCTCTGGGGAAATGTGACGTGTCTGACTGCTAATTGTTTTAAATATTTTAATGTTAATCCTTGATGATGGTAGGCAATTCCTAGTTAACCAAGCTAGGATCTCTGGTGTCTCCTTTGTGCAAAGATGGAGGAGACGTGCCCATAAAATGTATATGCCTTGTGTCAAGAGACAGAGAGAAGAGGTGGTAACTAATACAAGGGCTATATTCAGTATGTGAAATGTTGAGAAATGACTTGAACTTCAATAAATGAAATAGAGCAAAGTTTTTCTTGCTCGACTGTTTTATTCTGAGCTATTTTTCTTTCAGACACCTAGTCGTGATGATTCCATCATCTGCAACAACCCCGGTCGGCGATGCTGCACTCTTGCCAGGCGCGGCTTCTCAGGAAGTCTGGAGATCACAAGTTCCAGGCTATTCTGGATCGGTCATGCGGCATATAAGTCATCGGGCCAACAACTTCAAGAGACATCCGAAAAGGAGAAAGCACATCCGCCCTTCGCCGCCGCCGCCACCAAATACTCCGTGTCCTGTTGATTTGATGGACTTCGGGGATCTCCAGCCTCAGAGGTCTTTCCTAGAACTCCTGTTTAATGGGTGCATTCTCTTTGGGCTGGAGTTCAGCTATGCTATGGAAACAGCTTACGTTACCCCTGTGCTGCTTCAGATGGGGCTCCCAGACCAGCTTTACGGAATGGTGTGGTTCATCAGCCCTATATTAGGTAACTTTTCTTTATGCTATTTCTTTCCTCTTGTTTTTTCCACTAGACGGGGGTTATATGTTTTTGTTTTCCCAGTCTTAGCTGTTCACAAGTATATTCTGTGTGCTCGTGAGGTTAAGAAACACTAGCCGTAATTTTAGACAACCGAATGGAGAATAAATCTTGCTGTGTCTTGCCTGAAAGGGTCCTGGCCTGATCAAAAGATCTGTTCTTTTAATGGCTTCCCAACCCCTTACATCTTGGGCAAGGGTAAGTTTTGGTTACTCCGTTCCTGTATTTAAAAACTAGCAAAAGGGGTTCAGTATATCCATTTATGTCCTTACTAACAAAAAAAAAAAAGCATACAGCGACAGTTTTCAAGGGTGTCCGAAAAAAGCAGAGTGGAATTGCCTTTTCCCGTTTAACTTCCTGACATGAAGTGTTATAGTCGTGAAAGACTGTCGACCACTACTGTTATGGGCATTAGATCACTTGCCTTAGCAAGGGCTGGGAGCATGTCTGTTACTATGGGAAGAACCGCAGGATGGGCTATTACCGTTTGGAAACGTTATTCTGCCTGTTCCTTGTACTCACAGGATGTGCTTCGGAAGAAAAGAGTAGATAGGCCCCAACTCACAGACGGGCCCAGAATAGTACAGGCATCTTTCTAAGTCGCGTGTTTGCTTCTTGCTGTCTTCCCAGCTGGTTCTACAGGGGATTTCCTATCTAAGATGGGGTAAATGAAATAGCCAGTAAGGATCAGAGTCCTTTAGAAAGTAAAACCGCTGTACTTCTACTCCTCACCTGACGTCAAACTCTGCTGTATTAATGATGTGGTGTGAACTGCCATGACAGTGAGCAGTTGCACGTGACATTAATCAGTCCCTGACCTGGGAAACGCCAGGAAGCACACTGTGTGTGCGCTGGGGTGACTAATACCAACTGGGGATATCACTATGCCATGGTGTTCTACCCTTAACTGCTCTTTAAGCTACCTGTTGTAACTCGGCTGTGAAACAGGCTTGTTGAAAAATGCTACCTAATGGTGATTCCCTTTTTCCTAGGGTTCTTGCTACAGCCTTTGCTGGGGGCCTGGAGTGACAGATGCACCTCAAGATTCGGGAGGAGAAGACCTTTCATTCTGGTCTTGGCAGTAGGTGCGTCTCTTAGAAATGATGGGCATAATGCTTGTAAAGTAGAAACATTGCGCATCTCTCTTCTGACATCTCCTGTAGCACGAGGCCGAACAAAATGCCTCTCAATTGTTGGGTGTTATGGGTCTGAAAAATGTGGTGAGCGGCGCCGAGGTGATGCTTTGGCAGCCAGAGATCCACATGTAAAAAAGCTTGTCTTATCAGAGTCTGAAGAGGTGATGTTTTGAGGGTCAAGAATGTTTTTCCTTGACCGAAACCAACTCCAGACATTTGTAAGCTTGAACGGTGGAAAAGGATTATGTGTATCCTGTCAGCCACGCTCATTCCGCAGACCGCGATGATCTAAACAAGAACAATAGTGCTTGCCCCAAGGCTGTGCAGGTACTATAATGCTTTTAGAGCACGGAGCGATGCGGGCTTTTTGTTTACAAGCAGTCAATGGTTCGATTTTGATTTGGTTTTGTTCCCAGGAGCTTTGCTTGGGCTCTCACTTACGCTGAATGGCAAAGATATAGGGAGCGCCTTGTCTGACACTGCGAATAACCACAAGTGGGGGATCATTCTAACGATCTGTGGTGTTGTCCTCATGGACTTCAGCGCAGACTCAGCAGACAATCCCAGTCACGCGTACATGATGGATGTATGCAGCCCGGTGGATCAAGACAGGGGCCTCAACATCCACGCTTTGTTAGCAGGTATGCTTTCTTGGTGCTTCCTAGGTGACGTGAACCCTAAGTAAACAAGCCCTGCTGTGAGAAAGCAGAGTATATATTGCTGATCTATTCCTGTATAAGCATAGTAACCGAATACCTGGAGAGGTAGCACTAGTTAACTTTGAAAAGAAGCTTCTGCTTACGGCAAAAGACTTTTGTAACTACCAAAAGTCAAACAAGACACAGTCCTTGGTTGTTCATCTGAAGGTTCTCCTGTCATTTATAACACCTATGGAAAGAAAATTGTCAGCTGAGGGAGGAGGTTCAGCATCCCGCAGGCATGGAAAATGCCTTATTTAATTGATCTATGGGAGGAAAACGCGCATTCTAGGCGCTGTGACCCTTCACTGCCGCCATCTTCAATTGCTGTACTGCCCTAGTCTAGTTTTCCTCTCCATCGGGAGACTTGTCCGTGCTCTTGAATGTGTTCATAAGAAAGAAAGGATAGCAGCATAAGGCTTTTACCCTGGGAATGGTGTGAGACAAGTATGCGGTGCCCTCGGAACTTCCCTGTTCATTGGTAGTAATGCAGTGGCAGTTTTGTATGCTGTCAACACATTGCTGAGTAATGAGCTTGCTGTGCTTCTGAAGTGATTCAGTCTGTCTTGGACGCAGTTAGATCTGCGTTCCCCTAACTGAGTGAGGAAAATGGATTTTCACTTACTTTCAGGAAAACAGTCTTAGCTGACTGATTGCAGAGCCTTGCCACGAGGCTGGTGGACACTTCTGTTTTACGGACTGAAATAGCTGAAGGTAAAGTGGTTTGTTCTTGGCAAAGAAAGAACTACCATTTTTAATTCTTTGTATCATCGCTTTTACAGCACTGACCTTCTCCCTCTTTCTGTACCGTGTTTGTACATCCAAACTGTCCTTGTAGCGCGGATAACTGTGTCTATTACTGCATTTGAATTGAAAAAGGGGTTGAGTGGTAAAACAGAAGTAACACGTCGGATTCTACTCACGAATCATTAGACGAGTGGTGCTGTGCTGTTACTGACTTCCAGGATTGGCTAGGGAAGATAATCTTGGCTCTGTTTTTCCACCAGGTCTTGGAGGTGGCTTTGGTTATGTTGTTGGAGGAATACACTGGGATAAAACCAGTTTTGGAAAAGCTGTGGGAGGGCAACTTCGCGTCATCTATGTCTTCACCTCAGTTATACTGACTATCGCTACTGTGCTGACTCTAATTAGCATTCCAGAAAGACCCTTAAGGTCCTTTAGCAGGACGAAAAAGGTGATGAAGAGTCCAAGTCTTCCTCTCCCTCCTTCTCCACCTCTCTTCTTTGAGGAGGGCGTAAATGAAAACTTTGCTTCTGATAACTCAGCTCACTTGTATGCGAGTTTTACGAGTCCCGTGTCCCCCCTCAGCCCACTCACGCCCAAATACGGGAGTTTTGTAAGCAGAGACAATTCCCTGACAGGAATTAATGAGTTTGCATCATCATTTGGGACTTCAAATATTGACAGTGTGCTTATAGACTGTTTTACAGGCGGGCCCAATAGTTACTTAGCACTTCCAGCCAGCCTGCCCAGGCAGCCTGTCAGCGTCAGCTTTCCTCGGGTGCCTGACGGCCGTTACCGAGGAGAAAATGGAGTTCTGGAGCAAGGGGAGAGCGGCGTAATGCCAGGGCCTGACGGCGCGGCGCTAAGGGTGGGCTCACTGGATGCGATAAAGCCACGGTCGTCGGGGATCCTGAAAAGACCTCAGACCTTGGCCATTCCAGATATTGTAACAGGACACTGTCCAGAAAATAGCAGAAGAAGAAATGTAACCTTCAGCCAACAGGTAAGGGCAGAAAATCAATGATACGACCACGTAAACCGGACTGTCCATTTAATCTCTTCATACAGTTTTAAATGTGTGGTGCACAAATCCATCGTTAAAGACTGCTTGTGACAGTTTGCCTATGAAAGTCATTACGGGAACAGCATACCCGCTATGCCTTGATCGGTAAAATAGCAGTTAGGATGTGAATTATGACTGGCAGTCTGTCAACTGCCTTTGTTAAGATGGCAGAAATGGGAGCGTTCCGCTCTCACAGGGCCACGTGTGAAAGTCAGGTTGATATTGTTAGCCCTGCTTCACCGCCCAGGGAGTTATCACGAGAGCAGAACACGACACGTTTTTATTGAGTCTGTATCTTCCCTTTCCACAGAAATACCCGCAAGATAGGGCCAGGGATAGAATTCTCCCATGAGCTTCTTCTTATGACAGTCATTACATCTGGTTCCATCAGGGAGGTGAGGTTTCCCTTACCCAGGGATAAGACTCTGACCTCACCTCCCACTGTTGGTGATAACTTGGAATGTCTGAGACCTCTGTATGCTGGCCCCTTTTTTTTATGATCCGAGATGAGGTAAACTGTCAACTGTCCTCTGTTGTTTTTTTTTTTTTTTTTCTTTGTGTGTTGTTTTTTGTGTGTGTGTGTGGTTTTTTATTTTGGTTTGGTTTGTTTGGTGGGGGATTTTTTGTTTGTTTTTGTTTTGGGTTTTTTTGGCTTGGTTTTTGGGGGGTGGTGTATTGTGGTGTTGTAGTTTTGGTTGATTTGTTTGTTGCTGTACCTTCACCCAGTTTGTGAGAGCAGACTTTGTTAGGGCCAGGGTTTTACATGCTGTGCACGCAGAGATCGAGCATCAGGGTTAGCAAGCGATGAGGATATGTTTCAGTTAAGACCGGCCCCTTCTTCCTTAATGTCTCTACGAGTTCGGGAACCAAAATCACCTAAATGTGGGTACAACTCCTATTAAATGCAATGAAATTTATGCCTTCCCTATGCTAGCATCAAGATTTGGTTGCCAAATACCCTAGAGAAGTGAAGAGTAGTGTTTCAAGTATGCTGAAAGCTGCAGCACAGTGCTGCCGTTTAACACTTGTTACAAGGCTGAACCTAACAGCCGAGCTAAATACACCGTTCTTAATCTCCAAGTCAACATACCACAGCAGCAGAGCTTAACTTTCAGGTGATCGGATAGGTGCGTCATATCGCATAGATTTGTTCAAAGGATGTGTGGGTTTTTCTTACCGTGTTGTTTTTTGACCTGGGACTCCTTATGGTGCAGGTTGCTAATATCTTGCTGAATGGTGTTAAGTACGAGAGCGAGCTGAATGGATCAGGCGAGACCTCCGAGCAGCCGCTCTCCGTGAAGCTTCTTTGTTCGACCATCTGCCAGATGCCCAAGGCTCTTCGTAACCTCTGCATCAACCACTTCCTAGGTATTCAGAAAGTGCTGTCTTGCTTTGACTGTGAAGTAGTCCGCCTCGGGTGCATGTTTTTGAATATATTATCTATTGCTGCAACAGCCACGAAGTAGAGAGGACACGATGTGTTCCATATACTCTCACCAATAGGGTACTTTCTGGTATTTAGTTTCTTAGAACACTGAGAAGGGAAAAAAACCCCAATCAACCAAACAATAAACCAGTAATGCCCACATCTCTAGAAAGGGAATAAGCACGGCCTAAATCAGTGCACTAATTAAATGGAATGTTTACATTGGGATGAGAAATGCCATTGAACCAAGAACTTGAAACTGTCGACCTTCTCTTTTTTTTTCTTTAACACTCCGGAACTGGCCTTACTGAGCAGAAAGATAAGTTGTATTTCCCTACTTACACACCCGAGACCAGCATTCACTTTCTTCCCTGTGACAGCACGTGTGTAAGGGGTCCCAGAACAGGCCACGACGGGGCGCAGAACGTGACTGCAGGAGGGCCCGTAACCAACGCACTGTTACCTTTACTCGTACCAGCGCGTGACTGATTGTTAGGAAGGGCATGGAGGCAATTCAGTTTACACAAAACTGGACAGAAGGTAACAGGTAGTTAATACTTATTGGCTGTGAAAGGAATTAAGAGATTGCCTGCACCAGTGGCCCTGACGCTGGTTTGTGAGCAGTTTTTCACTGTGTCGGAGGCGCTCTAGAGGCTGCGACCATGACGTAAGAAGCACTCCTTCCAGTTCTGTGTGGGAGGACAACAGCAACCTGAAACAACTATGTGATGAGCTACTCTGTGAAACCGAGCGTTGGGTCCTGTCAAAACCTGAAGGCAGCTCAGACTGCTGCAGTCTGTTTTTCTGTCCTGCTAAACCGGTATTCTGTGGCCTGCGGTCAGCCTCTAGGATTCCACTTGGGAAATCCACTTCCACTTATCGAAGGATAAGTCTTGGTCTTTAAAATCTTGAGTGTCTTTGACAAACATTGTAGCATAATGCATGGGGAACAGCAGACTCGGGTAAAATGTGGCTGAACGTTATACAGTACTCACATCGCGCAACCTGTCTTCAGTTGTGATTTGTAAAATAACTGCTAGCATTCATGTAAGCTTACAAGGGCAAAGAGTCTGCAGTCCTAATAGGTTACTTCTGGCTTCTTTCAGGGTGGCTTTCGTTTGAGGGGATGTTACTCTTCTATACCGACTTCATGGGAGAAGTAGTGTTTCAAGGGAATCCGAAAGCACCTCACAACTCAGATGAGTATCAGAAGTACAACGCTGGGGTCACCATGGGCTGCTGGGGAATGTGCATCTATGCATTCAGCGCTGCTCTCTATTCAGGTACTTAGTACAGCCATCTTAGCCGCTGCTGTGAGAAAAATGCACCTGCCCCTGAAGTGGTGTTTCTGTAACAAGCAGTCTAGTGTTTATGTTGCTCAGAGCCTACCACACAGTGTGAGTGCTGCAGCAAAGTGTTGTTTTTCATTGTATTATCTCTGTGAGTTAGCTTGGCTTGCACTGGCAGCAGTTGAGGTCAGCAGACCAGGGAAAACACATCTCTGTTAGCATATAGTTCCTTTCACAAGTGGCATTTTCAACATACATTGCATCCAGAAATACAAGCAGCCACCATAGGCATAGTTCTGGTGCAGCAGCACTCAGTGCCCGTGCGTCCCTGGCAGAACACCCTGGTGTCACACACTACCCCAGCACCTTGTCATGTGTGTTGCGTGTGTGTCCACTTCCCCCGCTCCGCAACAGTTCCCATTTAACTCTCTGGGACAGTGGGCACTGCCAGGCTTCAGCTCTGCTGTGCTGCCACAGAGGTAGGGCAGCAAGGCTGCATGGTGGCAGCGGGATTTGGAAGGGGGTTTTTGGCACTCACTCGCGAGCCCGGGGTTACTCAAAGGTGTAATGGTTGCTGCTGAGATGTGACTGCCCAATGACTGTGTTGCGGGGCCCGAAGGTGCACCCCTGGGGTCCACTGGCTGGCTAGCGGCAGTTCACCCCGAATGCTGTCGTCTTGCAGCCATGCTGGAGAAGCTGGAGGAGCGGTTCAGTGCACGGACGCTGTACTTTGCGGCGTATTTGGCCTTTGGGCTGGGCACAGGGCTGGCCACGCTCTCCAGAAACGTCTATGTGGTGCTGTCGCTGTGCGCTACCTACGGCATCCTCTTTGCCACGCTCTGCACGCTGCCCTACTCCCTGCTCTGCGACTACTACCAGAGCCGCGAGGTGAGCCCCGGGCTTGGGGAGGGAGAGGGGCTCCCGCGGCAACCACTTACGCTGTGTTCCCTGCAGTTTGTAGGCTCGCAGGCGGAGGGCTCGCGTCGTGGGATGGGCGTTGACATCTCCCTGCTGAGCTGCCAGTACTTCCTGGCGCAGATCCTCGTGGCCCTGGTCATGGGGCCGCTGACGACGGCCGTGGGCAGCGCCAGTGGCGCCATGTACTTTGCCAGCCTGGTGTCCTTCCTGGGCTGTCTCTTCTCCTCCCTCTGTGTCACCTATGAGCTGCTGCCCACCGACGAGCTGCTGCCCGCTGATGAGCAGCGCCCGCTCTTGCCGCGCGCACGGAATGAATAAATGGGAGAAGCTGCCACAGCCTCCGCTGCCTCATTGCGTTGCCCTCAGCTTCTCCATCGTGGTGCGGTGGGCTCGCGCACCCCCAGGACGGCAGAAGCGGGCGTGGCAAACGGTCAGAAGGTCTGCGCTGGCTTTGCCAAGCTTTCCCCTGCTGGCCGGAGGGTGAGGGGCGAGGTGGTGGCACCTGGCAGCGCTCATCCTTCCCGTGAGGTGGCGAAGGGCCCATCTGTGCCCAGGGGCCACATCAACAGGATGCGGTGGTGTCAGTGCGAGGCGGTTCCCTCCGGCCGCCCCACGGTGCCGTCATTCCCCGGGGGGACCAGCGGTGTTGTCCGGCCTGGGGCAGGGGACCTGGAAGTCTGGTGCCCGGGCAGGGCAACCGCTGTCTCTCTCTCTCGAGCAGCAGCTGCAGGGCTGCGCACCCACTGCGGGCATTGCTGCTGCGGGAGCGCAGGGTCTGCGGCATTCCGCCAGCTTTGCGGGCAGAACGTGCCATCTCATGGCCAGGCAGAGCGGCCCAGTCCTTGGTCGCCAAGGGCAGCGGTGACTCCTGCGAGGCCTCAGGGAGCACCAGGGAGAACCTGCGGGTCCTGGCTCCTGCCTGTGGTAGGCCTGGCTCTGGAGGGTACGTGTCAAAACCTGGTAAAGGCTGACAGCGACTGGTCTTGCTCGTGTGGCGTGAATACTCTGCCAAGTGGCACGGCCGGGCTCCTGGGCGTGCAGAGCTCCTACCAGCAGAACGACGCCGAGTAAGCCGCTGTGAGGTAAAGCCGCAGCAGCCTGGCTCCCAAACCCTGCTTGGTAGGTTCTGGCTGCGATGCACAGGGATGGTTGCTGATATGTATTTCCTTCCATCTTAGACTTCTAACTAAGACTACAGGGACTTGCGATGACTTAGCATAACCCAGCTTTGAGGAGCAGGGTCTTTTGCTTCCCTTGGGTAGAAGCTTACTCTCCGAGTTGAGAATTTAAGAAAAATCATTTGCGTGAAAGCCTGCAGCACATCATCCTTGTTTTTCTTACAGTTGTGCCTGTGACGTTAAAATCTGCATGGGGATCAGTGATTAAGCACTTGTCAGCTAAAGCTGGATCTTCCGTATCTCACTGAAACTAGTAAAAGGGCTTTGGGTCTCATTTTCCATGAGAATTCTTAACTGTCCTGATTTTGGAAGGTGGTAAATGTGTGAGATCTCCTACAAGTTCTGGTTAAGCAAAGATGAAAACGGAAATAAAACTACTACTAGGATTCCTGTCAGCCTACCTCTGTACTTGAATAGGCAGCCAAGGTTTTACCAAGGCTGATGGGCATTTTGGTGTTTATGTGTGCTGTGTGCGGCATCCCCGGAGAGGTTATTTTTGCTTACCTCATCTTTAGGTCCAGAAGAAGGGTTTTCTCTCGAGGGTCGCTCTTTTAAACGAGTTGTACTTGACCATTCACCTAAGTTTATTCTGGTTCTTGATCTATGATGCCAAGATGAAGTAACGTGTGTAATCTTTAGCCGTTGTGGCTTACCGTACTCCAGCTGAAAGCGTAATGCACAACTTGTAAGAACCTCTTGTTTTTATTGTCCGCCCCCGAGTATTACTTTTTTTTTAATTTGAGAAGCTAATTTCGTGCTACTCAGTATTTAGTTAAACGGAGGAACACTGCTGAAGTTATGAAGTCAAGCACTCAGAGTTACGTAAAGGACTTTGGAGAATTTTTCTTTTCTTTTTGGCCCTTAATTTCTCTTCCGTATCAAACTTTTTAACTATTTTTTTTTTTTGGTCCCACTAGCTAGTGGGGTACTACTTCTTAAAATGTTTTCTCCGCTTAAGTTTTGTAGCTACCATTATTGCACTAAATGGGTCGTGAGCACTTTCCTTTTCTAGGTAGCTGGAGTTGCAGATCGTTTCACTGTAAGCAAGGATCTTCAAAAGATTCACAGAATGGATGAAATCAATGTATTTGATGGTAATGTTTGTCTCTGCTCCCATCTGTAAATAATATTACAAAGTAAGTTTCTGTAGTTATAAGACTATTTCTATGCCCGTATGCATTGCCCGATAGAATATATATTACGTTTTCAATTTTATGGAATGTGGACTTTATCGCGCATATGTATTTGTGTAGTGCGTACACGCATAGTACTTTTAAGTCAACGCCAATGTATGTTAATTTGAGGCTTGGAGCAATGCTGGTGGTGTCTGGAAAAAAAAACCCAGTGCCTGGCACCATCATGCTGAGTTGGAAATCACACAGTCCATAGAAATAACTTTGAAAATAGGCACTGCTTACTTGCTTGTTCTCTTCCTTTGCCATACATTTGTGTTTTGCAGAAATTACTGTATGTGGTCACTGTTGAACTGTGAGCTGCAAAGTGATGTTTGCCTTTTGCGATCCAAACCCTTCAAATACTCTGTCTGAATCTGCAAGCAGCTGTTTAGAAGTGAGATGCATGAATTTAGGCTGGGGAGTGATTTTACACCGTGATGTAGTTCAATCTCTTCAGCAATGCCAAAAGGTTAATTTTTATTAAGTCCTTATCATTAAAAGTTGTTTGATGGCAACTATTTGTGGATATTCATAGATGTAAATATAACACATGTACAGAAGGAAAATGGGGAGAGGGATGGAGAAAACACCTAATGGTCTCCTAATTAAGCACCTAATTAACCTAGCTGTAACCATTTCAGAGTGTGTCTGCAGTTCACTCGACCTCTGCCGTGTCTCTCAAAAAAGACGACCTAATGATTTAGGAAGTTCTGCCGTATCTTTGAATGAAGAAAATAAGTATTTTCAGGAATTAAAATCAAATTGCACGACTGTATATATACATATATAAAAACTATATTGGGAACTATTTGAAAAGAGTTGTCTAGACAATTTATTTTCTACTAACGGAGCAGTCAGTCATCTTTTACTCTATAGGAGATGCGCTTTATTAAAAAAAATAATTTGCCTTTGGGTAAAAGGTGGCTTTCTTAAGGTATGTTCTCCCTCAGATTGGAAGACAGCTTTAGTGAGAGACTTCTAGATGCCATTACCATAACAACACCCAATGGATTGCATTAAGTACAATAACCTGAGAATTCCATGACTACAGGAGCTGAAATGCCAAGGGAAATCTCCGGCATCTGCGTAATTTGTCTAAATCGACATTTTCCGTACTTCTGGTTGTTAAAATGTAATGATTCATTTAGCCTGTCTTTTTTGATGGAAGGTTTTTGTCGATGTTCACTACGGAGATGGCTGCAGCAATTCTCCACTGCTGTTCCCCTGCCCCAGGCTGTTGCTTCTGTAGCAGCATCAGTGGAAAGGAAGGTGCCAGTGAAAGTGGGCCTGTGTTTAAGGTGGCAAATTTCCAGCTGTCCGGTGTATGGAAAACAGAAGTATTCTTGGACCACGAAGAAAGCAGGGAACGAGTCACGTTAATCAGATGAATTAAAATGTGAAATATGCACAGAGTCTGCAGACCGAGGAACAGTCTGCAGCGGGGATGATGCAGTATTCGCCATATATATAAACCGTACGTAAGCATATTTGTTTTGGTTTTGCTTTTTCTAGGATCCAGCCATAGTTTCTCAATCAAAAGATAAATTTTGTCGCAGTAGCCAATGGAACAGCCAACAGAAGAAATCACAGCGTCAGAGCGGCAATGAAGAATTTGGTATATGTGAGTAGGCTGCTAACCAAGCTAACAAGAGCTACTTAAACATGAAGAATTTAACAGCATTGCTGTGAAATGCTATGAAGATTTACTATGCTAGAGAGTAAAACTTCATCCGTTGCTTTCTTTAAGGCTAGCTTTTGCCGTGCATCAGTCTGATGCTACTCTGCTTTCCTTCTGGCTTATGCTCCTTGTATGCCACTATTTTTTTTTTAGCCCACACCACTTTTGGGGGAGGAGGGGAAGGTGACCGTATAGCTGAGTAAGTGTAATAGCTTCTTCCCACCAAGAAAGGAAAATTCCTGTAAGTGGCGTTCAGTGCTTGTAGGCAACTGCCGCTGGTTTTCTCCAGCAAACTCCAGGAAGCCTCAGCCATACCCTTCCTCCAGCACTGCGCTTGGACCATTTGCAAGATACTAGAAGTGCTCATTGTAACTGGTTTATAGTCCTCACCTGCTGACAGCATCACAACAGCTGTCTGAGAATTACGCTTTACAAGCTCAGTATACCAGGTTTTATTTATTTATTTATTTAAAAGCTCGGGCTAAGTTGTACTAGGAAGAATCCCTTTTACTTTTGCTGCACTAAATTTGGCAGCAACGGTAAAGGGAGAGCGCGGCACACGCACGGTGTGGAGTGTGCAAACGCCGCTTTAATGCGGTCAGGCGCGCTGGAGGGGCGGTGCAGCCCGTCGGCCGGCGTGTCTCAGGGCGCGGCGCCGGGCCCGGGGGAGCCGTCCGCAGGCGCTGCGGGGGCCTCCTGCGCCCGCCGCCGCCGCCGCAGCCTCTCGGCGCCCGTCACCGTCATGGGGTGGAGCGGCAGGAACCCCGCCAGACCTGCAGGAAGAGGCGGAGAGCTGGGCCGAGCTGCGCCGAGCCGCCCTGGGCCCCCGCACGGTCGCCAGCCGCGGGCCTACCCAGGAGCTTCTCGGCGGGCCGGGAGAGCTGCGCGCCGCAGCCCAGCCAGTGGCGCAGCCGCTCCAGGTTGAGCCCTGCCACCCGCTCGCCGTGGGCGTTGGGCAGCGGGTCGAGGCAGCCGAGCTGCTCCAGGTACTTCCCGTCCCGGGCGCGCCTGCTGTGCGCCGCCACAATGCGGAAGAAGGGCCGGTTGGTGCAGCCCCCGAGGGCGAGGCGGATGACGACGTGCCCGCCGCGGTAACCCCTCAGGAGGCGGCTGCCTGCAAGAGAGGTGAGCGGTGAGCCGCGGGGCCGGGCCGGGCGGCTGAGCCGCGTCCGCGGGCACTTACCGAGCTGCACCATGGCGGCGACCGCGCGCTCCCTGCGGCGCGGCGCGATGACGTACGAGGGGCCGGGAGCGCGGTGCGGGGGGGCGCGCTCCGGGGCTCCGGGGACGCGGTGGCCCCGCCGCAGGCGATCGATCAGCTCGTCAGCCTCTTCGGGAAGGACGATGGCGACTTCGAGACCAACGCGCCGATAGACTGCACCTTCCAGGTACCCCCGAGGGGGACCCAGGTGTCCGGGAGAGGGAAGCCAATGTGGGGGAACCGAAGTTCGGGCGTGCGGCAGTGGGGAGCAAGGGGAAGGGAGAGGAAGAGGTACGGGGGGAACATTCCGGCGCGGGGGCGGAGGCCGGAGCCTCGTCAGTTGCAGCAGGTGGGGGCCGGGGGCGCCGGGCAGACCATGGGTGCCGGGAGGTCTCCTGCCCTCTGCGGGGTCCGGAGGGGCTCGGGCAGCCCGGGCCGGGGAGCGGGAGGGCTGGTCGGGGCTGCGGGCAGGGCCCGGCGGGAGGGGGAGCCGGGGCACGGGCCGGGCCGCTCCGCGGGTGCGGGCGTTCGGGGCGGGCGAGGGGTGTGCAGCTCCGCCGCTTGGCTGTCCCCAAATCCTGCGAGTGGGGGCCCGCGGGGTTCGCGGCTTCTCCTGTGGGGCGTCTTTCTCCGTTTCTGACCGATCCTTACCTTCCTTCCGCGCTGCCCCGTGCTCCGGCGCTGTTTGCTTTCACCGCCCGCTCTGTCCGGCTCCTCGCCGCTGCTTTATTTCCTCCCTGTCAGTCCTGTAGCCCGTTGCTCCTCTTTAGCTCTTTGTCCCTGTCCGATTGCCTGTGCCTGTTTGTTAATTTCTCCTTTTCTGCCCCGTACACGCTGCTGCCGTCTGGGGAGCGAAACCGCAGCCGTGGGGGGGGCCGGGTGCCGCCGAGTGCCACGTTCCACCCACCGGTACCGGTGCCGCGGGGCTCGTGAGGAGGAGGCGCCGCCGCGGGGCCCCCGCCCGAGCAGGTGTGGGTGGGCAGTGCAAACCGCTCTCAGCTCCCGGCCTGGGGTTTCTGTGCGTGTAACTAAGTTTGTAGTGATATGTGGTGTCAGTGTAGTTAATTTTTGAGCATCTAGATGCTAGCAGAAATGTAATGAATGAAACATAATGAAAACCGATATCTTTATTTGATTTTTTCATTAGACTGCTGATGGCAAGTTGTCCCGCGGCTTAGTTCTGTTCAGTGGAGTCTTCAGTCTAGAACTTTTAAGTAAAAGCATTTCTCCTTCCAAAAAAGGACTACTTGACCGTAAAATTGAGAGTCCTTGAAGTACACGATCAGAATTAAAACAAAATTTCATTTTCACACGTTTCCGCATCTGGAAGGGCTCCTCCTGCGGGGAAGGAGGTGGGGTCGCGCTGCCACGCTGGCCTTGCTGCTGGGAGTCGGGGGGATTCGTCTCGCACGCGGTTCCTCTAGCGGGAAACGCCGTCTGGCCGCTGCAGTCAGCACTTCTGGAGCGGCAGAAGGGCCGTCAGCGGCTGGGAAACGGACGTGGGGCAGCGTGTCGGACCAGAGAAGTGGGCCAAGGAAAAACCCTGGCCTGCTGCTGCGGATGGGGGAAAACTGGGGCCAGGGCGAGGAGACGGGCGTTACCGTGGGGTCGGGACTCGGAGGCGCTGCCTCCGGGCGCGTTCGCCTTCCGGCACCGGGCTGGCGGGCAGCGGTGCTCGTTTTCGGGACCTGCGCCGGGTCTCAGTGCTGCCGTCCTGTGGGCGAAGCGCGGTACTGCAGCGCACGGCCAGCAAGCGCTGCCGCTGGCCGATCCCTTATTCTGACCAATTCCTCTGCTTTGTTCTGCGCTATTTTTTTAGGATGCTGAACTCTAATTTGGAATTCTTGTTTTTCAGAGGGGGAGCTGTGAATGCCTGATGCTCAGCAGATCTCCCAGCCCAGGTGGGGAACAGAACGTGGGGAGCAGAGCCCAAGCGGGAGACGTGGCAACTTCCTCCGTCCCCACCGTGCCGTGGGGCAGCTGCCGGCTTGTGGGACAAGGGCTGTGACTGTTTGGGGTGCTGCCCCCCCTGTTTTTGGGGGTTGGGGTATGTACATATGTAAATGGCATTATGAGAGTAAGGAGCTGCCCGTTGGGGCTGTTTCCCTTGTCCACCTTTTTTTTGGAGGGAATAAAAGGTGGGATCCGGGCGGGGCGTGATGCTGATGTTACTGGGGGGTGTGCTGATGGTACTGGAGGAGCAGGCCAGTGAGAGATGGGGGGGGTTACAGCCCCAAAATGCCTGAAGAATCACAGGTGGGGTGTTTAGTGGTACTGTGGGGAGGAGAAATTTCTCCCTGTCCTCTGCAGGGAAAACAAAATAAAACAATCCTACACCAAAGCTGTCCTGGAGAAGTACTTGCTGTTTGTCATTCAAGTTCTAGAACTGCCCAATGTCCTGTTAAAGGTTGTGGTGGTGCAGGTCAGGAATCCCCAGGCTGTGCCGAGACCACAGGACGGCTGCTGGTGGAACAAAAGTCAAGGACAACTTCTCAGAGGTAAGAACCTTTCGATTTGCTCTCCTCAGGACACATCCATTTGCCTCTGGGCCTCTCACAGGCTTTTACTCGCCACCTTGTTCCCTCAGAAACCCGTTTCCTTCCGGTTCCTCTGTGATTGCCCCGCCTGCCTTTGCGTGCCCGCAGGCTCTATGGTGGCATCAAGGTGCCCGTTTGACCTTTTGCCCCATTAAATTCCCTTCTTTTTCTCTCTTCCCCTCAAAACTTCCTTGTTTGCTTTTGGCACATCCCAGAGGCCTCATTTTTCCCTCTTGTACCCTCTCAAGACCGCTCTGTTTGCCCCTCCGCTCCCTTTAGAACTCCTCTGAGTTCCACCTGCTCCTCTCAGGACAGCTGAGCTTGTCTTTTGGTTACCTGAGAGCCCCCATTTACCTTCCTTGTAGCTGCCCCCCGTGTTCTTGTTGCCTGGGGACCTGTTTGTGTATTTTGCAGCCCAGAGGCCTCTGTTTGCCTTTCTTCTGACCCAGAGCCCTTCACGTGGCCCCAGTTGCTGCAGGACCTCTCCCTGGGGCAGCGTGCCCTGGAGCCATCGCAGGCACCCCATCAGCTCCCCACATCCCCCCGTACCCTTCGTGTGCCCCTGTCCCCTCGAGTCCCCTCCATTGTCCTTCCAGGCACCTGAATCAACCTGTGTGACAAGTGGCCTCGTCAAACCACGTCCCTTCCAAGCGCCTCTGTCCCCCACACGGTCCTCTCGGGAGGAGGGCGTCAGTATCGCTCTCTGTGGACTCGTTTGTCTTTCTTTAGACCTCTCCCGAAGGGTTTTGTCATTTATTTTCGTCCGAGATGCTTGAGTGTTACTTAAGGTGCTTGGTACTGTTTCTGCCATGTGGGGTTTGTTGTTGTTTCCAGCCTATCCCGGTGTTTTCTGTCCTTTGGGATTTATTTATTACTGTTGTGAGAGT
Source organism: Caloenas nicobarica (assembly GCF_036013445.1). Classification (NCBI taxonomy): domain Eukaryota; kingdom Metazoa; phylum Chordata; class Aves; order Columbiformes; family Columbidae; genus Caloenas; species Caloenas nicobarica. The sequence goes on from NC_088266.1 coordinate 7,807,663, forward strand.
CAGAGAGAAAACGAGGAGTCTCTGTGACTTACAACTGTTGTTGATCTGCAGTGTTTTAGAGGAGGATTCTTACGGGATGTATTTCTCCCCGGAATGCGGCGCTGGTACAAGTTCCCCAGGACCCGTGCCCAGCAGGTCTGCCGGGCTGGGCGGGCGCTGAACGGACGCGCTGCAGCGGCCGCTGGACCAGCCGGGGTTGGTCTGACCGTGTCCGGCCTCGAACGTGGGGTTTGTTTGCACTTGCGGGCTGAAACAGCAGTTTCCTTAATTAAAAATACCCCAACATGGCCCCCGGCTGTTTATAAATGGAGGTATTAAAAAACCTCCCAGGTAGTAATGATTCCCAACATAACATTAAAAGATTTAGATGCAAAATAAAATTAGAAAACAGTGAGTCATGACTGTCTATATTTAAACACAGCTTTTTTGGGAGGTGTGTGAAAACATCACAGGTATGAATTACCTCTAAGTAGAGTCAAAATAAAAAGACAGCAAACTACATCTGATTAACAACAGTTAATTTTAATTTTTGACTGTGATATCCAGGCTGGGCTTCTGCAGGGGCGTGTCCTCGAGAGGCCACGCCCCCAACTCCATCCCCTTTAAAGCTCCGCCCCTGCCAGTGTGAGCCCTCCCCAAGGGGCGTGTCCCATGCAGGCCCCTCCCCTTTCACCGCATTGCCCGAGGAGCATGACGCACTGAGGCCCCGCCCCCAACTCCTCCCAACCACCTCCCCTAAGCCACGCCCCCTCAGAGCATGTCCTGTAAAGGCTCCACCCCCTCCAAAGCTCCTCCCTTGCTAAGCCACGCCCCCTTGGGGCACATCCCCGGCTGACCCCACCCCCGAGCGGGCTGTCCAAGGGGTGACGCCTGCACAGGCTCCACCCCCAGGCTCCTCCCACAGGGCGTGACACGCGGAGGCTCCACCCCCTTCCCCAGGCGGGGCTCCCCGTGGGCGTGTCCTCTCATAGTCCCCGCCCCTCCGCACTGACCCCACCCCCTGCATGCGGTGCCCCCCCCATCTGTGCCCCATAAGTAACCCCATAGCAGCCCCACAGGTACCGCTATAGCAGCCCTGTACCTGCCCATAAGTGCTCCAGACACGCCTCTGAAGAGCCCCTATAGCAGCCCCACAGGTGCCCCACAGGTACCGCCACAGCCGCCCCATCCCGCCCCGCGGCCGCCGCTGCGGGACCGCCGGAGCCCCCGGCCCCACACCCGCCCCGCAGCCCCACAGCGCGCGGCCTCGCGGCCCCGGTGAAGCCACGTCCTGGCTGCGGCCGGAGGAGCCGCCGCTTTTCCCCCCCCACATCCCAGATCGCCGTTGCTGCTGCGGCCGGAGGAGCCGCCGCTTTTCCCCCCCCACATCCCAGATCGCCGTTGCTGCTGCGGCCGGAGGAGCCGCCGCTTTTCCCCCCCCACATCCCAGATCGCCGTTGCTGCTGCGGCCGGAGGAGCCGCCGCTTTTCCCCCCCCACATCCCCCGATCGCCGTTGCCGCTGCGGCCGGAGGAGCCGCCGCTCTTCCCACCCCCCCATCCCCCGATCGCCGTTGCTGCTGCGGCCGGAGGAGCCGCCGCTTTTCGCCCCCCCCACATCCCCCGATCGCCGTTGCTGCTGCTGCCGCCGCTGCCTCAGGAGCTGCCGCTTTTCCGCCCAGCCCCGACTCCCCCCACCCCGCCTCAATCGCCGCCGCCGGACGAGCAACCGCCTCCTGCTTCTTCCGCCATCTTGTCTCCCCCCCTCCTTTTCGCCGTCGCTATTTTATAGTGAGGTAGGAGGGGGCGCCCGCTGATTGGCTGCTGGCGCCCGGCGCGAAAGCCGCCCATTGGCTCATCCCCGCGCGGGCTTCTCCGAGGGGGTGGGAGAAAGGTGCTGATTGGTGATCGTATCGCTGAGGAGAGAAAGGCGCTGATTGGTCACTGCCTTCCCGCCGAGGTTCGCCCAGCCCGTGCCAGGCGCTGATTCGCTAGTGCCTCTGAGGTAAAAAAGGCGCTGATTGGTCGCCGTCTTCCCGCCGACGTTCTTCCACAGTAACGAGGCGCTGATTGGCCAGCGCGGCTGAGGCGGGCGTCTCGTCCATTGGCCGGAGGGCGGGCGGAGGGCGGGACCGGGCGGGACAGCGAGGTGATAAAGGACGTGGCGGCGGCGTCCGCGCGCGCGCGCTGCTCGGGGCTGCCGAGCCGGCTGATTCACCTCCTCCCCGCGGGACCCGAGGGACCGAGAGCAGCGGGAGCGGCGGCTGGAACCGATTAACGGGCGGGTCAGGGCGTTAATTATCGTGCGGGAGTTAATTGGGGCTCGGCGGGGTGACGAGTGCCCGGCGGGCTTGGGTGTATTTGGGGCTTTGATCGAAACTGGGGGTTTAAAAGCCGCGGGTTTGTGGCTGTTGGGGTGGGGGCTGAGGCTCCCGCAGCCGCTTTAACTGTTCGAATCGTTGTGTTCAAAGCGGGAGGAGCCGGTTTGGGGCTTTTCTCGGGAGTCCGGGGAGGTTTGGGTCTAGTTCGGCTTCTAGAAGTTTTTTTAATATATTTTAGGGGGGTTTTGGGTGCCAATTTGTGCTAAAAGGCACCTTTAAAATCTCTTTATTGTCATTTTATCAGGAGAATTAATGTTTAAAGCTCGGGAGGAGGTTTGGGGCTTTTTCCCAGGAGTTTGAGTCCAGATTAGGGTTTTTTTTTAATGTTATTTTTTTTAATATGTTCAAAAAGTTTATTTGAGGATTTATTTGGAACATTTTGGGCGGGTTTGAGGCTCCTAAAATTTAATGGTTCGATTTATTAAAGTTAATGTCGAAATGACTGTATCTAAAGTCGGGAGGGGCCATTTGGGTCGAAATCGCATTTTAAACGTATTTAAAGTTGCGGATCCCACTTTGGGGCTGATTCGTGACTTTAAAGCTTTTAAAACTGTTCATTTGAACCGGTTTATGGAGCAGTTCAACCCGGGGATTCGGGTTTTCTGGGTTTGGAGCCGAATTGGGGTTTTTACCAACCGGCCGATTTATTTGGGCTCTTGCACTTCAATGGTTTTTGCGGTTTTATTTTACCGGGTTCGGGCGGTTCGAGGCTCCTGGAGCCGCTGAATTGTTTTAATTATTTAAAGCTGCGAGGAGCCGTTTTGGGGCTGTTTGGGTCTAAATCGGCTTTATAAAGGTTTATTTAACGCTTCTAAAGCTCGAGGGGCAGATTTGGGGCTTTAAAGCTTTTAGAATCTATTTACTGATAACGAATTTATTCAATAGATTAATATTTAAAACGCAGGGGGAGATTTGGGGCTGTTTCCCAGGATTACGAGTCCAAATTCGGCTTTTTATTTTAACTGCTTATTAATTTAAATTATTATATTTAAACGGGGCTTTATGAGGTTTTTTTTTAATTGAGGTTTTTAGGGGTTTTTTTTAGCTTTTTGGGCGGTTGTGAGGCTCCTAAAGCCGCTTAATTGTTGAAATAATTTAATTGTTTATTGTATTTAAAGTCGGGAGGGGCATTTTGTTGCTTTTTGAGGCGATTTGGGGGCTGAATTCACTTTACCGAACATATCTAAAGTTCGGGGTCCCAGATCTGGTGCTTTTAAAATCTATTTATCGATAATTTACTAAATTAATATTTAAGCGGGAACAAACTCGGCTTTTTTAACCCGCCGCCATTTTGTCTCCCCCCTCTCCCTGAGCGGGGTGAGGAGACGCCCGCTGATTGGCCGGTGCCGTCTGGCGGGAAAGCCTCCCATTGGCTCAGCCCCGCGCGGCTGTCGCCCAGGGGAGGAAGGCGCTGATTGGTCGCCGCGTCCCTAAACCCGCTTAATTCTTTAAATTGTATTATTTAAGTATTACTATATTATTTAATATGGTAATATATGAATTTAAAAAATATAGATCTATAAAATTAACATATTAGTGTATTAACAATATAATATAAATTATATAATAATATGATGAATAATAAAAATGTATCTTGTATTATATACTAACCATCAATTACTATTATTAATTAATATATAATAACATAATATAATAATGTGATGTATAATGTATTATAACAATATTTATGATATGTTAATATTCATTAATATTAATATCTGTATTGATATAGTAATATATAATTACAATACAATATATCTAATACATTAATATATATCTTATTCTATTATATAAAGCTGGGAGGGACCATATTTGGGTGGGTTTTTGATATTTTTGGGCTGTTTTTAGGATAATTTGTGCTCCAAGAAGCTTTTAAGATCTATTTTTTTTTTGCAATCAATTTGCTCACCTAGTTAATATTTAAGCAGGGCGGGGTTGGGGCTATTTCCCAGGATTTTGAAGCAAATAACGTCTTTTTTTTGTTGTTTGTTTGTTTTTTTTTTTTTTTTTTACAACTGCAGCTCCTGCTCAGAGAACACTGAAGGCAGCCGGGCCACGCCCCCATCTGCTCCCGCCTGGCCACGCCCCCATCTGCTCCCGCCTGGCCACGCCCCCCATCTGCTCCACCCTGGCCACGCCCCCCATCTGCTCCACCCTGGCCACGCCCCCCATCTGCTCCCGCCGGGCCACGCCCCCCATCTGCTCCCACCGGGCCACGCCCCCATCTGCTCCCACCGGGCCACGCCCCCATCTGCTCCACCCTGGCCACGCCCCCCTCTCCCCCGGCCACGCCTCCACTGCCCACTATGGGGGGAGTCACAAGGGTCTATGGGGCGGTTGTGGGGGGTCACAGGGGTGTGGGGTCAATGGGGCTGTTGTGGGGTGAAACACCCCACAAGAGGCTGAACCCCCTGCAGGTGAGTGACCAACACACTGACCCACACCCTGTAGTTGTTCCACTCTGCCCCATAGATTCACAGCACCTCATAGCTCCTCTACTCTGCCTCATAGACCCACAGCACCCCATAGCTCTTCCACTCTCCCCCATAGATCCACAGCACTGCCCCACAGTAACTCATACCTCTCCCACTCTGCCCCATAGACCCACAGTGCTGACCCACAGCACCCTAGAGCTCCTGCACTCTAACCCATAGACCCACAGCGCCCTGTAGTTCCCCCCCTCTGCCCCATAGATCCACAGCACTGCCCCACAGCACCCCATGGCTCCTGCACTCTGACCCATAGACCCACAGTGCTGCCCCACAGCACCCCATGGCTCCTGCACTCTGCCCCTTAGGCCCACAGTGCTGCCCTGCAGCACCCTTTACGTGCTGCACCCTGCCCTATACATACATAGCACCTCATGGCTTCTACATTTTCCCCCACAGATCCACGTTTCTGCCCCACAGCACCCCACACCTCTGTCCATGTCACCACCCTTTCTGACCATGCCTCCACTGCCCACTGTGGCGGGGGGGCACAAGGGTCTATGGGGTGGGTGTGGGGAGTCATGGGGGCTGTGGGGTCAATGGGGCTGTTGTGGGGCGAAACACCCCAGAAGAGGCTGAACCCCCAGCAGGTGAGTGACCCACACACTGACCCACAGTGACCCATAGCACGCCATAGCCCCTCTACTCTGCCCCATAGGTCAACAGCACCCTGTAGCTGCTCTCACTCTGCCCCATAGATGGACAGCACTGCCACACAGCACCCCATAGAATCTTCACTCTGCCCCACAGATGGACAGCACCGCCTCACAGCACCTCATATCTTGTTCCCTCTGCCCCATAGATGGACAGCACTGCCACACAGCACCCCATAGAATCTTCACTCTGCCCCATAGATGGCAAAGCACTGCCCCACAGCACCCCATGGCTCCTGCACTCTGACCCATAGACCCACAGCAGTGCTGCACAGCACCCCATAGCTCATCCACTCTGCCCCATAGATCCAGTGCAGTGCCCCGCAGCACCCTGCTTCCTCCACTCTGCCCCATACATACATAGCACTGCCCCACAATGTCATGGCTCCTCCACTCTGCCTCAAACATTCACACCAGTGCCCTCAGTAGCTCGTACATCTTCCACTCTGCCCCATAGATGCACAGTGCTGCCCCATAACACCCTAGAGCAGCTCCACTCTGGCCTCGAGACCCACAGTGCTGCCCCACAGGACCCCATACCTCCTCCAATCTGCCCCATAGATCCACAGCACTGCCCTACAGCACCCCATGGCTCCTGCATGCTGCCCCACAGCAGCCCATAGCTCCTCTACTCTGCCCCATAGTCCCACAGCACCCCATAGCTCTTCCTCTCTGCCCCATAGATCCACACCAGTGCCCCACAGTACCTCATACCTCTTCCACTCTGGCCCGTAGCCCCACAGTGTTGACCCACAGCACCCTAGAGCTCCTCCACTCTGCCCCATAGACCCACAGCACCCTGTAGTTCCCCCCTCTGCCCCATAGATCCACAGGACCGCCCCACAGCACCGCATAGCTCTTCCGCTCTGCCCCATAGACCCACAGTGCTGACCCACAGCACCCTAGAGCTCCTCCACTCTGCCCCATAGACCCACAGCACCCTGTATTTCCCCCCCTCCGCCCCATAGATCCACAGCACTGCCCCACAGCACCCCATGGCTCCTGCACTCTGACCCATAGACCCACAGTGCTGCTCCACAGCACCCCGTATCTTGTTCACTCTTGCCTCATAGAACTGCAGCACCCCATAGCTCCTCCCCTCTGCCCCCTAGATCCAAAGCACCCCATAGCCCCTCTACTCTGCCCCATAGGTCAACAGCACCCTGTAGCTGCTCTCACTCTGCCTCATAGATGGACAGCACTGCTGTGCAGCACCCCATAGAATCTTCACTCTGCCCCATAGATGGCACAGCACTGCCCCACAGCACCCCCTTGCTCCTGGACTCTGACCCATACACCCACACTGTTGCCCCACAGCACCCCATATCTTGTTCCCTCTGCCTCACAGACCCACAGCACTGCTGCACAGCATCCCATAGCTCATCCACTCAGCCCCACAGATCCACTGCAGTGCCCCACAGCACCCGTGCTTCCTCCACTCTGCCCCATGCATGCATAGCACTGCCCCATACCCTCATAGCTCCTCCGCTCTGCCCCATACATTCACACCAGTGCCCCCAGTACCTCATACATCTTCCACTCTGCGCCATAGATACACAGTGCTGCCCCATAACACCCTAGAGCTCCTCCACTCTGCCCTCAAGACCCACAGTGCTGCCCCACAGCACCCCAGAGCTCCTCCACTCTGCCCCATAGTCCCACAGTGCTGCCCCACAGCACCACGTGGCTCCTCTACTCTGCCCCTTATAGCCACAGTGCTGCCCTACAACACCCTTTAGCTGCTGCACTCTACCCTAGAGATGCGTACCACCCCATAGCTTCTGCATTGTGCCCCATAGATCCAGGTTTCTGCCCCACAGCACCCCACACCTCTGTCCACATCACCACCCTTCCCTCCTGACCACACCTCCACTGCCCACTATGGGGCGGTCACAAGGGTCTATGGGGCGGTTGTGGGGGGTCCCGGGGTCTGCGGAGTCAATGGGGCTGTTCCCGGGTTAGGGGGTAGGGTCATGAGGGTTAGGGAACATGGGGACACAGAGACCCCCGTGGGGTGAGTGTGGACATGGGGACACTGAGACCCCTGTGGAGGGAGTGGGGACACTGGAGACCCCCTGCAGTGAGGGGGGGGGCATGGGGGACCCCGACCCCCGTTCTCCCCGGGTGTCAGCTCTGCGGGTTCTGCCACCAACGCGCGTCCCTGACGTGGCACGTGCTGCGCCATGGGGGGGCGGGGCCATCCCTGCCCTGCCCCCGCTGCCTCTGGACCCCCCAGCGCCTCCAGTTCCAGGCAATCAAGAGCCTCCGTGAGCTCCCCCGAACCGCCCCTGTGGCACCCTGGGGACCCCCGACCCCCCGGCACCCTGTGCTTGGTGACCCCCAGCCCCCCGCGCCCCTTTGCCCTTGGGCCCCTCCTCTGTTATTTATTTCCTGTCGGCCCCCCAGGGTGTGTGGGACTGGGGGGACCGTGGGGCCCACGGTTTTATCTTGGGGGAGGGTCACCCTTGGCCCCCCCATTCCATTAAAGTGATGGATTTTGCTGCTGTCGTTGCTCTCTGGGGGGGGGCGGGGCGCCGTTTGGGGTCACAGCTCCACCCCCAGTGCTGAACGCGGGGGATCGGGGGGGCTATGGGAAGAGCCTATAGGGGCAGCGGGACACCCCGAGGATGTTGTGGGGACCCCCCCTCCATGGGAGCCAAGGACACAGCAGGGACCCCTTGGGGCCACGGGGACACTGAGGGGACCCCCAGGGATCTTCCCGAGGGGACCCCCCTGGGAATCACGAAGGCGCCTGGGTCCCAGTGGGGGTGTCACCTCCAGCGCCCCCCAAATGCCGTGGGCACCCCCTCGGCCCCTTCCCCAGTACCCAGGAGCTGCCCTGCCCCCCGCAAGGAGCCCCAACGCCCCCGGGCTGGTGTCAGACCATCACCTGCCCCCCCTTTTTGTGCCCCCCCAAATGGGAGTAAGTGGGTTCCCCCCTCCCATCCCCCGGGGGTTGTCCTGGTCCCTGGAGCTGGGGGGGCGCCAGGACCCAGGGGGAACCCGGACCGAGCCCCGGCTTGGAGGCCACGGCCTCGGGCCCGACAGAAACCGGCAGAGCACGACAGAGCCCGATAAGGGCCGACGGGGCCTGACAGGGCCCGACAAAACTTGAAAGAGCACGATAGAGCCCCACAGAACCTGACCAAAGTCAACAGACCCTGACAGCGCCCGATAAAGCCCGACAGAGCCCAACAAAGTCCGATAGAGCTTGACAGAGTCTGTCACATCCCGACAAAATCTGACAGAGCCCGAGGAAGTCCAACAGAGCCTGACAGAGCCCGTCAAAGCCCGATAAAGACCGACAGAGGTCAACAGAGCCCGGCAGGGCCTGACAGATCCCGACAAGGCGCGACAGGGCCTGACAAAGCCCGACCGATCTTGACACAGCCCAAGAAACCTGAGAGAGCCCGACAGAGCCCAAGAGAGCACCACAGGGCCTGACAAAGCCCGACAAGGAGTGACGGAGCCTGCCGAGGCCTCACACAGCGCGACAGAGCCTTACAGGGCCTGGCAGGGTTCGACAGGGCCTGACAGCGCCCGACCGAATCTGAGAGAGTCTGATGGAGGCCTGTAGGGGAGCCTGGGGAGGAATGGGGAGCTCTGGGGAGTCGAGACATGTTTTGGGGAGCTCTGGGGAGGAATGTGGAGCCCTGAGGAGCCAAGATACATTTTGGGGAGCCCTGGGGAGGAATGGGGAGCCCTGAGGAGCCAAGACACGTTTTGGGGAGTCCTCGGGAGGAATATGGAGCCCTGAGGAACCAAGACACATCTTGGGGAGCCCTGAGGAACCAAGGCGAGCCCTGGGGAGAACTTGGCAGCCTCGGGGAATCGATGCGAACCCTGGGGAGGACGGTGGATCTCAGGGGAGCCCCAGGGAGACGAGGCGATAGCTGGGGAGGGTCTGGGGAGCCCTGGAGCATGAGGGGGGTCCTGGGGAGACCTTTGGAGTCCTGGGGAGGCAAAGAAAGCCCTGGGTTACTTTTTAGAAGAGATTCTCGTAGAATCTATTTATTACCATATTAATTATTGACCCTGCCCCTTCCCCAGGTGGTTTGGCCAGGGTGGTGGGCGGGGCCTGGGCTGATTGACCCCTCCCCTTCCCCAGGGGATTGTGGGAGGGGGGTGGGCGGGGCCCGGGGTATTTGAGCCGCAGCCCCTGGGCAGGAGCTCATTCTGCTCCAGGGCTGCTTTGGTGCTGGTTCTCTGCTGCTCCTTCAGCAGTGGGCAGCTTTTGAGCTGTTTAGTCAGCATGGACAGACCTGTTTGGAGAAGTGGAGGTGTCTGCTAGAGGTAAGAGCTCCAGGAGCAGCAAAGGTTCAACAGCAGCTGTAGCAGAAAGTGTGTTTGTAACTATGTGTAATTTACTAAATCAATTTCAGGTGCTTCACATTTTCCCAGAACCCCTGACTGCAATGAAAATGGAGCATTGTTTCTTTGGTTTTTACTGCTGTATACCAAGCTGCTGGTATAATCTTTTCTCCTAGGACTGACGCTCAGGTGATCTAGCAGGGGTTAGAGTGAGCGTCTTGTATCTGTAGATGGAGTTCTAGCACTTCTGCAGGAAGCAGCGGGGCCATAAGGCAGAGTGTCTTTCTGGCTCTGGGGTGGCTCATCGCCTCCCTGATCACCCACAGAACACGGTGTTGTCCCCAGAACCCTTGCAGTGGGCGGTGGCCCCTGGTGGATGGATGATTCAAATGTCCTTCCCAGAACTCAGCCAAGGTGCGCAGTGGCTATTAGACTAGTACTGGTAAATATTACCCTGGTGCTCAATAGTGTGTGTCTGTTTTCTTTTCTTATTGCAGGGGATGAAGGGGAAACTGGCAACTGCAGGAAGATCCCCGTGAGCCCATGTGGTGTTTTCCTCCCCGGATGGATTCAGTCCCTTGGCCCTCTGAAAGCTAAGTGGAGGCACGGGGGCTGGGAAGGGGCTGGGAACTGCAGGGGCGGGGGGCTAAAGGTCTCAGAGGGGAAAGGGCCGTCCAGGACCAGTCCCCTTTGGGTGGGTAAAGGGCGCAGGGAACCTTACAGTGCGATGCCAGCTTGGGCAGGGCAGCTCCAGCCTGTGTCTGCGTTGTTGTGCACTTCGGGAAGCCTGCCTTGCGCCGTTCAGACGATCCTGGGGTCTCGTCGTGCCCGAGGGGCATGACAGACATCTCAGGTGCCATCCCGGGGTCTGGAATGCGGGTGCCGATTGGCCTAGAGCCAATTGGGTGCCAGTTTTCTTGTATCAGCAGCCGAAAGCGTGGATGGTTCTTGCGCCTTGGACATTTCTGGTCAGTTGTTTTATGGTGGTGTTCAGGGCTGCGTGGGCAGCTCTCCTCTCTACCCATCCAGTCTAAGGGACTGGCACTTCAGGATGCTGGGAAGAAGTTCTTAGGTCTTGCGGGAGCGTTTTGCCAGTGCCGCCGTCTCGGTTGGTTGGTTGGTTGGTGCCAGTGCCGCCGTCTCGGTTGGTTGGTTGGTGCCAGTGCCACCGTCTCGGTTGGTTGGTTGGTTTGTGCCAGTGCCACCGTCTCGTAAGGGGCCGTGACGTTCGGCTCCTTTTTGTTTTGGGGTTGCAGTAGAGGCTTCTCGCCTCTCTTCTGCCTCCCCACAGGTTCTTTTGATTGATGCAGTCTCTGGTCTTGGAGTCATTCTCATTGTCGAGCGTTTTTGGTGCTGTTGCAGTCGTGCTGTTTGTAGCGTTCTGTGGAGCGTCAGTCTTCGCATGTGCGCGTTTGGCTTGGAGCTGCTCTGCCTGGAGACGTAGAGTCATGGGTGGGTGGACTGAGCCCTAGGAGTCCATGGTTAATCTCTTGATATATGTAATAGTGTGGGCAAAGGTTGTTCAGTCATCTAGGACGGAGCAGCTGTGGGCAGGGGCAGTGGGCAGTCCCTTCACCAGTAATTTAGGGGCTCGATTAGGGCTTCTGGTGTTATTTGTGAATAGAAAGCAGACCTGTGGAATGGTCAAGCTGTTGATCAGCATCTGGGTGACCTGTTGAATACCTTGATTTCAGATGCAGAGGGAAAACTTGGCCCAAAAGAGCGACGGAAGAGGCAAGCCGAGCGCCGTGAGCAGGTGGGCCGGTGCGAGGTCTCAGAGGGAAGGTGTGCCATGTGCCTCTATGTAAGTTTGGTTGTTTCTCTATTTTATAGGTGCGAAGCGAGGAGGAAAGCCGGGTATTGGCACCGCAGCTCCTCGGTCGAGGTGAGCAAGGAGCGCTGGGCCGAAGCAGCGTCTCATTTCAGGTGTTGTGTTTCTGGTGCAGGTCTCAGCATCCTTTGCTTGTGTTTTACAGGTGGTAGCTGGGCCTCAACGCGGTCAACAGCGTGGCAGGTGAAGGTGACGGAGGCCAGGTGGGTGAGCAGCCAAGGTAAAGGGGCGGGACATGGGACCGTCTGCGGGCAGGCTGTGCTTTTGGGCAGTATCTGAGCATGCGCCTTTGTTTTAGCAGGCGCTACAGGCAAGCTCGGAGGGGCAAAGCCGCACGCCGACCAGCAGCCAAGAAGGTGAGGAGGTGGCTGGTGTTCAGGAGCACAGTACTGCCTGGTGACTCGGTTCAGCGTTTCCTTCTTGTTTTGCAGGGGCTTTGTGGACCCCTTTGGACTCAGAGGACCGTTTGCAGTGAGCAGGGGTAGGGGTGAGGAGGAGTGTGGGGCTGGGGACTTGTCCCAAGCACTAGAGCTCTTTTTCTGCTGTCTTAGGTGCAACAAGTGATGAGGGTTTCTGCCTGCGCCCATGGCACGAGAGGCTGAATGGAACGCCTGGGAACTTCGGGGGAGGTGGGTGCTGTGGATGTCGTCGGTGTTGATGCACATGATATTTAGTGCTGGCACTGCTTAGTGAGTGTGTGTTAACTTGTGTTGTTGCAGATGTTGATGAGGAACCCGGCAATGCAGGAAGATCCCCGTGAGCCCATGTGGTGTTTTCCTCCGTGGATGGATTTGGTCCCTCGGCCCTCTGAAAGCTAAGTGGAGGCACGGGGGCTGGGGAGGGGCTGGGAACTGCAGGGGCAGGGGGCTAAAGGTCTCAGAGGGGAAAGGACTGTCCAGGAACAGTCCCCTTTGGGTGGGTAAAGGGCGCAGGGAACCTTACAGTGCGATGCCAGCTTGGGCAGGGCAGCTCCAGCCTGTGTCTGCATTGTTGTGCACTTCGGGAAGCCTGCCTTGCGCCGTTCAGACGATCCTGGGGTCTCGTCGTGCCCGAGGGGCACAACCGGCATCTCAGGTGCCATCCCGGGGTCTGGAATGCCGGTGCCAATTGGCCTGTTGCCAGTTGGGTGCCGGTTTTCTTGTATCAGCAGCTGAAAGCGTGGATGGTTCCTGCATCTCGGACATTTCTGGTCAGTCGTGTTTTATAGTGTAGTTCTGGGCTGCGTGGGCAGCTCTGCTCCCTACCCATCCAGTCTAAGGGACTGGCACTTCTTCCCAGCATCCTGAAGTCTTTAGGTTTTGCAGGAGTTACTTGCACTTGCGCCGTCTCTGTTTGTTGTGCCAGTGGCGCCGTCTCGTAAGGAGCCGTGATGTTCGGCTCCTTTTTGTTTTGGGGTAGCAGTAGAGGCTCCTCGCCTCACCACTGCCTCCCTGTAGTTTGTTTTGGTGCCGTCTCTGTTGTTCTCATGGTTGAATGACTTTGGTCCTGTTGGAGTGGTGGTGTTTGTAGCGTTCTGTGCAGCATCAGTCTGCACATGTGCGTGTTTGTCTTGGAGCTGCTCTGCCCGGAGGCATGGAGTCAGGTGTGGGTGGACCGAGCCCCAGGCGTCCATGGTTAATCTATTGACACATTCAAGTCTGTAGGCAAAATTTGTACCATCATCCAGGCTAGAGTATCCATGGGCAGGGGGAGTGGACAGTCCCTTCACTTGTGTTTTACAGTTGATACCAAAGATCATTGTTGACTAGCGTGCTGTTATTTCACAGACAGTGTCTTAACTAATTTTTTTTCTTTGTAGGTGACCGCGTTGTCAATATGAGTCTTTTTAGCTAAAGAAAAATGCCTCTTAAGAGTATATCACTTGTCATTATGACCTTTGCTTCACGGCAACAAAAGCAGCTACAGACTACGATCGCCACGTGTGAGATCAGGCCCGCATTGCACTTCTTTGAACAAATAGGATTCATTCACAGAAAACACTACATTCAAGGCTGGCATGAAGTGCCTATGGACCGTAAACCGTATCTAGAGCTGCACAAAGCAAAGGCCTGTCTGAGGTCAGTGCAAAGGATCCACTAAGAAGCAAGAAGACTCCAGACACAACTGTTGCTATTGTTGCTATCATGGTGTGAGGGGTGGGTAAATAGTGTGTAAGGGTATAAATACCCAGGAATTTCTACACTCGGGTGGGACCTCAGCAAAGGCAGCAGTTCGAGTCAGCCCTCCCGCCGTACCACTCTGTTCGGTTACTTGTTTTCATGGACTTTGCCTGAGAGTTTGCCTCCAGAGACCAAGGATCCGGACCGCAAGCCACCAGACCCCAGGCCCCTGGAGGGGAGGTAAGGACGTCGAGGTGCAGAATGATGAAACTCTGAAATCCCAGCTAAGTGATATAAGGGGTTGAGTGAGCACATGCAATCCTTTGGCCATATATAAATGTAATCCCTTAGGTGTTTCCCCTACGCTCTGTGTATTGTAGACATGAGCTGTAGATCCATCTGGGGCTAAGTTTGGATCCAGCCGCACCTAGACTCTTCTCCGAGGAAGAGTTTAGAAAGCAAGGGGGTCCATTCCGAACCTCACAACAGACACAAAGCGTAGATCCAGCCTGGGGCTAAGTTTGGACCCTGCTGCACTTAGACTCCTCTCTGAGCAGGAGTTTAGTAAGCAAGGGGGTCCCATCTGAACTTCGACTCAACAGAAGCGCCCCCCTTTAGCTTTCGGCATTTCCCGTCCAGGTACAGATCACTCTGAATCGAGTCTCACCTGAATATGCCCGGCATATTTTGTCAAAGCAGTAATAGTCCCCCTTGCCATCACTCTAACGTCACACGGTAAGCGATCTAAAACCGCTCTCGGCCAGCAGCGCCCCGAGTCACTCACCCGACACCAACCGATGGCGGCAGGATGGCAGGCGCCGTCCCCGATTACTGATGGAGGCACCGGGCGAGTTAGAGGTCCAGATTCTCGGAGGAATGAGCCCGTGGTAATAGCCACGATTGGAAAGCTGTGGAAGAAAAGCTCACTATGCTCAAGAGCCATAGGAATGATGGAAAGGGAATTAATAGCAAAGTGTACCTTAGGGAACCAAGACACGTTTTGCAGAGCCCTGGGGAGGAATGGGGAGCCCTGAGGAACCAAGACACGTGTTGGGGAGCCCTGGGGAGGAATGGGGAGCCCAGAGAAACCAAGACACATTTTGGGGAGCCCTGGGGAGGAAAGCGGAGCTCTGAGGAAGCTAGACATGTTTTGGGGAACCCTGAGGAACCAAGACACGTTTTGGTGAGCCCTGGGGAGGAATGGGGATCCCCGAGGAAGCAAGACACATTTTGGGGAGCCCTGGGGAGGAATGGGGAGCCCTGAGGAAGCAAGACATGTTTTGGGGAGCCCTGAGGAACCAAGAAACGTTTTGGGGAGCCCTGAGGAGGAAGGGGGAGCTCTGAGGATCCGAGACACGTGTTGGGGTGCCCTGCGGAGCAATGGGCAATGAGCTCTGGAGGGCTCTCTTGGGCACGGTCGGGCCCTGTGGGGGCCCTGTGGGGGCCCTGTCGGGCTCTACTGGGCTCTGTCGGGCTCTACTGGGCTCTGTCGGGCTCTACTGGGCTCTGTCGGGCTCTACTGGGCTCTGTCGGGCTCTACTGGGCTCTGTCGGGCTCTACTGGGCTCTGTCGGGCTCTACTGGGCTCTGTCGGGCTCTACTGGGCTCTGTCGGGCTCTACTGGGCTCTGTCGGGCTCTACTGGGCTCTGTCGGGCTCTACTGGGCTCTGTCGGGCTCTACTGGGCTCTGTCGGGCTCTACTGGGCTCTGTCGGGCTCTACTGGGCTCTGTCGGGCTCTACTGGGCTCTGTCGGGCCCTGTCGGGCTCTACTGGGCCCTGTCGGGCTCTGTCGGGCTCTACTGGGCTCTGTTGGGCTCTGTCGGGTCCTATTGGGCTGTGCTGGGCTCTGTCGGGCACTATTGGGCTCTGTCGGGCACTATTGGGCTCTGTCGGGCACTATTGGGCTCTGTCGGGCTCTTTCGGGCTCTATTGGGCTGTGCTGGGCCCTGTCGGGCTCTATTGGGCTGTGCTGGGCCCTGTCGGGCTCTATTGGGTTGTGCTGGGTTCTGTCGGGCCCTGTCGGGCTCTCCTGGGCTCTCCTGGGCTCTCCTGGGCTCTGTCGGGCTCTACTGGGCTCTGTCGGGCTCTCTTGGGCTGTGCTGGGCTCTGTCGGGCTCTATTGGGTTGTGCTGGGCCCTGTCGGGCTCTGTCGGGCTCTATTGGGTTGTGCTGGGCCCTGTCGGGCTCTGTTCGGCTCTGTCGGGCCCTGTCGGGCTCTACTGGGCCCTGTCGGGCTCTGTCGGGCTCTACTGGGCTCTATGGGACACTATTGGGCCCTGTCGGGCCCTGTCAGGCTCTGTCGGCCTCTAACTGGTCTCTACTGGGCTCTGTCGGGCCCTGGCGGGCTCTACTGGGCTCTGTCGGGCTCTGTCGGGCTCTAACTGGTCTCAACTGGCCTCTGTCGGGCTGTATTGGGCCCTGTCGGGCTGTATTGGGCCCTGTCGGGCTGTATTGGGCCCTGTCGGGCTGTATTGGGCCCTGTCGGGCTGTATTGGGCCCTGTCGGGCTGTATTGGGCCCTGTCGGGCTGTATTGGGCCCTGTCGGGCTGTATTGGGCCCTGTCGGGCTGTATTGGGCCCTGTCGGGCTGTATTGGGCCCTGTCGGGTTCTGTCGGGCTCTGTCGGGCTCTACTGGGCCCTGTCGGGCTCTGTCGGGCTCTACTGGGTTGTGCTGGGCTCTACTGGGCTCTACTGGGCTCTACTGGGCTCTACTGGGCTCTACTGGGCTCTACTGGGCTCTACTGGGCTCTACTGGGCTCTACTGGGCTCTACTGGGCTCTACTGGGCCCTGTCGGGCCCGGTCGGGCTCTACTGGGCCCTGTCGGGCCCGGTCGGGCTCTACTGGGCCCTGTCGGGCCCGGTCGGGCTCTGTCGGGCTCTGTCGGGCTCTGTCGGGCCCTGTCGGGCTCTGTCGGGCCCTGTCGGGCCCTGTCGGGCTCTACTGGGCCCTGTCGGGCTCTACTGGGCCCTGTCGGGCTCTACTGGGCCCTGTCGGGCCCTGTCGGGCTCTACTGGGCTCTGTCGGGCTCTGTCGGGCCCTATTGGGCTGTGCAGGGCCCTGTCGGGCCCTGTCGGGCTCTACTGGGCCCTGTCGGGCCCTGTCGGGCTCTACTGGGCCCTGTCGGGCTCTGTCGGGCTCTACTGGGCTTTGTCGCGCTCTCTTGGGCTCTGTCGGGCTCTGTCGGGCTCTGTCGAGCTCTGTCGGGCTCTATTGGGTTGTGCTGGGCCCTGTCGGGCCCTGCCGGGATCTACTGGGCCTTGTCGGGCTCTGTCGGGCTCTACTGGGCTCTATGGGACACTATTGGGCCCTGTCGGGCTCTGTCGGCCTCTAACTGGTCTCTACTGGGCTCTGTCGGGCTCTGTCGGGCTCTGTCGGGCTCTGTCGGGCTCTGTCGGGCTCTCTTGGGCTGTGCTGGGCCCTGTCGGGCTCTACTGGGCCCTGTCGGGCTCTGTCGGGCTCTACTGGGCCCTGTCGGGCTCTACTGGGCCCTGTCGGGCCCTGTCGGGCCCTGTCGGGTTCTGTCGGGCTCTGTCGGGCTCTACTGGGCTCTGTCGGGCTCTGTCGGGCTCTATTGGGCCCTGTCGGGCCCTGTCGGGCTCTACTGGGCTCTACTGGGCCCTGTCGGGCCCTGTCTATCTCTACTGGGCTCTACTGGGCCCTGTCGGGCCCTGTCGGGCTCTGTCGGGCCCTGTCGGGCCCTGTCGGGCTCTGTCGGGCTCTGTCGGGCTCTGTCGGGCTCTGTCGGGCTCTGTCGGGCTCTACTGGGCCCTGTCGGGCTCTGTCGGGCTCTCTTGGGCCCTGTCGGGCCCTGTCGGGCCCTGTCGGGCCCTGTCGGGCCCTGTCGGGCTCTGTCGGGCTCTGTCGGGCTCTGTCGGGCTCTGTCGAGTTCTACTGGGCCCTGTCGGGCTCTACTGGGCCCTGTCGGGCTCTACTGGGCCCTGTCGGGCTCTACCGGGCACTATTGGGCCCTGTCGGGCTCTGTCGGGCTGTACTGGGCCCTGTCGGGCCCTGTCGGGCCCTGTCGGGCTCTATTGGGCGCTGTCGGGCCCTGTCGGGCTCTACTGGGCGCTGTCGGGCCCTGTCGGGCCCTATCGGGCTCTACTGGGTACTATTGGGCTCTGTCGGGCTCTGTCGGGCTCTGTCGGGCTCTGTCGGGCTCTGTCGGGCTCTGTCGGGCTCTGTCGGGCTCTGTCGGGCTCTGTCGGGCTCTGTCGGGCTCTGTCGGGCTCTGTCGGGCTCTGTCGGGCTCTGTCGGGCTCTACTGGGCTCTGTCGGGCTCTACTGGGCTCTGTCGGGCTCTACTGGGCTCTGTCGGGCTCTACTGGGCTCTGTCGGGCTCTACTGGGCTCTGTCGGGCTCTACTGGGCTCTGTCGGGCTCTACTGGGCTCTGTCGGGCTCTACTGGGCTCTGTCGGGCTCTACTGGGCTCTGTCGGGCCCTGTCGGGCTCTGTCGGGCCCTGTCGGGCTCTGTCGGGCTCTACTGGGCCCTGTCGGGCTCTGTCGGGCTCTACTGGGCCCTGTCGGGCTCTGTCGGGTCCTATTGGGCTGTGCTGGGCTCTGTCGGGCACTATTGGGCTCTGTCGGGCACTATTGGGCTCTGTCGGGCACTATTGGGCTCTGTCGGGCTCTTTCGGGCTCTATTGGGCTGTGCTGGGCCCTGTCGGGCTCTATTGGGCTGTGCTGGGCCCTGTCGGGCTCTATTGGGTTGTGCTGGGTTCTGTCGGGCCCTGTCGGGCTCTCCTGGGCTCTCCTGGGCTCTCCTGGGCTCTCCTGGGCTCTCCTGGGCTCTGTCGGGCTCTACTGGGCTCTGTCGGGCTCTCTTGGGCTGTGCTGGGCCCTGTCGGGCTCTGTCGGGCTCTATTGGGTTGTGCTGGGCCCTGTCGGGCTCTGTCGGGCTCTATTGGGTTGTGCTGGGCCCTGTCGGGCTCTGTTCGGCTCTGTCGGGCCCTGTCGGGCTCTACTGGGCCCTGTCGGGCTCTGTCGGGCTCTACTGGGCTCTATGGGACACTATTGGGCCCTGTCGGGCCCTGTCAGGCTCTGTCGGCCTCTAACTGGTCTCTACTGGGCTCTGTCGGGCCCTGGCGGGCTCTACTGGGCTCTGTCGGGCTCTGTCGGGCTCTAACTGGTCTCAACTGGCCTCTGTCGGGCTGTATTGGGCCCTGTCGGGCTGTATTGGGCCCTGTCGGGCTGTATTGGGCCCTGTCGGGCTGTATTGGGCCCTGTCGGGCTGTATTGGGCCCTGTCGGGCTGTATTGGGCCCTGTCGGGCTGTATTGGGCCCTGTCGGGCTGTATTGGGCCCTGTCGGGTTCTGTCGGGCTCTGTCGGGCTCTACTGGGCCCTGTCGGGCTCTGTCGGGCTCTACTGGGTTGTGCTGGGCTCTACTGGGCTCTACTGGGCTCTACTGGGCTCTACTGGGCTCTACTGGGCTCTACTGGGCTCTACTGGGCTCTACTGGGCTCTACTGGGCCCTGTCGGGCCCTGTCGGGCTCTACTGGGCCCTGTCGGGTCCGGTCGGGCTCTACTGGGCCCTGTCGGGCCCGGTCGGGCTCTACTGGGCCCTGTCGGGCCCGGTCGGGCTCTACTGGGCAGTATCGGGCCCTGTCGGGCTCTGTCGGGCCCTGTCGGGCTCTGTCGGGCCCTGTCGGGCTCTACTGGGCCCTGTCGGGCTCTACTGGGCCCTGTCGGGCTCTACTGGGCCCTGTCGGGCTCTACTGGGCCCTGTCGGGCTCTACTGGGCCCTGTCGGGCTCTACTGGGCCCTGTCGGGCCCTGTCGGGCTCTACTGGGCTCTGTCGGGCTCTGTCGGGCCCTATTGGGCTGTGCAGGGCCCTGTCGGGCCCTGTCGGGCTCTACTGGGCCCTGTCGGGCCCTGTCGGGCTCTACTGGGCCCTGTCGGGCTCTGTCGGGCTCTACTGGGCTTTGTCGCGCTCTGTCGGGCTCTGTCGGGCTCTGTCGGGCTCTGTCGGGCTCTGTCGAGCTCTGTCGGGCTCTATTGGGTTGTGCTGGGCCCTGTCGGGCCCTGCCGGGATCTACTGGGCCTTGTCGGGCTCTGTCGGGCTCTACTGGGCTCTATGGGACACTATTGGGCCCTGTCGGGCTCTGTCGGCCTCTAACTGGTCTCTACTGGGCTCTGTCGGGCTCTGTCGGGCTCTGTCGGGCTCTGTCGGGCTCTGTCGGGCTCTCTTGGGCTGTGCTGGGCCCTGTCGGGCTCTACTGGGCCCTGTCGGGCTCTGTCGGGCTCTACTGGGCCCTGTCGGGCTCTACTGGGCCCTGTCGGGCCCTGTCGGGCCCTGTCGGGTTCTGTCGGGCTCTGTCGGGCTCTACTGGGCTCTGTCGGGCTCTGTCGGGCTCTATTGGGCCCTGTCGGGCCCTGTCGGGCTCTACTGGGCTCTACTGGGCCCTGTCGGGCCCTGTCTATCTCTACTGGGCTCTACTGGGCCCTGTCGGGCCCTGTCGGGCCCTGTCGGGCCCTGTCGGGCCCTGTCGGGCTCTGTCGGGCTCTGTCGGGCTCTGTCGGGCTCTGTCGGGCTCTACTGGGCCCTGTCGGGCTCTGTCGGGCTCTCTTGGGCCGTGCTGGGCCCTGTCGGGCCCTGTCGGGCCCTGTCGGGCTCTGTCGGGCTCTGTCGGGCTCTGTCGAGTTCTACTGGGCCCTGTCGGGCTCTACTGGGCCCTGTCGGGCTCTACTGGGCCCTGTCGGGCTCTACCGGGCACTATTGGGCCCTGTCGGGCTCTGTCGGGCTGTACTGGGCCCTGTCGGGCCCTGTCGGGCCCTGTCGGGCTCTATTGGGCGCTGTCGGGCCCTGTCGGGCTCTACTGGGCGCTGTCGGGCCCTGTCGGGCCCTATCGGGCTCTACTGGGTACTATTGGGCTCTGTCGGGCTCTGTCGGGCTCTGTCGGGCTCTGTCGGGCTCTGTCGGGCTCTGTCGGGCTCTGTCGGGCTCTGTCGGGCTCTGTCGGGCTCTGTCGGGCTCTGTCGGGCTCTGTCGGGCTCTGTCGGGCTCTGTCGGGCTCTGTCGGGCTCTACTGGGCTCTATTGGGCTCTGTCGGGCACTATTGGGCCCTGTCGGGCCCTGTCGGGCCCTGTCGGGCTCTACTGGGCCCTGTCGGGCTCTGTCGGGCTCTACTGGGCTCTATTGGGCCCTGTCGGGCCCTGTCGGGCTCTGTCGGGCTCTGTCGGGCTCTACTGGGCTTTACTGTTCCATGTCGGGCTCTGTCGGGCTCTGTCGGGCTCTGTCGGGCTCTGTCGGGCTCTGTCGGGCTCTGTCGGGCTCTGTCGGGCTCTGTCGGGCTCTGTCGGGCTCTGTCGGGCTCTGTCGGGCTCTGTCGGGCTCTGTCGGGCTCTGTCGGGCTCTGTCGGGCTCTGTCGGGCTCTGTCGGGCTCTGTCGGGCTCTGTCGGGCTCTACTGGGCCCTGTCGGGCCCTGTCGGGCCCTGTCGGGCCCTGTCGGGCCCTGTCGGGCCCTGTCGGGCTCTGTCGGGCTCTACTGGGCCCTGTCGGGCCCTGTCGGGCTCTGTCGGGCTCTGTCGGGCTCTACTGGGCCCTGTCGGGCCCTGTCGGGCCCTGTCGGGCTCTGTCGGGCTCTACTGGGCCCTGTCGGGCTCTACTGGGCTCTACTGTTCCCTGTCGGGCTCTGTCGGGCTCTGTCGGGCTCTGTCGGGCTCTGTCGGGCTCTGTCGGGCCCTGTCGGGCTCTACTGGGCCCTGTCGGGCCCTGTCGGGCCCTGTCGGGCTCTGTCGGGCTCTGTCGGGCTCTACTGGGCCCTGTCGGGCCCTGTCGGGCTCTGTCTGGCTTTACTGGGCTCTACTGTTCCCTGTCGGGCCCTGTCGGGCTCTGTCGGGCTCTACTGGGCTTTACTGTTCCCTGTCGGGCGCTGTCGGGCGCTGTCGGGCTCTACTGGGCTCTACTGGGCTCTACTGGGCTCTACTGGGCTCTACTGGGCTCTACTGGGCTCTACTGGGCTCTACTGGGCTCTACTGGGCTCTACTGGGCTCTGTCGGGCTCTGTCGGGCTCTGTCGGGCTCTGTCGGGCTCTGTCGGGCTCTACTGGGCTCTACTGTTCCCTGTCGGGCCCTGTCGGGCCCTGTCGGGCCCTGTCGGGCCCTGTCGGGCTCTGTCGGGCTCTACTGGGCCCTGTCGGGCCCTGTCGGGCTCTGTCGGGCTCTGTCGGGCTCTGTCGGGCTCTGTCGGGCTCTGTCGGGCTCTGTCGGGCTCTACTGGGCTCTGTCGGGCTCTACTGGGCTCTGTCGGGCTCTACTGGGCTCTGTCGGGCTCTACTGGGCTCTGTCGGGCTCTACTGGGCCCTGTCGGGCCCTGTCGGGCCCTGTCGGGCTCTGTCGGGCTCTGTCGGGCTCTGTCGGGCTCTGTCGGGCTCTGTCGGGCTCTGTCGGGCTCTGTCGGGCTCTGTCGGGCTCTACTGGGCTCTACTGGGCTCTACTGTTCCCTGTCGGGCTCTGTCGGGCTCTGTCGGGCTCTGTCGGGCTCTGTCGGGCTCTGTCGGGCCCTGTCGGGCCCTGTCGGGCTCTACTGGGCTCTGTCGGGCTCTGTCGGGCTTTGTTCGGCTTTACTTGGCTCTACTGTTCCCTGTCGGGCTCTGTCGGGCTCTGTCGGGCTCTGTCGGGCTCTGTCGGGCTCTGTCGGGCTCTGTCGGGCTCTGTCGGGCTCTGTCGGGCTCTACTGGGCTCTACTAGGCTCTACTGTTCCCTGTCGGGCTCTGTCGGGCTCTGTCGGGCTCTACTGGGCCCTGTCGGGCTCTGTCGGGCCCTGTCGGGCTCTACTGGGCTCTGTCGGGCTCTGTCGGGCTTTGTTCGGCTTTACTTGGCTCTACTGTTCCCTGTCGGGCTCTGTCGGGCTCTGTCGGGCTCTGTCGGGCTCTGTCGGGCTCTGTCGGGCTCTGTCGGGCTCTGTCGGGCTCTGTCGGGCTCTGTCGGGCTCTGTCGGGCTCTGTCGGGCTCTGTCGGGCTCTGTCGGGCTCTGTCGGGCTCTGTCGGGCTCTGTCGGGCTCTGTCGGGCTCTGTCGGGCTCTGTCGGGCTCTGTCGGGCTCTGTCGGGCTCTACTGGTCTCTGCTGTTCCCTGTCGGGCTCTGTCGGGCTCTGTCGGGCTCTGTCGGGCTCTGTCGGGCTCTGTCGGGCTCTGTCGGGCTCTGTCGGGCTCTGTCGGGCTCTGTCGGGCTCTGTCGGGCTCTGTCGGGCTCTGTCGGGCTCTGTCGGGCTCTGTCGGGCTCTACTGGGCTCTACTGTTCCCTGTCGGGCCCTGTCGGGCCCTGTCGGGCCCTGTCGGGCTCTACTGGGCCCTGTCGGGCCCTGTCGGGCCCTGTCGGGCTCTGTCGGGCTCTACTGGGCTCTACTGTTCCCTGTCGGTCCCTGTCGGTCCCTGTCGGTCCCTGTCGGTCCCTGTCGGTCCCTGTCGGTCCCTGTCGGTCCCTGTCGGTCCCTGTCGGGGTCTGTCGGGCTCTGTCGGGCTCTGTCGGGCTCTGTCGGGCTCTGTCGGGCTCTGTCGGGCTCTGTCGGGCTCTGTCGGGCTCTGTCGGGCTCTGTCGGGCTCTACTGTGCCCTGTCGGGCCCTGTCGGGCCCTGTCGGGCTCTGTCGGGCTCTACTGGGCCGTGTCGGGCCCTGTCGGGCCCTGTCGGGCCCTGTCGGGCCCTGTCGGGCCTTGTCGGCCTCTGTTGGGCCCTGTTGGGCCCTGTCAGGCTCTGTTCGGCCCTGT
This sequence comes from Caloenas nicobarica, assembly GCF_036013445.1. Taxonomy (NCBI): domain Eukaryota; kingdom Metazoa; phylum Chordata; class Aves; order Columbiformes; family Columbidae; genus Caloenas; species Caloenas nicobarica. The sequence continues at coordinate 7,831,110 of NC_088266.1, forward strand.
CGGGCCCTGTCGGGCCCTGTCGGGCCCTGTCGGGCTCTGCTGGGCCCTGTCGGGCTCTGTCGGGCTCTGTAGGGCTCTTTTGGGCTCTATGGGACACTATTGGGCTCTGTCGGGCTCTGTCGGGCTCTGTCGGGCTCTGTCGGGCCTTGTCGGGCTCTGTCGGTCTCTACTGGGCCCTGTCGGGCCCTGTCAGGCTCTGTCGGGCTCTAACTGGTCTCTACTGGGCTCTGTCGGGCTCTGTCGGGCTCTGTCGGGCTCTGTCAGGCCCTGGCGGGCCCTGGCGGGCTCTGTCGGGCTGTGTCGGGCTCTGTCCGGCTCTAACTGGTCTCAACTGGCCTCTGTCGGGCTCTGTCGGGCTCTGTCGGACTCTGTCGGGCTCTACTGGGCTCTACTGGGCTCTGTCGGGCTCTGTCGGGCTCTACTGGGCCCTGTCGGGCCCTGTCGGGCTCTGTCGAGCTCTGTCGGGCTCTACTGGGCTCTGTCGGGCTCTGTCGGGCTCTACTGTTCAATACTGTTCCCTGTCGGGCTCTGTCGGGCTCTGTCGGGCTCTGTCGGGCTCTGTCGGGCTCTGTCGGGCTCTGTCGGGCTCTGTCGGGCTCTGTCGGGCTCTAGTGGGCTCTACTGTTCCCTGTCGGGCTCTGTCGGGCTCTGTCGGACTCTGTCGGGCTCTACTGGGCTCTACTGGGCTCTGTCGGGCTCTGTCGGGCTCTACTGGGCCCTGTCGGGCCCTGTCGGGCTCTGTCGAGCTCTGTCGGGCTCTACTGGGCTCTGTCGGGCTCTGTCGGGCTCTACTGTTCAATACTGTTCCCTGTCGGGCTCTGTCGGGCTCTGTCGGGCTCTGTCGGGCTCTGTCGGGCTCTGTCGGGCTCTGTCGGGCTCTGTCGGGCTCTGTCGGGCTCTGTCGGGCTCTACTGTTCCCTGTCGGGCTCTGTCGGGCTCTGTCGGGCTCTGTCGGGCTCTGTCGGGCTCTGTCGGGCTCTACTGGGCTCTGTCGGGCTCTACTGGGCTCTGTCGGGCTCTACTGGGCTCTGTCGGGCTCTACTGGGCCCTGTCGGGCTCTACTGGGCCCTGTCGGGCCCTGTCGGGCCCTGTCGGGTTCTGTCAGGCTTTACTTGGCTCTACTGTTCCCTGTCGGGCTCTGTCGGGCTCTGTCGGGCTCTGTCGGGATCTGTCGGGCTCTGTCGGGCTCTGTCGGGCTCTACTGGTCTCTACTGTTCCCTGTCGGGCTCTCTCGGGCTCTAGTGGGCTCTACTGTTCCCTGTCGGGCCCTGTCGGGCCCTGTCGGGCTCTGTCGGGCTCTGTCGGACTCTGTCGGGCTCTACTGGGCTCTACTGGGCTCTGTCGGGCTCTGTCGGGCTCTACTGGGCCCTGTCGGGCCCTGTCGGGCTCTGTCGAGCTCTGTCGGGCTCTACTGGGCTCTGTCGGGCTCTGTCGGGCTCTACTGTTCTCTACTGTTCCCTGTCGGGCTCTGTCGGGCTCTGTCGGGCTCTGTCGGGCTCTGTCGGGCTCTGTCGGGCTCTGTCGGGCTCTGTCGGGCTCTGTCGGGCTCTGTCGGGCTCTGTCGGGCTCTGTCGGGCTCTGTCGGGCTCTGTCGGGCTCTACTGGGCTCTACTGGGCTCTACTGTTCCCTGTCGGGCCCTGTCGGGCCCTGTCGGGCCCTGTCGGGCTCTACTGGGCCCTGTCGGGCTCTACTGGGCCCTGTCGGGCCCTGTCGGGCTCTGTCGGGCTCTGTCGGGCTCTGTCGGGCTCTGTCGGGCTCTGTCGGGCTCTACTGGGCTCTACTGTTCCCTGTCGGGCTCTGTCGGGCTCTGTCGGGCTCTGTCGGGCTCTGTCGGGCTCTGTCGGGCTCTGTCGGGCTCTGTCGGGCTCTGTCGGGCTCTACTGGTCTCTACTGTTCCCTGTCGGGCCCTGTCGGGCCCTGTCGGGCCCTGTCGGGCTCTGTCGGGCTCTAGTGGGCTCTACTGTTCCCTGTCGGGCCCTGTCCGACCCTGTCGGACTCTGTCGGGCTCTACTGGGCTCTACTGGGCTCTGTCGGGCTCTGTCGGGCTCTGTCGGGCTCTGTCGGGCTCTGTCGGGCTCTGTCGGGCTCTGTCGGGCTCTGTCGGGCTCTGTCGGGCTCTACTGGGCTCTGTCGGGCTCTACTGGGCTCTACTGGGCCCTGTCGGGCTCTGTGGGGCTCTGTGGGGCTCTGTGGGGCTCTGTGGGGCTCTGTCGGGCTCTAGTCGGCCCTGTCGGGCTCTGTGGGGCTCTGTCGGGCTCTAGTCGGCCCTGTCGGGCTCTAGTCGGCCCTGTCGGGCTCTGTCGGGCTCTGTCGGGCTCTGTCGGGCCCTGTCGGGCCCTGTCGGGCCCTGTCGGGCGCTGTCGGGCCCTGTCGGGCGCTGTCGGGCTCTGTCGGGCTCTGTCGGGCTCTACTGGGCCCTGTCGGGCCCTGTCGGGCCCTGTCGGGCCCTGTCGGGCTCTGTCGGGCTCTGTCGGGCTCTGTCGGGCTCTGTCGGGCTCTGTCGGGCTCTACTGTTCCCTGTCGGGCCCTGTCGGGCCCTGTCGGGCTCTGTCGGGCTCTGTCGGGCTCTGTCGGGCTCTGTCGGGCTCTGTCGGGCTCTGTCGGGCTCTGTCGGGCTCTGTCGGGCTCTGTCGGGCTCTGTCGGGCTCTGTCGGGCTCTGTCGGGCTCTACTGGTCTCTACTGTTCCCTGTCGGGCCCTGTCGGGCCCTGTCGGGCCCTGTCGGGCTCTGTCGGGCTCTGTCGGGCTCTAGTGGGCTCTACTGTTCCCTGTCGGGCTCTGTCGGGCTCTGTCGGGCTCTGTCGGGCTCTGTCGGGCTCTGTCGGGCTCTGTCGGGCTCTGTCGGGCTCTGTCGGGCTCTGTCGGGCTCTGTCGGGCTCTGTCGGGCTCTACTGGGCTCTACTGGGCTCTACTGGGCTCTGTCGGGCTCTGTTGGGCTCTGTCGGGTTCTACTGGGCTCTACTGTTCCCTGTCGGGCCCTGTCGGGCCCTGTCGGGCCCTGTCGGGCTCTACTGGGCCCTGTCGGGCCCTGTCGGGCCCTGTCGGGCCCTGTCGGGCCCTGTCGGGCTCTGTCGGGCTCTGTCGGGCTCTGTCGGGCCCTGTCGGGCCCTGTCGGGCTCTGTCGGGCTCTGTCGGGCTCTGTCGGGCTCTGTCGGGCTCTGTCGGGCTCTGTCGGGATCTACTGGGCTCTACTGTTCCCTGTCGGCCTCTGTCGGGCTCTGTCGGGCTCTGTCGGGCTCTGTCGGGCTCTGTCGGGCTCTGTCGGGCTCTACTGGGCTCTGTCGGGCTCTGTCGGGCTCTGTCGGGCTCTGTCGGGCTCTGTCGGGCTCTGTCGGGCTCTGTCGGGCTCTGTCGGGCTCTGTCGGGCTTTACTTGGCTCTACTGTTCCCTGTCGGGCTCTGTCGGGCTCTGTCGGGCTCTGTCGGGCTCTGTCGGGCTCTGTCGGGCTCTGTCGGGCTATGTCGGGCTCTGTCGGGCTATGTCGGGCTCTACTGGTCTCTACTGTTCCCTGTCGGGCTCTGTCGGGCTCTGTCGGGCTCTGTCGGGCTCTGTCGGGCTCTGTCGGGCTCTGTCGGGCTCTGTCGGGCTCTAGTGGGCTCTACTGTTCCCTGTCGGGCTCTGTCGGGCTCTGTCGGACTCTGTCGGGCTCTACTGGGCTCTACTGGGCTCTGTCGGGCTCTGTCGGGCTCTACTGGGCCCTGTCGGGCCCTGTCGGGCTCTGTCGAGCTCTGTCGGGCTCTACTGGGCTCTGTCGGGCTCTGTCGGGCTCTACTGTTCAATACTGTTCCCTGTCGGGCTCTGTCGGGCTCTGTCGGGCTCTGTCGGGCTCTGTCGGGCTCTGTCGGGCTCTGTCGGGCTCTGTCGGGCTCTGTCGGGCTCTGTCGGGCTCTGTCGGGCTCTGTCGGGCTCTGTCGGGCTCTACTGGGCTCTACTGGGCTCTACTGGGCTCTACTGTTCCCTGTCGGGCCCTGTCGGGCCCTGTCGGGCTCTGTCGGGCTCTGTCGGGCTCTACTGGGCTCTACTGGGCTCTACTGTTCCCTGTCGGGCCCTGTCGGGCCCTGTCGGGCTCTACTGGGCCCTGTCGGGCCCTGTCGGGCCCTGTCGGGCCCTGTCGGGCCCTGTCGGGCTCTGTCGGGCTCTGTCGGGCTCTGTCGGGCTCTGTCGGGCTCTGTCGGGCTCTACTGGGCTCTACTGTTCCCTGTCGGGCTCTGTCGGGCTCTGTCGGGCTCTGTCGGGCTCTGTCGGGCTCTGTCGGGCTCTGTCGGGCTCTACTGGGCTCTACTGGGCTCTGTCGGGCTCTGTCGGGCTCTACTGGGCCCTGTCGGGCCCTGTCGGGCCCTGTCGGGCCCTGTCGGGCCCTGTCGGGCTCTGTCGGGCTCTGTCGGGCTCTGTCGGGCTCTGTCGGGCTCTGTCGGGCTCTACTGGGCCCTGTCGGGCTCTGTCGGGCTCTGTCGGGCTCTGTCGGGCTCTGTCGGGCTCTGTCGGGCTCTGTCGGGCTCTGTCGGGCTCTGTCGGGCTCTACTGGTCTCTACTGTTCCCTGTCGGGCCCTGTCGGGCTCTGTCGGGCTCTAGTGGGCTCTACTGTTCCCTGTCGGGCCCTGTCCGACCCTGTCGGGCTCTGTCGGGCTCTGTCGGACTCTGTCGGGCTCTGTCGGGCTCTGTCGGGCTCTGTCGGGCTCTGTCGGGCTCTGTCGGGCTCTGTCGGGCTCTACTGGGCTCTACTGTTCCCTGTCGGGCCCTGTCGGGCTCTGTCGGGCTCTGTCGGGCTCTACTGGGCTCTGTCGGGCTCTACTGGGCTCTACTGGGCCCTGTCGGGCTCTGTGGGGCTCTGTCGGGCTCTGTCGGGCTCTGTCGGGCTCTGTCGGGCTCTGTCGGGCTCTGTCGGGCTCTGTCGGGCTCTGTCGGGCTCTACTGGGCTCTACTGTTCCCTGTCGGGCCCTGTCGGGCCCTGTCGGGCTCTACTGGGCCCTGTCGGGCCCTGTCGGGCCCTGTCGGGGTCTACTGGGCTCTACTGTTCCCTGTCGGGCCCTGTCGGGCTCTGTCGGGCCCTGTCGGGCTCTGTCGGGCTCTGCTGGGTTCTACTGGGCTCTGTCGGGCTCTACTGGGCCCTGTCGGGCCCTGTCGGGCTCTGTCGGGCTCTGTTGGGCTCTACTGGGCCCTGTCGGGCCCTGTCGGGCTCTGTCGGGCTCTGTCGGGCTCTACTGGGCTCTACTGTTCCCTGTCGGGCTCTGTCGGGCTCTGTCGGGCTCTTCTGGGCTTTACTGTTCCCTGTCGGGCCCTGTCGGGCCCTGTCGGGCCCTGTCGGGCTCTGTCGGGCTCTGTCGGGCTCTGTCGGGCTCTGTCGGGCTCTGTCGGGCTCTGTCGGGCTCTACTGGGCTCTACTGTTCCCTGTCGGGCTCTGTCGGGCTCTGTCGGGCTCTGTCGGGCTCTACTGGGCCCTGTCGGGCTCTGTCGGGACCTGTCGGGCTCTGTCGGGCCCTGTCGGGCTCTACTGGGCCCTGTCGGGCTCTGTCGGGATCTACTGGGCTCTATGGGACACTATTGGGCCCTGTCGGGCTCTGTCGGGCTCTACTGGGCCCTGTCGGGCCCTGTCGGGCTCTGTCGGGCTCTACTGGGCTCTACTGTTCCCTGTCGGGCCCTGTCGGGCCCTGTCGGGCTCTGTCGGGCTCTACTGGGCTTTACTGTTCCCTGTCGGGCTCTGTCGGGCTCTACTGGGCCCTGTCGGGCCCTGTCGGGGTCTGTCGGGCTCTACTGGGCTCTGTCGGGCTCTACTGGGCCCTGTCGGGCCCTGTCGGGCCCTGTCGGGCTCTGTCGGGCTCTACTGGGCTCTGTCGGGCTCTGTCGGGCTCTACTGGGCTCTACTGGGCTCTGTCGGGCTCTGTCGGGCTCTGTCGGGCTCTACTGGGCCCTGTCGGGCCCTGTCGGGCTCTGTCGGGCTCTGTCGGGTTCTACTGGGCCCTGTCGGGCCCTGTCGGGCCCTGTCGGGCCCTGTCGGGCTCTGTCGGGCTCTGTCGGGCTCTGTCGGGCTCTACTGGGCTCTACTGTTCCCTGTCGGGCCCTGTCGGGGTCTGTCGGGCTCTGTCGGGCTCTACTGGGCTCTGTCGGGCTCTACTGGGCTCTACTGGGCCCTGTCGGGCCCTGTCGGGCTCTGTCGGGCTCTGTCGGGCTCTGTCGGGCTCTGTCGGGCTCTGTCGGGCTCTACTGGGCTCTGTCGGGCTCTGTCGGGCTCTGTCGGGCTCTGTCGGGCTCTGTCGGGCCCTGTCGGGCTCTGTCGGGCTCTACTGGGCCCTGTCGGGCCCTGTCGGGCTCTGTCGGCCCCTCTCGGGCTCTGACGGGCCCTGTCGGGCTCTGTCGGGCTCTGTCGGGCTCTGTCGGGCTCTGTCGGGCTCTACTGGGCTCTACTGTTCCCTGTCGGGCTCTGTCGGGCTCTGTCGGGCTCTGTCGGGCTCTGTCGGGCTCTGTCGGGCTCTGTCGGGCTCTGTCGGGCCCTGTCGGGCCCTGTCGGGCCCTGTCGGGCTCTGTCGGGCTCTGTCGGGCTCTGTCGGGCTCTGTCGGGCTCTGTCGGGCTCTGTCGGGCTCTGTCGGGCTCTGTCGGGCTCTACTGGGCCCTGTCGGGCCCTGTCGGGCCCTGTCTGGCTCTGTCGGGCCCTGTCGGGCCCTGTCGGGCTCTGTCGGGCTCTGTCGGGCTCTGTCAGGCTTTACTTGGCTCTACTGTTCCCTGTCGGGCTCTGTCGGGCTCTGTCGGACTCTACTGGGCTCTGTCGGGCTCTGTCGGGCTCTGTCGGGCTCTGTCGGGCTCTGTCGGGCTCTGTCGGGCTCTGTCGGGCTCTACTGGTCTCTACTGTTCCCTGTCGGGCCCTGTCGGGCCCTGTCGGGCTCTGTCGGGCTCTGTCTGGCTCTGTCGGGCTCTGTCGGGCTCTAGTGGGCTCTACTGTTCCCTGTCGGGCCGTGTCGGGCTCTGTCGGGCTCTGTCGGACTCTGTCGGGCTCTACTGGGCTCTGTCGGGCTCTACTGGGCCCTGTCGGGCTCTGTCGGGCTCTGTCGGGCTCTGTCGGGCTCTGTCGGGCTCTGTCGGGCTCTGTCGGGCTCTGTCGGGCTCTGTCGGGCTCTACTGGTCTCTACTGTTCCCTGTCGGGCTCTGTCGGGCTCTGTCGGGCTCTGTCGGGCTCTGTCGGGCTCTACTGGGCTCTACTGGGCTCTACTGGGCTCTACTGGGCTCTGTCGGGCTCTGTCGGGCTCTGTCGGGCTCTGTCGGGCTCTGTCGGGCTCTGTCGGGCTCTGTCGGGCTCTGTCGGGCTCTACTGGGCCCTGTCGGGCCCTGTCGGGCCCTGTCGGGCCCTGTCGGGCTCTGTCGGGCTCTGTCGGGCTCTACTGGGCTCTACTGTTCCCTGTCGGGCCCTGTCGGGCTCTACTGGGCCCTGTCGGGCCCTGTCGGGCCCTGTCGGGGTCTACTGGGCTCTACTGTTCCCTGTCGGGCTCTGTCGGGCTCTGTCGGGCTCTGTCGGGCTCTGTCGGGCTCTGTCGGGCTCTGTCGGGCTCTGTCGGGCTCTACTGGGCTCTACTGGGCTGTGTCGGGCTCTACTGGGCCCTGTCGGGCTCTGTCGGGCTCTGTCGGGCTCTGTCGGGCTCTGTCGGGCTCTGTCGGGCTCTGTCGGGCTCTACTGGGCTCTGTCGGGCTCTGTCGGGCTCTACTGGGCTCTACTGTTCCCTGTCGGGCTCTGTCGGGCTCTGTCGGGCTCTGTCGGGCTCTGTCGGGCTCTGTCGGGCTCTGTCGGGCTCTTCTGGGCTTTACTGTTCCCTGTCGGGCCCTGTCGGGCCCTGTCGGGCCCTGTCGGACCTTGTCGGGCTCTGTCGGGCTCTACTGGGCTCTACTGTTCCCTGTCGGGCCCTGTCGGGCTCTGTCGGGCTCTACTGGGCCCTGTCGGGCTCTGTCGGGCTCTATTGGGTTGTGCTGGGCCCTGTCGGGCCCTGTCGGGCCCTGTCGGGCTCTACTGGGCCCTGTCGGGCTCTACTGGGCTCTATGGGACACTATTGGGCTCTGTCGGGCTCTGTCGGGCTCTGTCGGGCTCTATCGGGCTCTACTGGGCCCTGTCGGGCCCTGTCGGGCTCTACTGGGCTCTACTGGGCTCTGTCGGGCTCTGTCGAGCTCTGTCGGGCTCTGTCGGGCTCTGTCGGGCTCTGTCGGGCTCTGTCGGGCTCTGTCGGGCTCTACTGGGCTCTACTGGGCTCTACTGGGCCCTGTCGGGGTCTGTCGGGCTCTTTCGGGCTCTTTCGGGCTCTACTGGGCTCTGTCGGGCTCTACTGGGCTCTACTGGGCCCTGTCGGGCTCTGTCGGGCTCTGTCGGGCTCTACTGGGCCCTGTCGGGCCCTGTCGGGCTCTGTCGGGCTCTACTGGGCTCTGTCGGGCTCTACTGGGCTAAACTGGGCCCTGTCGTGCCCTGTCGGGCTCTGTCGGGCTCTGTCGGGCTCTACGGGGCTCTACTGGGCCCTGTCGGGCTCTGTCGGGCTCTGTCGGGCTCTACTGGGCCCTGTCGGGCTCTGTCGGGCTCTGTCGGGCTCTACTGGGCTCTGTCGGGCTCTGTCGGGCTCTACTGGGCAAAACTGGGCCCTGTCGGGCCCTGTCGGGCTCTGTCGGGCTCTGTCGGGCTCTGTCGGGCTCTGTCGGGCTCTAATGGGCTCTGTCGGGCTCTGTCGGGCTCTACTGGGCTCTGTCGGGCTCTGTCGGGCTCTAGTGGGCTTTACTGGGCCCTGTCGGGCCCTGTCGGGCTCTATTGGGCTCTGTCGGGCTCTGTCGGGCTCTGTCGGGCTCTGTCGGGCTCTGTCGGGCTCTGTCGGGCTCTGTCGGGCTCTGTCGGGCTCTACTGGGCTCTACTGGGCTCTACTCGGCTCTACTGGGCTCTGTCGGGCTCTGTCGGGCTCTGTCGGGCTCTGTCGGGCTCTGTCGGGCTCTACTGGGCTCTACTGGGCCCTGTCGGGCTCTACTGGGCTCTGTCGGGCTCTACTGGGCTCTGTCGGGCTCTACTGGGCCCTGTCGGGCTCTGTCGGTCCCTGTCGGGCTCTGTCGGGCCCTGTCGGGCCCTGTCGGGCTCTATTGGGCTCTGTCCGGCTCTACTGGGCCCTGTCGGGCTCTGTCGGGCTCTGTCGGTCTCAGTCGGGCTCTACTGGGCTCTACTGGGCCCTGTCGGGCTCTGTCGGGCTCTGTCGGGCTCTGTCGGGCTCTGTCGGGCTCTGTCGGGCTCTGTCGGGCTCTGTCGGGCTCTACTGGGCTCTACTGGGCCCTGTCGGGCTCTACTGGGCTCTGTCGGGCTCTACTGGGCTCTGTCGGGCCCTGTCGGGCCCTGTCGATCTATTGTCGGGCCCTGTCGATCTCTGTCGGGCCCTGTCGGGCCCTGTCGGGCTCTGTCGGGCCCTGTCGGGCTCTCTCGGGCTCTGTCGGGCTCTGTCGGGATCTACTGGGCTCTGTCGGGCTCTACTGGGCTCTACTGGGCCCTGTCGGGCCCTGTCGGGCCCTGTCGGGCTCTGTCGGGCTCTGTCGGGCTCTGTCGGGCTCTGTCGGGCTCTACTGGGCTCTACTGTTCCCTGTCGGGCCCTGTCGGGCCCTGTCGGGCCCTGTCGGGCTCTGTCGGGCTCTACTGGGCTCTGTCGGGCTCTACTGGGCCCTGTCGGGCTCTGTCGGGCTCTGTCGGGCTCTACTGGGCTCTGTCGGGCTCTGTCGGGCTCTACTGGGCTCTACTGTTCCCTGTCGGGCTCTGTCGGGCTCTGTCGGGCCCTGTCGGGCCCTGTCGGGCTCTGTCGGGCTCTACTGGGCTCTACTGTTCCCTGTGGGGCCCTGTCGGGCTCTGTCGGGCTCTGTCGGGCTCTGTCGGGCTCTGTCGGGCTCTACTGGGCTCTGTTGGGCTCTGTCGGGCTCTGTCGGGCTCTGTCGGGCTCTGTCGGGCTCTACTGGGCTCTACTGTTCCCTGTCGGGCTCTGTCGGGCTCTGTCGGGCTCTACTGGGCTCTACTGGGCTCTGTCGGGCTCTACTGGGCCCTGTCGGGCCCTGTCGGGCTCTGTCGGGCTCTGTGGGGCTCTGTCAGGCTTTACTTGGCTCTACTGTTCCCTGTCCGGCTCTGTCGGGCTCTGTCGGGCTCTGTCGGGCTCTGTCGGGCTCTGTCGGGCTCTGTCGGGCTCTACTGGTCTCTACTGTTCCCTGTCGGGCTCTGTCGGGCTCTGTCGGGCTCTGTCGGGCTCTGTCGGGCTCTGTCGGGCTCTGTCGGGCTCTAGTGGGCTCTACTGTTCCCTGTCGGGCCCTGTCGGGCCCTGTCGGGCTCTGTCGGGCTCTCTCGGACTCTGTCGGGCTCTACTGGGCTCTACTGGGCTCTGTCGGGCTCTACTGGGCCCTGTCGGGCCCTGTCGGGCCCTGTCGGGCTCTGTCGAGCTCTGTCGGGCTCTACTGGGCTCTGTCGGGCTCTGTCGGGCTCTGTCGGGCCCTACTGGGCTCTGTCGGGCTCTGTCGGGCTCTGTCGGGCTCTACTGGGCTCTACTGTTCCCTGTCGGGCCCTGTCGGGCTCTGTCGGGCCCTGTCGGGCTCTGTCGGGCTCTGTCGGGCTCTGTCGGGCTCTGTCGGGCTCTGTCGGGCTCTGTCCGGCTCTACTGGGCTCTGTCGGGCTCTACTGGGCCCTGTCGGGCTCTGTCGGGCTCTGTCGGGCTCTGTCGGGCTCTGTCGGGCTCTGTCGGGCTCTGTCGGGCTCTGTCGGGCTCTGTCGGGCTCTGTCGGGCTCTACTGGGCTCTACTGTTCCCTGTTGGGCCCTGTCGGGCCCTGTCGGGCTCTGTCGGGCTCTGTCGGGCTCTGTCGGGCTCTGTCGGGCTCTGTCGGGCTCTGTCGGGCTCTGTCGGGCTCTACTGGGCTCTGTCGGGCCCTGTCGGGCTCTACTGGGCCCTGTCGGGCCCTGTCGGGCCCTGTCGGGCTCTACTGGGCCCTGTCGGGCCCTGTCGGGCTCTGTCGGGCTCTACTGGGCTAAACTGGGCCCTGTCGGGCCCTGTCGGGCCGTGTCGGGCTCTACTGGGCCCTGTCGGGCTCTGTCGGGCTCTACTGGGCCTTGTCGGGCTCTGGCGGGCTCTGGCGGGCTCTGTCGGGCTCTACTGGGCCCTGGCGGGCTCTGTCGGGCCCTGGCGGGCTCTGTCGGGCTCTGTCGGGCTCTGTCGGGCTCTGTCGGGCTCTACTGGGCTCTACTGTTCCCTGTCGGGCCCTGTCGGGCTCTGTCGGACTCTCTCAGGCTCTGTCGGGCTCTACTGGGCCCTGTCGGGCCCTGTCGGGCCCTGTCGGGCTCTGTCGGGCTCTACTGGGCTCTACTGTTCCCTGTCGGGCCCTGTCGGGCCCTGTCGGGCTCTGTCGGGCTCTACTGGGCTCTGTCGGGCTCTGTCGGGCTCTACTGGGCTCTGTCGGGCTCTACTGGGCTCTGTCGGGCTCTACTGGGCTCTACTGGGCCCTGTCGGGCCCTGTCGGGCTCTTTCGGGCTCTGTTGGGCTCTACTGGGCTAAACTGGGCTCTGTCGGTCTCTGTCGGTCTCTGTCGGGCTCTGTCGGGCTCTACTGGGCCCTGTCGGGCCCTGTCGGGCCCTGTCGGGCTCTGTCGGGCTCTGTCGGGCTCTACTGGGCCCTGTCGGGCCCTGTCGGGCTCTGTCGGGCTCTACTGGGCCCTGTCGGGCCCTGTCGGGCCCTGTCGGGCTCTGTCGGGCTCTGTCGGGCTCTACTGGGCTCTGTCGGGCTCTGTCGGGCTCTGTCGGGCTCTGTCGGGCTCTGTCGGGCTCTACTGGGCTCTGTCGGGCCCTGTCGGGCCCTGTCGGGCCCTGTCGGGCTCTGTCGGGCCCTGTCGGGCCCTGTCGGGCTCTGTCGGGCTCTGTCGGGCTGTACTGGGCTCTGTCGGGCTCTGTCGGGCTCTGTCGGGCTCTGTCGGTCTCTGTCGGGCTCTACTGGGCTCTACTGTTCCCTGTCGGGCTCTGTCGGGCTCTACTGGGCTCTGTCGGGCTCTACTGGGCTCTGTCGGGCTCTACTGGGCTCTACTGGGCCCTGTCGGGCTCTGTCGGGCTCTGTCGGGCTCTACTGGGCTCTGTCGGGCTCTGTCGGGCTCTAGTGGGCTAAACTGGGTCCTGTCGGGCCCTGTCGGGCTCTGTCGGGCTCTACTGGGCTCTTTCGGGCTCTACTGGGCTAAACTGGGCTCTGTCGGGCTCTGTCGGGCTCTGTCGGGCTCTACTGGGCCCTGTCGGGCCCTGTCGGGCTCTGTCGGGCTCTGTCGGGCTCTGCTGGGCTCTGTCGGGCTCTGTCGGGCTCTGTCGGGCTCTACTGGGCTAAACTGGGCCCTGTCGGGCCCTGTCGGGCTCTGTCGGGCTCTGTCGGGCTCTGTCGGGCTCTGTCGGGCTCTGTCGGGCTCTACTGGGCCCTGTCGGGCTCTGTCGGGCTCTGTCGGGCTCTGTCGGGCTCTGTCGGGCTCTACTGGGCTCTAATGGGACCTGTCGGGCTCTGTCGGGCTCTGTCGGGCTCTGTCGGGCTCTGTCGGGCTCTGTCGGGCTCTGTCGGGCTCTACTGGGCTCTGTCGGGCTCTGTCGGGCTCTGTCGGGCTCTACTGGGCTCTACTGGGCTCTGTCGGGCTCTACTGGGCTCTGTCGGGCCCTGTCGGGCTCTACTGGGCCCTGTCTGGCTCTACTGGGCCCTGTCGGGCCCTGTCGGGCCCTGTCGGGCTCTGTCGGGCTCTGTCGGGCTCTACTGGGCTCTGTCGGGCTCTACTGGGCCCTGTCGGGCTCTACTGGGCTCTACTGGGCCCTGTCGGGCTCTCTCGGGCTCTACTGGGCTCTGTCGGGCTCTGTCGGGCTCTACTGGGCTCTACTGTTCCCTGTCGGGCCCTGTCGGGCCCTGTCGGGCTCTGTCGGGCTCTACTTGGCTCTACTGTTCCCTGTCGGGCCCTGTCGGGCTCTGTCGGGCTCTACTGGGCTCTACTGTTCCCTGTCGGGCCCTGTCGGGCTCTGTCGGGCTCTGTCGGGCTCTACTCGGCTCTGTCGGGCTCTGTCGGGCTCTGTCGGGCTCTACTGGGCTAAACTGGGCCCTGTCGGGCTCTGTCGGGCTCTGTCGGGCTCTGTCGGGCTCTGTCGGGCCCTGTCGGGCCCTGTCGGGCCCTGTCGGGCCCTGTCGGGCCCTGTCGGGCTCTGTCGGGCTCTGTCGGGCTCTGTCGGGTTCTACTGGGCTCTGTCGGGCTCTACTGGGCTCTACTGTTCCCTGTCGGGCCCTGTCGGGCCCTGTCGGGCCCTGTCGGGCTCTGTCGGGCTCTGTCGGGCTCTGTCGGGCTCTACTGGGCTCTACTGTTCCCTGTCGGGCCCTGTCGGGCCCTGTCGGGCCCTGTCGGGCTCTGTCGGGCCCTGTCGGGCTCTGTCGGGCTCTGTCGGGCCCTGTCGGGCTCTACTGGGCCCTGTCGGGCTCTACTGGGCTCTGTCGGGCTCTACTGGGCTCTGTCGGGCTCTACTGGGCTCTGTCGGGCTCTGTCGGGCTCTGTCGGGCTCTGTCGGGCTCTACTGGACTCTGTCGGGCTCTGTCGGGCTCTACTGGGCACTATTGGGCCCTGGCGGGCTCTGTCGGGCTCTGTCGGGCTCTGTCGGGCTCTGTGGGGCTCTGTGGGGCTCTGTGGGGCTTTGTCGGGCTCTATTGGGCTCTATTGGGCTCTGTCGGGCTCTATTGGCCTGTGCTGGGCTCTGTCGGGCTCTGTCGGGCTCTGTCGGGCTCTGTCGGGCTCTATTGGGCACTATTGGGCCCTGTCGGGCCCTGTCGGGCCCTGTCGGGCTCTGTAGGGCTCTGTAGGGCTCTACTGGGCCCTGTCGGGCCCTGTCGGGCCCTGTCGGGCTCTGTCGGGCTCTGTCGGGCTCTGTCGGGCTCTACTGGGCTCTAATGGGCCCTGTCGGGCTCTGTCGGGCTCTGTCGGTCTCTACTGGGCCCTGTCGGGCTCTGTTGGGCTCTGTCGGGCTCTACTGGGCTTTACTGGGCCCTGTCGGGCCCTGTCGGGCTCTGTCGGGCTCTGTCGGGCTCTACTGGGCTCTGTCGGGCTCTGTCGGGCTCTGTCGGGCTCTGTCGGGCTCTGTCGGGCTCTACTGGGCTCTACTGGACTCTACTCGGCTCTACTGGGCTCTACTGGGCCCTGTCGGGCTCTGTTGGGCTCTGTCGGGCTCTACTGGGCTCTACTGGGCCCTGTCGGGCTCTGTCGGGCTCTACTGGGCTCTGTCGGGCTCTGTCGGGCCCTGTCGATCTCTGTCGGGCACTGTCGGGCTCTGTCGGGCTCTGTCGGGCTCTGTCGGGCTCTACTGGGCCCTGTCGGGCTCTGTCGGGCTCTGTCGGGCTCTACTGGGCCCTGTCGGGCCCTGTCGGGCCCTGTCGGGCTCTGTCGGGCTCTGTCGGGCTCTACTGGGCTCTACTGTTCCCTGTCGGGCTCTGTCGGGCTCTGTCGGGCTCTGTCGGGCTCTGTCGGGCTCTGTCGGGCTCTGTCGGGCTCTACTGGGCTCTGTCGGGCTCTACTGGGCTCTACTGGGCCCTGTCGGGCTCTCTCGGACTCTGTCGGGCTCTACTGGGCTCTGTCGGGCTCTGTCGGGCTCTACTGGGCTCTACTGTTCCCTGTCGGGCCCTGTCGGGCCCTGTCGGGCTCTGTCGGGCTCTACTGGGCTCTACTGTTCCCTGTCGGGCCCTGTCGGGCTCTGTCGGACCCTGTCGGGCTCTGTCGGGCTCTGTCGGGCTCTGTCGGGCTCTGTCGGGCTCTGTCGGGCTCTGTCGGGCTCTGTCGGGCTCTGTCGGGCTCTGTCGGGCTCTACTGGGTTAAACTGGGCCCTGTCGGGCTCTGTCGGGCTCTGTCGGGCTCTGTCGGGCTCTGTCGGGCTCTACTGGGCTCTACTGGGCTCTGTCGGGCTCTGTCGGGCTCTACTGGGCCCTGTCGGGCCCTGTCGGGCCCTGTCGGGCTCTGTCGGGCTCTGTCGGGCCCTGTCGGGCCCTGTCGGGCCCTGTCAGGCCCTGTCGGGCCCTGTCAGGCCCTGTCGGGCTCTGTCGGGCTCTGTCGGGCTCTGTCGGGCTCTGTCGGGCTCTGTCGGGCTCTGTCAGGCCCTGTCAGGCCCTGTCGGGCTCTGTCGGGCTCTGTCGGGCTCTACTGGGCTCTACTGGGCTCTGTCGGGCTCTGTCGGGCTCTGTCGGGCTCTACTGGGCCCTGTCGGGCCCTGTCGGGCTCTGTCGGGCTCTGTCGGGCTCTGTCGGGCTCTGTCGGGCTCTGTCGGGCTCTGTCGGGCTCTGTCGGGCTCTGTCGGGCTCTACTGGGCTCTACTGTTCCCTGTCGAGCCCTGTCGGGCCCTGTCGGGCCCTGTCGGGCTCTGTCGGGCTCTGTCGGGCTCTACTGGGCTCTACTGTTCCCTGTCGGGCCCTGTCGGGCCCTGTCGGGCCCTGTCGGGCCCTGTCGGGCTCTGTCGGGCTCTGTCGGGCTCTGTCGGGCTCTACTGGGCTCTACTGTTCCCTGTCGGGCCCTGTCGGGCCCTGTCGGGCTCTGTCGGGCTCTGTCGGGCTCTGTCGGGCTCTACTGGGCCCTGTCGGGCCCTGTCGGGCCCTGTCGGGCTCTGTCGGGCTCTACTGGGCTCTGTCGGGCTCTGTCGGGCTCTGTCGGGCTCTGTCGGGCTCTACTGGGCCCTGTCGGGCTCTGTCGGGCTTTGTCGGGCTCTACTGGGCTCTACTGGGCCCTGTCGGGCCCTGTCGGGCCCTGTCGGGCCCTGTCGGGCCCTGTTGGGCTCTGTCGGGCTCTACTGGGCCCTGTCGGGCCCTGTCGGGCCCTGTCGGGCTCTGTCGGGCTCTGTCGGGCTCTGTCGGGCTCTACTGGGCCCTGTCGGGCCCTGTCGTGCCCTGTCGGGCTCTGTCGGGATCTACTGGGCCCTGTCGGGCCTTGTCGGGCCTTGTCGGGCCTTGTCGGGCTCTGTCGGGCTCTGTCGGGCTCTGTCGGGCTCTGTCGGGCTCTGTCGGGCTCTACTGGGCTCTGTCGGGCTCTGTCGGGCTCTGTCGGGCTCTACTGGGCTCTGTCATGCTCTGTCGGGCCCTGTCTTGCCCTATCGGGCCCTGGCGGGCCCTGTCGGGCTCTGTCGGGCTCTGTCGGGCTCTGTCAGGCTCTACTGGGCTCTGTCGGGCCCTGTCGCGTTCTGTCGGGCTCTGTCGGGCTCTGTCGGGCCCTGTCGGGCTCTACTGGGCCCTGTCGGGCCCTGTCGGGCCCTGTCGGGCTCTGTCGGGCTCTGTCGGGCTCTACTGCGCTCTACTGTTCCCTGTCGGGCCCTGTCGGGCTCTGTCGGGCTCTGTCGGGCTCTGTCGGGCTCTGTCGGGCTCTGTCGGGCTCTGTCGGGCTCTGTCGGGCTCTGTCGGGCTCTGTCGGGCTCTGTCGGGCTCTGTCGGGCTCTGTCGGGCTCTGTCGGGCTCTGTCGGGCTCTGTCGGGTTCTACTGGGCTCTACTGTTCCCTGTCGGGCCCTGTCGGGCCCTGTCGGGCTCTGTCGGGCTCTGTCGGGCTCTGTCGGGCTCTGTCGGGCCCTGTCGGGCTCTGTCGGGCTCTACTGGGCCCTGTCGGGCTCTGTCGGGCTCTGTCGGGCTCTACTGGGCCCTGTCGGGTTCTGTCGGGTTCTGTCGGGCTCTGTCGGGCTCTGTCGGGCTCTACTGGGCCCTGTCGGGCCCTGTCGGGCTCTACTGGGCTCTGTCGGGCTCTGTCGGGCCTTGTCGGGCTCTGTCGGGCTCTGTCGGGCTCTACTGGGCTCTGTCGGGTTCTACTGGGCTCTACTGGGCCCTGTCGGGCTCTGTCGGGCTCTGTCGGGCTCTGTCGGGCCCTGTCGGGCCCTGTCGGGCCCTGTCGGGCTCTGTCGGTCCCTGTCGGGCTCTGTCGGGATCTGTCGGGCTCTGTCGGGCTCTACTGGGCCCTGTCGGGCCCTGTCGGGCCCTGTCGGGCCCTGTCGGGCCCTGTCGGGCTCTGTCGGGCTCTGTCGGGCTCTGTCGGGCTCTGTCGGGCTCTGTCGGGCTCTACTGGGCTCTACTGGGCTCTGTCGGGCTCTGTCGGGCTCTGTCGGGCTCTACTGGGCCCTGTCGGGCCCTATCGGACTCTGTCGGGCTCTGTCGGGCTCTACTGGGCCCTGTCGGGCCCTGTCGGGCTCTGTCGTGCCCTGTCGGGCCCTGTCGGGCTCTGTCGGGCCCTGTTGGGCTCTGTCGGGCTCTGTCGGGCTCTACTGGGCCCTGTCAGGCTCTGTTGGGCTCTACTGGGCCCTGTCAGGCTCTGTCGGGCTCTGTCGGGCTTTGTCGGGCTCTGTCGGGCTCTACTGGGCCCTGTCGGGCTCTGTCGGGCTCTGTCGGGCTCTGTCGGGCTCTGTCGGGCTCTGTCGGGCTCTGTCGGGCTCTGTCGGGATCTACTGGGCTCTGTCGGGCTCTGTCGGGCTCTGTCGGGCTCTGTCGGGCCCTGTCGGGCTCTGTCGGGCCCTGTCGGGCTCTGTCGGGCCCTGTCGGGCTCTGTCGGGCCCTGTCGGGCCCTGTCGGGCTCTGTCGGGCTCTGTCGGACTCTGTCGGGATCTACTGGGCTCTGTCGGGCTCTGTCGGGCTCTGTCGGGCTCTGTCGGGCTCTGTCGGGCTCTGTCGGGCTCTACTGGGCCCTGTCGGGCTCTGTCGGTCTCTGTCGGGCCCTGTCGGGCTCTACTGGGCCCTGTCGGGCCCTGTCGGGCTCTGTCGGGCTCTACTGCGCTCTACTGTTCCCTGTCGGGCCCTGTCGGGCCCTGTCGGGCCCTGTCGGGCTCTGTCGGGCTCTGTCGGGCTCTGTCGGGCTCTACGGGGCCCTGTCGGGCCCTGTCGGGCTCTGTCGGGCTCTGTCGGGCTCTGTCGGGCTCTGTCGGGTTCTACTGGGCTCTACTGTTCCCTGTCGGGCCCTGTCGGGCCCTGTCGGGCCCTGTCGGGCCCTGTCGGGCTCTGTCGGGCTCTGTCGGGCTCTGTCGGGCTCTGTCGGGCTCTGTCGGGCTCTGTCGGGCTCTGTCGGGCTCTGTCGGGCCCTGTCGGGCTCTGTCGGGCTCTACTGGGCCCTGTCGGGCTCTGTCGGGCTCTGTCGGGCTCTACTGGGCCCTGTCGGGTTCTGTCGGGCTCTGTCGGGCTCTGTCGGGCTCTACTGGGCCCTGTCGGGCCCTGTCGGGCTCTACTGGGCTCTGTCGGGCTCTGTCGGGCCTTGTCGGGCTCTGTCGGGCTCTGTCGGGCTCTACTGGGCTCTGTCGGGTTCTACTGGGCTCTACTGGGCCCTGTCGGGCCCTGTCGGGCCCTGTCGGGCTCTGTCGGGCTCTGTCGGGCTCTGTCGGGCTCTGTCGGGCTCTGTCGGGCCCTGTCGGGCTCTGTCGGTCCCTGTCGGGCTCTGTCGGGCCCTGTCGGGCCCTGTCGGGCTCTGTCGGGCTCTGTCGGGCTCTACTGGGCCCTGTCGGGCTCTGTCGGGCTCTGCTGGGCTCTGTCGGGCTCTGTCGGGCTCTACTGGGCTCTACTGTTCCCTGTCGGGCCCTGTCGGGCCCTGTCGGGCTCTGTCGGGCTCTGTCGGGCTCTACTGGGCTCTGTCGGGCCCTGTAGGGCCCTGTCGGGCTCTGTCGGGCTCTACTGGGCTCTACTGGGCTCTGTCGGGCTCTGTCGGGCTCTGTCGGGCTCTACTGGGCCCTGTCGGGCTCTGTCGGGCTTTGTCGGGCTCTACTGGGCTCTACTGGGCCCTGTCGGGCCCTGTCGGGCCCTGTCGGGCTCTGTCGGGCTCTACTGGGCCCTGTCGGGCCCTGTCGGGCCCTGTCGGGCTCTGTCGGGCTCTGTCGGGCTCTGTCGGGCTCTGTCGGGCTCTACTGGGCCCTGTCGGGCCCTGTCGTGCCCTGTCGGGCTCTGTCGGGATCTACTGGGCCTTGTCGGGCTCTGTCGGGCTCTGTCGGGCTCTGTCGGGCTCTGTCGGGCTCTGTCGGGCTCTACCGGGCTCTGTCGGGCTCTATCGGGCTCTGTCGGTCTCTACTGGGCTCTGTCATGCTCTGTCGGGCCCTGTCTTGCCCTATCGGGCCCTGGCGGGCCCTGTCGGGCTCTGTCGGGCTCTGTCGGGCTCTGTCAGGCTCTACTGGGCTCTGTCGGGCCCTGTCGCGTTCTGTCGGGCTCTGTCGGGCTCTGTCGGGCCCTGTCGGGCTCTACTGGGCCCTGTCGGGCCCTGTCGGGCTCTGTCGGGCTCTGTCGGGCTCTACTGCGCTCTACTGTTCCCTGTCGGGCCCTGTCGGGCCCTGTCGGGCTCTGTCGGGCTCTGTCGGGCTCTGTCGGGCTCTACGGGGCCCTGTCGGGCTCTGTCGGGCTCTGTCGGGCTCTGTCGGGCTCTGTCGGGCTCTGTCGGGTTCTACTGGGCTCTACTGTTCCCTGTCGGGCCCTGTCGGGCCCTGTCGGGCCCTGTCGGGCTCTGTCGGGCTCTGTCGGGCTCTGTCGGGCTCTACTGGGCTCTGTCGGGCTCTACTGGGCTCTACTGGGCCCTGTCGGGCCCTGTCGGGCTCTGTCGGGCTCTGTCGGGCTCTGTCGGGCTCTGTCGGGCCCTGTCGGGCTCTGTCGGGCTCTACTGGGCCCTGTCGGGCTCTGTCGGGCTCTGTCGGGCTCTGTCGGGCTCTACTGGGCCCTGTCGGGTTCTGTCGGGCTCTGTCGGGCTCTGTCGGGCTCTACTGGGCCCTGTCGGGCCCTGTCGGGCTCTACTGGGCTCTGTCGGGCTCTGTCGGGCCTTGTCGGGCTCTGTCGGGCCTTGTCGGGCTCTGTCGGGCTCTGTCGGGCTCTACTGGGCTCTGTCGGGTTCTACTGGGCCCTGTCGGGCTCTGTCGGGCTCTGTCGGGCCCTGTCGGGCCCTGTCGGGCCCTGTCGGGCCCTGTCGGGCCCTGTCGGGCTCTGTCGGTCCCTGTCGGGCTCTGTCGGGATCTGTCGGGCTCTGTCGGGCTCTGTCGGGCTCTGTCGGGCTCTACTGGGCTCTACTGGGCTCTGTCGGGCTCTGTCGGGCTCTGTCGGGCTCTGTCGGGCTCTACTGGGCCCTGTCGGGCCCTATCGGGCTCTGTCGGGCTCTGTCGGGCTCTACTGGGCCCTGTCGGGCCCTGTCGGGCTCTGTCGTGCCCTGTCGGGCCCTGTCGGGCTCTGTCGGGCCCTGTTGGGCTCTGTCGTGCTCTGTCGGGCTCTACTGGGCCCTGTCAGGCTCTGTCGGGCTCTACTGGGCCCTGTCAGGCTCTGTCGGGCTCTGTCGGGCTTTGTCGGGCTCTGTCGGGCTCTACTGGGCCCTGTCGGGCTCTGTCGGGCTCTGTCGGGCTCTGTCGGGCTCTGTCGGGCTCTGTCGGGCTCTGTCGGGCTCTGTCGGGCTCTGTCGGGCCCTGTCGGGCCCTGTCGGGCCCTGTCGGGCTCTGTCGGGCTCTGTCGGACTCTGTCGGGATCTACTGGGCTCTGTCGGGCTCTGTCGGGCTCTGTCGGGCTCTGTCGGGCTCTACTGGGCCCTGTCGGGCTCTGTCGGTCTCTGTCGGGCCCTGTCGGGCTCTACTGGGCCCTGTCGGGCCCTGTCGGGCCCTGTCGGGCTCTGTCGGGCTCTGTCGGGCTCTACTGCGCTCTACTGTTCCCTGTCGGGCCCTGTCGGGCCCTGTCGGGCCCTGTCGGGCTCTGTCGGGCTCTGTCGGGCTCTGTCGGGCTCTACGGGGCCCTGTCGGGCTCTGTCGGGCTCTGTCGGGCTCTGTCGGGCTCTGTCGGGTTCTACTGGGCTCTACTGTTCCCTGTCGGGCCCTGTCGGGCCCTGTCGGGCTCTGTCGGGCTCTGTCGGGCTCTACTGGGCTCTGTCGGGCTCTACTGGGCTCTACTGGGCCCTGTCGGGCTCTGTCGGGCTCTGTCGGGCTCTGTCGGGCTCTGTCGGGCTCTGTCGGGCTCTGTCGGGCCCTGTCGGGCTCTGTCGGGCTCTACTGGGCCCTGTCGGGCTCTGTCGGGCTCTGTCGGGCTCTGTCGGGCTCTACTGGGCCCTGTCGGGCCCTGTCGGGCTCTACTGGGCTCTGTCGGGCTCTGTCGGGCCTTGTCGGGCTCTGTCGGGCTCTGTCGGGCTCTACTGGGCTCTGTCGGGTTCTACTGGGCTCTACTGGGCCCTGTCGGGCTCTGTCGGGCTCTGTCGGGCCCTGTCGGGCCCTGTCGGGCCCTGTCGGGCCCTGTCGGGCTCTGTCGGTCCCTGTCGGGCTCTGTCGGGATCTGTCGGGCTCTGTCGGGCTCTACTGGGCCCTGTCGGGCTCTGTCGGGCTCTGTCGGGCCCTGTCGGGCTCTGTCGGGCTCTGTCGGGCTCTGTCGGGCTCTGTCGGGCTCTGTCGGGCTCTACTGGGCTCTACTGGGCTCTGTCGGGCTCTGTCGGGCTCTGTCGGGCTCTACTGGGCCCTGTCGGGCCCTATCGGACTCTGTCGGGCTCTGTCGGGCTCTGTCGGGCTCTACTGGGCCCTGTCGGGCCCTGTCGGGCTCTGTCGTGCCCTGTCGGGCCCTGTCGGGCTCTGTCGGGCCCTGTTGGGCTCTGTCGGGCTCTGTCGGGCTCTACTGGGCCCTGTCAGGCTCTGTCGGGCTCTACTGGGCCCTGTCAGGCTCTGTCGGGCTCTGTCGGGCTCTGTCGGGCTTTGTCGGGCCCTGTCGGGCTCTACTGGGCCCTGTCGGGCCCTGTCGGGCCCTGTCGGGCTCTGTCGGGCTCTGTCGGGCTCTACTGGGCCCTGTCGGGCTCTGTCGGGCCCTGTCGGGCCCTGTCGGGCTCTGTCGGGCTCTGTCGGGCTCTGTCGGACTCTGTCGGGCTCTGTCGGGCCCTGTCGGGCTCTGTCGGGCTCTGTCGGTCTCTGTCGGGCTCTACTGGGCGCTGTCGGGCTCTGTCGGGCTCTGTCGGGCTCTGTCGGGCTCTGTCGGGCTCTGTCGGGCCCTGTCGGGCTCTGTCGGGCCCTGTCGGGCTCTGTCGGGCTCTGTCGGGCTCTACTGGGCCCTGTCGGGCCCTGTCGGGCCCTGTCGGGCCCTGTCGGGCTCTGTCGGGCTCTACTGGGCTCTGTCGGGCTCTGTCGGGCTCTGTCGGGCTCTGTCGGGCTCTACTGGGCTCTGTCGGGCTCTGTCGGGCTCTATCGGGCTCTGTCGGGCTCTACTGGGCCCTGTCGGGCTCTGTCGGGCCCTGTCGGGCCCTGTCGGGCCCTGTCGGGCTCTGTCGGGCTCTGTCGGGCTCTACTGGGCTCTGTCGGGCTCTGTCGGGCTCTGTCGGGCTCTGTCGGGCTCTACTGGGCCCTGTCGGGCTCTGTCGGGCTCTGTCGGGCTCTGTCGGGCTCTGTCGGGCTCTACTGGGCCCTGTCGGGCCCTGTCGGGCCCTGTCGGGCTCTGTCGGGCTCTGTCGGGCTCTGTCGGGCTCTGTCGGGCTCTACTGGGCCCTGTCGGGCCCTGTCGGGCCCTGTCGGGCCCTGTCGGTCTCTGTCGGGCCCTGTCGGTCTCTGTCGGGCCCTGTCGGTCTCTGTCGGGCCCTGTCGGGCCCTGTCGGGCCCTGTCGGGCCCTGTCGGGCTCTGTCGGGCTCTGTCGGGCTCTGTCGGGCCCTGTCGGGCCCTGTCGGGCTCTGTCAGGCTCTGTCGGGCTCTGTCGGGCTCTACTGGGCCCTGTCGGGCCCTGTCGGGCCCTGTCGGGCTCTACTGGGCTCTACTGGGCTCTGTCGGGCTCTGTCGGGCTCTACTGGGCCCTGTCGGGCCCTGTCGGGCTCTGTCGGGCCCTGTCGGGCCCTGTCGGGCTCTGTCGGGCTCTGTCGGGCTCTGTCGGGCTCTACTGGGCTCTACTGGGCTCTGTCGGGCTCTGTCGGGCTCTACTGGGCCGTGTCGGGCCCTGTCGGGCCCTGTCGGGCCCTGTCGGGCTCTGTCGGGCTCTGTCGGGCTCTACTGGGCCCTGTCGGGCCCTGTCGGCCCCTGTCGGGCCCTGTCGGGCCCTGTCGGCCCCTGTCGGGCCCTGTCGGGCCCTGTCGGGCTCTGTCGGGCTCTGTCGGGCTCTGTCGGGCTCTGTCGGGCTCTGTCGGGCTCTACTGGGCTCTGTCGGGCTCTGTCGGGCCCTGTCGGGCCCTGTCGGGCTCTGTCGGGCTCTGTCGGGCTCTGTCGGGCCCTGTCGGGCTCTGTCGGGCTCTGTCGGGCTCTACTGGGCCCTGTCGGGCTCTGTCGGGCCCTGTCGGGCCCTGTCGGGCTCTACTGGGCCCTGTCGGGCCCTGTCGGGCCCTGTCGGGCTCTGTCGGGCCCTGTCGGGCCCTGTCGGGCCCTGTCGCGCCCTGTCGGGCCCTGTCGGGCCCTGTCGGGCCCTGTCGGGCCCTGTCGGGCTCTGTCGGGCTCTGTCGGGCTCTGTCGGGCTCTGTCGGGCTCTGTCGGGCTCTACTGGGCCCTGTCGGGTTCTGTCGGGCTCTGTCGGGCTCTACTGGGCCCTGTCGGGCTCTGTCGGGCTCTGTCGGGCTCTACTGGGCTCTGTCGGGCTCTACTGGGCCCTGTCGGGCCCTGTCGGGCCCTGTCGGGCTCTGTCGGGCTCTGTCGGGCTCTACTGGGCTCTGTCGGGCTTTGTCGGGCCCTGTCGGGCCCTGTCGGGCCCTGTCGGGCCCTGTCGGGCTCTGTCGGGCTCTGTCGGGCTCTACTGGGCTCTGTCGGGTTCTACTGGGCCCTGTCGGGCCCTGTCGGGCCCTGTCGGGCTCTGTCGGGCTCTGTCGGGCTCTGTCGGGCTCTGTCGGGCTCTGTCGGGCCCTGTCGGGCTCTACTGGGCCCTGTCGGGCTCTGTTGGGCTCTGTCAGGCCCTGTCGGGCTCTGTCGGGCTCTGTCGGGCTCTGTCGGGCCCTGTCGGGCTCTGTCGGGCTCTGTCGGACTGTGTCGGGCTCTACTGGGCTCTACTGGGCTCTGTCGGGCTCTGTCGGGCTCTGTCGGGCCCTATCGGGCTCTGTCGGGCCCTATCGGGCTCTGTCGGGCTCTGTCGGGCTCTGTCGGGCCCTGTCGGGCTCTGTCGGGCTCTACTGGGCTCTGTCGGGCTCTGTCGGGCTCTGTCGGGCTCTGTCGGGCTCTGTCGGGCTCTACTGGGCCCTGTCGGGCTCTGTCGGTCTCTGTCGGGCCCTGTCGGGCTCTGTCGGGCTCTGTCGGGCTCTGTCGGGCTCTGTCGGGCCCTGTCGGGCTCTGTCGGGCCCTGTCGGGCTCTGTCGGGCTCTGTCGGGCCCTGTCAGGCTCTGTCGGGCTCTGTCGGGCTTTGTCGGGCTCTGTCGGGCTCTACTGGGCCCTGTCGGGCTCTGTCGGGCTCTGTCGGGCTCTGTCGGGCCCTGTCGGGCCCTGTCGGGCTCTGTCGGGCCCTGTCGGGCCCTGTCGGGCCCTGTCGGGCTCTGTCGGGCCCTGTCGGGCTCTGTCGGGCTCTGTCGGGCTCTACTGGGCTCTGTCGGGCTCTGTCGGGCTCTGTCGTTCTCTGTCGGGCTCTACTGGGCCCTGTCGGGCTCTGTCGGGCTCTGTCGGGCCCTGTCGGGCTCTGTCGGGCCCTGTCGGGCCCTGTCGGGCTCTGTCGGGCTCTGTCGGGCTCTGTCGGGCTCTACTGGGCCCTGTCGGGCTCTGTCGGGCTCTGTCGGGCCCTGTCGGGCTCTGTCGGGCTCTGTCGGGCTCTGTCGGGCTCTGTCGGGCTCTGTCGGGCTCTGTCGGGCTCTGTCGGGCTCTACTGGGCCCTGTCGGGTTCTGTCGGGCTCTGTCGGGCTCTGTCGGGCTCTACTGGGCCCTGTCGGGCTCTGTCGGGCTCTGTCGGGCTCTGTCGGGCCCTGTCGGGCTCTACTGGGCTCTGTCGGGCTCTGTCGGGCCTTGTCGGGCTCTGTCGGGCTCTGTCGGGCTCTACTGGGCTCTGTCGGGTTCTACTGGGCTCTACTGGGCCCTGTCGGGCTCTGTCGGCTCTGTCGGGCTCTGTCGGGCTCTGTCGGGCTCTGTCGGGCCCTGTCGGGCCCTGTCGGGCTCTGTCGGGCTCTGTCGGTCCCTGTCGGGCTCTGTCGGGCTCTACTGGGCCCTGTCGGGCTCTGTCGGGCTCTGTCGGGCTCTGTCGGGCTGTGTCGGGCTGTGTCGGGCTGTGTCGGGCTGTGTCGGGCTGTGTCGGGCTGTGTCGGGCTGTGTCGGGCTCTACTGGGCTCTACTGGGCTCTGTCGGGCTCTGTCGGGCTCTGTCGGGCTCTACTGGGCCCTGTCGGGCCCTATCGGGCTCTGTCGGGCTCTGTCGGGCTCTGTCGGGCTCTACTGGGCCCTGTCGGGCCCTGTCGGGCTCTGTCGTGCCCTGTCGGGCCCTGTCGGGCTCTGTCGGGCCCTGTCGGGCTCTGTCGGGCTCTGTCGGGCTCTACTGGGCCCTGTCAGGCTCTGTCGGGCTCTACTGGGCCCTGTCAGGCTCTGTCGGGCTCTGTCGGGCTTTGTCGGGCTCTGTCGGGCTCTACTGGGCCCTGTCGGGCTCTGTCGGGCCCTGTCGGGCCCTGTCGGGCTCTGTCGGGCTGTGTCGGCCTCTGTCGGGATCTACTGGGCCCTGTCAGGCTCTGTCGGGCTCTGTTGGGCTTTGTCGGGCTCTGTCGGGCTCTACTGGGCCCTGTCGGGCTCTGTCGGGCTCTGTCGGGCCCTGTCGGGCTCTGTCGGGCCCTGTCGGGCTCTGTCGGGCTCTGTCGGGCTCTGTCGGGCTCTGTCGGGCTCTGTCGGGCTCTGTCGGGCTCTGTCGGGCTCTACTGGGCCCTGTCGGGCTCTGTCGGGCTCTGTCGGGCCCTGTCGGGCTCTGTCGGGCCCTGTCGGGCTCTGTCGGGCCCTGTCGGGCCCTGTCGGGCCCTGTCGGGCTCTGTCGGGCTCTGTCGGGCTCTGTCGGGCTCTGTCGGGCTCTACTGGGCCCTGTCGGGCTCTGTCGGGCTCTGTCGGGCTCTGTCGGGCCCTGTCGGGCCCTGTCGGGCTCTACTGGGCTCTGTCGGGCTCTGTCGGGCCCTGTCGGGCCCTGTCGGGCTCTGTTGGGCTCTGTCGGGCTCTGTCGGGCTCTACTGGGCCCTGTCGGGCGCTGTCGGGCCCTGTCGGGCCCTGTCGGGCCCTGTCGGGCTCTGTCGGGCTCTGTCG
This sequence comes from Caloenas nicobarica, assembly GCF_036013445.1. Lineage (NCBI taxonomy): Eukaryota > Metazoa > Chordata > Aves > Columbiformes > Columbidae > Caloenas > Caloenas nicobarica. Next base: position 7,857,214 of record NC_088266.1, read on the forward strand.
GGCTCTGTCGGGCTCTACTGGGCCCTGTCGGGCTCTGTCGGGCTCTGTCGGGCTCTACTGGGCCCTGTCGGGCCCTGTCGGGCTCTGTCGGGCTCTACTGGGCCCTGTCGGGTTCTGTCGGGCTCTGTTGGGCTCTGTCGGGCTCTACTGGGCCCTGTCGGGCCCTGTCGGGCTCTGTCGGGTCTGTCGGGCTCTGTCGGGCTCTGTCGGGCTCTGTCGGGCTCTGTCGGTCTCTGTCGGGCCCTCTCGGGCCCTCTCGGGCTCTGTCGGGCTCTACTGGGCCCTGTCGGGCCCTGTCGGGCTCTGTCGGGCCCTGTCGGGCCCTGTCGGGCCCTGTCGGGCCCTGTCGGGCTCTGTCGGGCTCTGTCGGGCTCTGTCGGGCTCTGTCGGGCTCTGTCGGGCTCTGTCGGGCTCTGTCGGGCTCTACTGGGCCCTGTCGGGCCCTGTCGGGCTCTGTCGGGCCCTGTCGGGCTCTGTCGGGCTCTGTCGGGCTCTGTCGGGCTCTACTGGGCTCTGTCGGGTTCTACTGGGCTCTACTGGGCCCTGTCGGGCTCTGTAGGCTCTGTCGGGCCCTGTCGGGCCCTGTCGGGCTCTGTCGGGCTCTGTCGGGCTCTGTCGGGCTCTGTCGGGCCCTGTCGAGCCCTGTCGGGCTCTGTCGGGCTCTGTCGGTCCCTGTCGGGCTCTGTCGGGCTCTACTGGGCCCTGTCGGGCTCTGTCGGGCCCTGTCGGGCCCTGTCGGGCCCTGTCGGGCTCTGTCGGGCTCTGTCGGGCTCTGTCGGGCTCTACTGGGCCCTGTCGGGTTCTGTCGGGCTCTGTCGGGCTCTGTCGGGCTCTACTGGGCCCTGTCGGGCCCTGTCGGGATCTGTGGGGCTCTGTGGGGCTCTGTCGGGCTCTGTCGGGCTCTGTCGGGCCCTTTCGGGCTCTGTCGGTCTCTACTGGGCTCTGTCGGGCCCTGTCGGGCCCTGTCGGGCCCTGTCGGGCCCTGTCGGGCTCTGTCGGGCTCTGTCGGGCTCTACTGGGCCCTGTCGGGTTCTGTCGGGCTCTGTCGGGCTCTGTCGGTCTCTACTGGGCCCTGTCGGGCTCTGTTGGGCCCTGTCGGGCCCTGTCGGGCCCTGTCGGGCTCTGTCGGGCCCTCTCGGGCTCTGTCGGGCCCTCTCGGGCTCTGTCGGGCCCTCTCGGGCTCTGTCGGGCTCTACTGGGCCCTGTCGGGCCCTGTCTGGCTCTGTCGGGCCCTGTCGGGCCCTGTCGGGCCCTGTCGGGCCCTGTCGGGCTCTGTCGGGCTCTGTCGGGCTCTACTGGGCCCTGTCGGGCTCTGTCGGGCTCTGTCGGGCTCTGTCGGGCTCTGTCGGGCTCTGTCGGGCTCTGTCGGGCCCTGTCGGGCTCTACTGGGCCCTGTCGGGCTCTGTAGGGCCCTGTCGGGCTCTGTCGGGCTCTGTCGGGCCCTGTCGGGCTCTGTCGGGCTCTGTCGGGCTCTGTCGGGCTCTACTGGGCTCTGTCGGGTTCTACTGGGCTCTACTGGGCCCTGTCGGGCCCTGTCGGGCCCTGTCGGGCCCTGTCGGGCTCTGTCGGGCTCTGTCGGTCCCTGTCGGGCTCTGTCGGGCTCTGTCGGGCTCTGTCGGGCTCTACTGGGCCCTGTCGGGCTCTACTGGGCCCTGTCGGGCCCTGTCGGGCCCTGTCGGGCTCTGTCGGTCTCTGTCGGGCTGTGTCGGGCTCTGTCGGGCTCTACTGGGCTCTACTGGGCTCTGTCGGGCTCTGTCGGGCTCTGTCGGGCTCTACTGGGCTCTGTCGGGCTCTGTCGGGCTCTGTCGGGCTCTACTGGGCCCTGTCGGGCCCTGTCGTGCCCTGTCGGGCCCTGTCGGGCTCTGTCGGGCCCTGTCGGGCTCTGTCGGGCCCTGTCGGGCCCTGTCGGGCTCTGTCGGGCTCTGTCGGGCTCTGTCGGGCTCTGTCGGGCTCTGTTGGGCTCTGTCGGGCTCTGTCAGGCTCTGTCGGGCTCTACTGGGCCCTGTCGGGCCCTGTCGGACCCTGTCGGGCTCTGTCGGGCTCTGTCGGGCTCTGTCGGGCTCTACTGGGCTCTGTCGGGCTCTGTCGGGCCCTGTCGGGCCCTGTCGGGCCCTGTCGGGCTCTGTCGGGCCCTGTCGGGCTCTGTCGGGCCCTGTCGGGCCCTGTCGGGCTCTGTCGGGCTCTGTCGGGCTCTGTCGGGCTCTGTCGGGCTCTATCGGGCTCTGTCGGGCTCTACTGGGCCCTGTCGGGCTCTGTCGGGCTCTGTCGGGCTCTGTCGGGCTCTGTCGGGCTCTGTCGGGCTCTACTGGGCCCTGTCGGGCTCTGTCGGGCTCTGTCGGGCTCTGTCGGGCCCTGTCGGGCTCTGTCGGGCCCTGTCGGGCCCTGTCGGGCTCTGTCGGGCCCTGTCGGGCTCTGTCGGGCTCTGTCGGGCTCTGTCGGGCTCTACTGGGCCCTGTCGGGCCCTGTCGGGCTCTGTCGGGCTCTGTCGGGCCCTGTCGGGCTCTGTCGGGCTCTGTCGGGCTCTGTCGGGCTCTACTGGGCCCTGTCGGGCCCTGTCGGGCCCTGTCGGGCCCTGTCGGGCTCTGTCGGGCTCTGTCGGGCTCTACTGGGCTCTACTGGGCTCTGTCGGGCTCTACTGGGCCCTGTCGGGCTCTGTCGGGCTCTGTCGGGCTCTGTCGGGCCCTGTCGGGCTCTGTCGTGCCCTGTCGTACCCTGTCGGGCTCTGTCGGGCCCTGTCGGGCCCTGTCGGGCCCTGTCGGGCCCTGTCGGGCCCTGTCGGGTTCTGTCGGGCTCTGTCGGGCTCTGTCGGGCTCTACTGGGCCCTGTCGGGCCCTGTCGGGATCTGTGGGGCTCTGTCGGGCTCTGTCGGGCTCTGTCGGGCCCTCTCGGGCTCTGTCGGTCTCTACTGGGCCCTGTCGGGCTCTGTCGGGCCCTGTCGGGCCCTGTCGGGCCCTGTCGGGCTCTGTCGGGCTCTGTCGGGCTCTGTCGGGCTCTGTCGGGCTCTACTGGGCCCTGTCGGGTTCTGTCGGGCTCTGTCGGGCTCTGTCGGTCTCTACTGGGCCCTGTCGGGCCCTGTCGGGCCCTGTCGGGCCCTGTCGGGCCCTGTCGGGCTCTGTCGGGCTCTGTCGGGCCCTCTCGGGCTCTGTCGGGCTCTACTGGGCCCTGTCGGGCCCTGTCTGGCTCTGTCGGGCCCTGTCGGGCCCTGTCGGGCCCTGTCGGGCTCTGTCGGGCTCTGTCGGGCTCTACTGGGCCCTGTCGGACTCTGTCGGGCTCTGTCGGGCTCTGTCGGGCTCTGTCGGGCTCTGTCGGGCTCTGTCCGGCTCTACTGGGCCCTGTCGGGCTCTGTCGGGCCCTGTCGGGCTCTGTCGGGCTCTGTCGGGCTCTGTCGGGCTCTGTCGGGCTCTGTCGGGCTCTACTGGGCTCTGTCGGGTTCTACTGGGCTCTACTGGGCCCTGTCGGGCTCTGTCGGGCTCTGTCGGGCTCTGTCGGGCTCTGTCGGGCCCTGTCGGGCCCTGTCGGGCTCTGTCGGGCTCTGTCGGGCTCTGTCGGGCTCTGTCGGGCTCTGTCGGGCTCTGTCGGGCTCTACTGGGCCCTGTCGGGCTCTGTCGGGCCCTGTCGGGCCCTGTCGGGCCCTGTCGGGCTCTGTCGGGCTCTGTCGGGCTGTGTCGGGCTCTGTCGGGCTCTACTGGGCTCTACTGGGCTCTGTCGGGCTCTGTCGGGCTCTGTCGGGCTCTACTGGGCCCTGTCGGGCCCTGTCGGGCTCTGTCGGGCTCTGTCGGGCTCTGTCGGGCTCTACTGGGCCCTGTCGGGCCCTGTCGGGCTCTGTCGTGCCCTGTCGGGCCCTGTCGGGCTCTGTCGGGCTCTGTCAGGCCCTGTCGGGCCCTGTCGGGCTCTGTCGGGCTCTGTCGGGCTCTGTCGGGCCCTGTTGGGCTCTGTCGGGCTCTGTCAGGCTCTGTCGGACTCTACTGGGCCCTGTCGGGCCCTGTCGGACCCTGTCGGGCTCTGTCGGGCTCTGTCGGGCTCTGTCGGGCTCTGTCGGGCTCTACTGGGCCCTGTCGGGCCCTGTCGGGCTCTGTCGGGCTCTGTCGGGCTCTACTGGGCTCTGTCGGGCTCTGTCGGGCTCTATCGGGCTCTGTCGGGCTCTACTGGGCCCTGTCGGGCCCTGTCGGGCCCTGTCGGGCTCTGTCGGGCTCTGTCGGGCTCTACTGGGCTCTGTCGGGCTCTGTCGGGCTCTGTCGGGCTCTGTCGGGCTCTACTGGGCCCTGTCGGGCTCTGTCGGGCTCTGTCGGGCCCTGTCGGGCCCTGTCGGGCCCTGTCGGGCTCTGTCGGGCCCTGTCGGGCTCTGTCGGGCTCTACTGGGTCCTGTCGGGCCCTGTCGGGCTCTGTCGGGCCCTGTCGGGCCCTGTCGGGCTCTGTCAGGCTCTGTCGGGCTCTGTCGGGCTCTACTGGGCCCTGTCGGGCCCTGTCGGGCCCTGTCGGGCTCTACTGGGCTCTACTGGGCTCTGTCGGGCTCTGTCGGGCTCTACTGGGCCCTGTCGGGCCCTGTCGGGCTCTGTCGGGCCCTGTCGGGCTCTGTCGGGCCCTGTCGGGCTCTGTCGGGCTCTGTCGGGCTCTGTCGGGCTCTGTCGGGCTCTACTGGGCCCTGTCGGGCTCTGTCGGGCTCTACTGGGCCCTGTCGGGCTCTGTCGGGCTCTGTCGGGCCCTGTCGGGCTCTGTCGGGCTCTGTCGGGCCCTGTCGGGCTCTGTCGGGCTCTGTCGGGCTCTGTCGGGCTCTACTGGGCCCTGTCGGGCTCTGTCGGGCTCTGTCGGGCTCTGTCGGGCCCTGTCGGGCTCTGTCGGGCTCTACTGGGCTCTGTCGGGCTCTGTCGGGCTCTGTCGGGCTCTGTTGCGCTCTGTCGGGCTCTACTGGGCCCTGTCGGGCGCTGTCAGGCTCTGTCGGGCCCTGTCGGGCTCTGTCGGGCTCTGTCGGGCTCTGTCGGGCTCTGTCGGGCTCTGTCGGGCTCTGTCGGGCTCTACTGGGCCCTGTCGGGTTCTGTCGGGCTCTGTTGGGCTCTGTCGGGCTCTGTCGGGCTCTGTCGGGCTCTGTCGGGCTCTGTCGGGCTCTGTCGGGCTCTGTCGGGCCCTGTCGGGCTCTACTGGGCTCTGTCGGGCTCTGTCGGGCCCTGTCGGGCTCTGTCGGGCTCTGTCGGGCTCTACTGGGCTCTGTCGGGTTCTACTGGGCTCTACTGGGCCCTGTCCGGCTCTGTAGGCCCTGTCGGGCCCTGTCGGGCCCTGTCGGGCCCTTTCGGGCCCTGTCGGGCCCTGTCGGGCTCTGTCGGGCTCTGTCGGGATCTGTCGGGCTCGGTCGGGCTCTACTGGGCTCTGTCGGGCTCTGTCGGGCTCTGTCGGGCTCTGTCGCGCTCTGTCGGGCCCTGTCGGGCCCTGTCGGGCCCTGTCGGGCTCTGTCGGGCTCTGTCGGGCTGTGTCGGGCTCTGTCGGGCTCTACTGGGCTCTACTGGGCTCTGTCGGGCTCTGTCGGGCTCTGTCGGGCTCTACTGGGCCCTGTCGGGCCCTATCGGATTCTGTCGGGCTCTGTCGGGCTCTGTCGGGCTCTGTCGGGCTCTACTGGGCCCTGTCGGGCCCTGTCGGGCTCTGTCGTGCCCTGTCGGGCCCTGTCGGGCCCTGTCGGGCTCTGTCAGGCCCTGTCGGGCCCTGTCGGGCCCTGTCGGGCCCTGTCGGGCTCTGTCGGGCTCTGTCAGGCTCTGTCGGGCTCTACTGGGCCCTGTCGGGCCCTGTCGGGCCCTGTCGGGCTCTGTCGGGCTCTACAGGGCCCTGTCGGGCCCTGTCGGGCTCTGTCGGGCTCTGTCGGGCTCTGTCGGGCCCTGTCGGGCCCTGTCGGGCTCTGTCGGGCTCTACTGGGCTCTGTCGGGCTCTGTCGGGCTCTATCGGGCTCTGTCGGGCTCTGTCGGGCTCTGTCGGGCTCTGTCGGGCCCTGTCGGGCCCTGTCGGGCCCTGTCGGGCTCTGTCGGGCTCTACTGGGCTCTGTCGGGCTCTGTCGGGCTCTGTCGGGCTCTGTCGGGCTCTGTCGGGCTCTGTGGGGCCCTGTCGGGCTCTGTCGGGCCCTGTCGGGCTCTGTCGGGCTCTGTCGGGCCCTGTCGGGCTCTGTCGGGCTCTGTCGGGCTCTGTCGGGCTCTACTGGGCCCTGTCGGGCCCTGTCGGGCTCTGTCGGGCCCTGTCGGGCCCTGTCGGGCTCTGTCGGGCTCTGTCGGGCCCTGTCGGGCTCTGTCGGGCTCTACTGGGCCCTGTCGGGCTCTGTCGGGCTCTGTCGGGCTCTGTCGGGCTCTGTCGGGCTCTACTGGGCTCTACTGGGCTCTGTCGGGCTCTGTCGGGCTCTGTCGGGCTCTGTCGGGCTCTGTCGGGCCCTGTCGGGCCCTGTCGGGCCCTGTCGGGCTCTGTCGGGCTCTACTGGGCTCTGTCGGGCTCTGTCGGGCTCTGTCGGGCTCTACTGGGCTCTGTCGGGCTCTGTCGGGCTCTGTGGGGCCCTGTCGGGCTCTGTCGGGCTCTGTCGGGCCCTGTCGGGCTCTGTCGGGCTCTGTCGGGCTCTGTCGGGCTCTACTGGGCCCTGTCGGGCTCTGTCGGGCCCTGTCGGGCCCTGTCGGGCCCTGTCGGGCTCTGTCGGGCTCTGTCGGGCTCTGTCGGGCTCTGTCGGGCTCTGTCGGGCTCTGTCGGGCTCTGTCGGGCTCTACTGGGCTCTGTCGGGCTCTGTCGGGCTCTGTCGGGCTCTGTCGGGCTCTGTCGGGCCCTGTCGGGCCCTGTCGTGCCCTGTCGGGCCCTGTCGTGCCCTGTCGGGCCCTGTCGGGCTCTATCGGGCCCTGTCGGGCCCTGTCGGGCCCTGTCGGGCTCTGTCGGGCTCTGTCGGGCCCTGTCGGGCTCTGTCGGGATCTGTCGGGCTCTATCGGGCTCTACTGGGCCCTGTCGGGCCCTGTCGGGCCCTGTCGGGCCCTGTCGGTCTCTGTCGGGCTCTGTCGGGCTCTGTCGGGCTCTACTGGGCCCTGTCGGGCCCTGTCGGGCCCTGTCGGGCTCTACTGGGCTCTACTGGGCTCTGTCGGGCTCTTTCGGGCTCTACTGGGCCCTGTCGGGCTCTGTCGGGCTCTGTCGGGCTCTACTGGGCTCTACTGGGCTCTGTCGGGCTCTGTCGGGCTCTACTGGGCCCTGTCGGGCTCTGTCGGGCTCTACTGGGCCCTGTCGGGCTCTGTCGGGCCCTGTCGGGCTCTGTCGGGCTCTGTCGGGCCCTGTCGGGCCCTGTCGGGCCCTGTCGGGCCCTGTCGGGCCCTGTCGGGCTCTGTCGGGCTCTGTCGGGCTCTACTGGGCTCTGTCGGGCTCTATCGGGCTCTATCGGGCTCTGTCGGGCTCTGTCGGGCTCTACTGGGCCCTGTCGGGCTCTGTCGGGCCCTGTCGGGCTCTGTCGGGCTCTGTCGGGCTCTGTCGGGCTCTACTGGGCCCTGTCGGGCTCTGTCGGGCTCTGTCGGGCCCTGTCGGGCCCTGTAGGGCTCTGTCGGGCCCTGTCGGGCCCTGTCGGGCCCTGTCGGGCCCTGTCGGGCTCTGTCGGGCTCTGTCGGGCCCTGTCGGGCCCTGTCGGGCTCTGTCGGGCTCTGTCGCGCTCTACTGGGCTCTGTCGGGCTCTGTCGGGCTCTGTCGGGCTCTGTCGGGCCCTGTCGGGCTCTGTCGGGCTCTGTCGGGCTCTGTCGGGCTCTGTCGGGCTCTGTCGGGCTCTGTCGGGCTCTGTCGGGCTCTACTGGGCCCTGTCGGGTTCTGTCGGGCTCTGTCGGGCTCTGTCGGGCTCTACTGGGCCCTGTCGGGCTCTGTCGGGCTCTGTCGGGCTCTGTCGGGCCCTGTCGGGCTCTACTGGGCTCTGTCGGGCTCTGTCGGGCTCTACTGGGCCCTGTCGGGCTCTGTCGGGCCCTGTCGGGCCCTGTCGGGCCCTGTCGGGCTCTGTCGGGCTCTACTGGGCCCTGTCGGGCCCTGTCGGGCCCTGTCGGGCTCTACTGGGCTCTACTGGGCTCTGTCGGGCTCTTTCGGGCTCTACTGGGCCCTGTCGGGCCCTGTCGGGCCCTGTCGGGCTCTGTCGGGCTCTGTCGGGCTCTACTGGGCTCTACTGGGCTCTGTCGGGCTCTGTCGGGCTCTACTGGGCCCTGTCGGGCTCTGTCGGGCTCTGTCGGGCTCTACTGGGCCCTGTCGGGCTCTGTCGGGCTCTGTCGGGCCCTGTCGGGCTCTGTCGGGCCCTGTCGGGCCCTGTCGGGCCCTGTCGGGCCCTGTCGGGCTCTGTCGGGCTCTGTCGGGCTCTACTGGGCTCTGTCGGGCTCTATCGGGCTCTGTCGGGCTCTGTCGGGCTCTACTGGGCCCTGTCGGGCTCTGTCGGGCTCTGTCGGGCTCTGTCGGGCCCTGTCGGGCTCTGTCGGGCTCTGTCGGGCTCTGTCGGGCTCTACTGGGCCCTGTCGGGCTCTGTCGGGCCCTGTCGGGCCCTGTAGGGCTCTGTCGGGCCCTGTCGGGCCCTGTAGGGCTCTGTCGGGCCCTGTCGGGCCCTGTCGGGCCCTGTCGGGCTCTGTCGGGCTCTGTCGGGCCCTGTCGGGCTCTGTCGGGCTCTGTCGCGCTCTGTCGGGCTCTACTGGGCCCTGTCGGGCGCTGTCGGGCTCTGTCGGGCTCTGTCGGGCTCTGTCGGGCCCTGTCGGGCTCTGTCGGGCTCTGTCGGGCTCTGTCGGGCTCTGTCGGGCTCTGTCGGGCTCTGTCGGGCTCTACTGGGCTCTGTCGGGTTCTGTCGGGCTCTGTCGGGCTCTGTCGGGCTCTACTGGGCCCTGTCGGGCTCTGTCGGGCTCTGTCGGGCTCTGTCGGGCCCTGTCGGGCTCTACTGGGCTCTGTCGGGCTCTGTCGGGCCCTGTCGGGCTCTGTCGGGCTCTGTCGGGCTCTACTGGTCTCTGTCGGGCTCTGTCGGGCTTTGTCGGGCTCTGTCGGGCTCTACTGGGCCCTGTCGGGCTCTGTCAGTCCCTGTCGGGCCCTGTCGGGCCCTGTCGGGCTCTGTCGGGCCCTGTCGGGCTCTGTCGGGCCCTGCCGGGCTCTGTCGGGCCCTGCCGGGCTCTGTCGGGCTCTGTCGGGCTCTGTCGGGCGCTGTCGGGCGCTGTCGGGCCCTGTCGGGCCCTGTCGGGCTCTGTCGGGCCCTGTCGGGCCCTGTCGGGCTCTGTCGGTCCCTGTCGGGCTCTGTCGGGCTCTGTCGGGCTCTGTCGGGCTCTGTCGGGCTCTACTGGGCTCTGTCGGGCCCTGTCGGGCCCTGTCGGGCCCTGTCGGGCTCTGTCGGGCTCTGTCGGGCCCTGTCGGGCCCTGTCGGGCTCTGTCGGGCTCTGTCGGGCTGTGTCGGGCTCTGTCGGGCTCTACTGGGCTCTGTCGGGCTCTGTCGGGCTCTGTCGGGCTCTGTCGGGCTCTGTCGGGCTCTGTCGGGCTCTACTGGTCCCTGTCGGGTCCTATCGGGCTCTGTCGGGCTCTGTCGGGCTCTACTGGGCTCTACTGGGCTCTGTCGGGCTCTGTCGGGCTCTGTCGGGCTCTGTCGGGTTCTGTTGGGCTCTGTCGGGCTCTACTGGGCCCTGTCGGGCCCTGTCGGGCCCTGTCGTGCCCTGTCGGGCCCTGTCGGGCCCTGTCGTGCCCTGTCGTGCCCTGTCGGGCCCTGTCGGGCCCTGTCGGGCCCTGTCGGGCTCTGTCGGGCCCTGTCGGGCCCTGTCGGGCTCTGTCGGGCTCTGTCGGGCCCTGTCGGGCTCTGTCGGGCCCTGTCAGGCTCTGTCGGGCTCTGTCGGGCTCTACTGGGCTCTGTCGGGCTCTGTCGGGCTCTGTCGGGCTCTACTGGGCCCTGTCGGGCTCTGTCGGGCTCTGTGGGGCCCTGTCGGGCCCTGTCGGGCCCTGTCGGGCCCTGTCGGGCTCTGTCGGGCCCTGTCGGGCTCTGTCGGGCTCTGTCGGGCTCTACTGGGCCCTGTCGGGCTCTGTCGGGCTCTGTCGGGCCCTGTCGGGCTCTGTCGGGCCCTGTCGGGCTCTGTCGGGCTCTACTGGGCTCTGTCGGGCCCTGTCGGGCCCTGTCGGGCTCTGTCGGGCTCTGTCGGGCTCTGTCGGGCTCTACTGGGCTCTACTGGGCTCTGTCGGGTTCTACTGGGCCCTGTCGGGCTCTGTCGGGCCCTGTCGGGCCCTGTCGGGCTCTGTCGGGCTCTGTCGTGCCCTGTCGGGCTCTGTCGGGCTCTGTCGGGCTCTGTCGGGCCCTGTCGGGCTCTATCTGGCTCTGTCGGGCCCTGTCGGGCCCTGTCGGGCTCTGTCGGGCCCTGTCGGGCCCTGTCGGGCTCTGTCGGGATCTGTCGGGCTCTATCGGGCTCTACTGGGCCCTGTCGGGCCCTGTCGGGCTCTGTCGGGCCCTGTCGGTCTCTGTCGGGCTCTGTCGGGCTCTGTCGGGCTCTACTGGGCCCTGTCGGGCCCTGTCGGGCTCTGTCGGGCTCTGTCGGGCCCTGTCGGGCCCTGTCGGGCTCTGTCGGGCTCTGTCGGGCTCTGTCGGGCTCTACTGGGCCCTGTCGGGATCTGTCGGGCCCTGTCGGGCCCTGTCGGGCTCTGTCAGGCTCTGTCGGGCTCTGTCGGACTCTACCGGGCCCTGTCGGGCCCTGTCGGGCTCTGTCGGGCTCTGTCGGGCTCTGTCGGGCTCTGTCGGGCTCTGTCGGGCTCTACTGGGCTCTACTGGGCTCTGTTGGGCTCTGTCGGGCTCTACTGGGCCGTGTCGGGCCCTGTCGGGCTCTGTCTGGCTCTACTGGGCCCTGTCGGGCCCTGTCGGGCCCTGTCGGGCCCTGTCGGGCTCTGTCGGGCTCTGTCGGGCTCTACTGGGCTCTGTCGGGCTCTGTCGGGCTCTGTCAGGCTCTGTCGGGCTCTACTGGGCCCTGTCGGGCTCTGTCGGGCTCTGTCGGGCTCTGTCGGGCCCTGTCGGGCCCTGTCGGGCTCTGTCGGGCTCTGTCGGGCTCTACTGGGCTCTGTCGGGCTCTGTCGGGCTCTGTCGGGCTCTGTCGGGCCCTGTAGGGCTCTGTCGGGTACTACTGGGCTCTGTCGGGCTCTGTCGGGCTCTGTCGGGCTCTGTCGGGCCCTGTCGGGCTCTGTCGGGCTCTGTCGCGCTCTGTCGGGCTCTACTGGGCCCTGTCGGGCGCTGTCGGGCTCTGTCGGGCTCTGTCGGGCTCTGTCGGGCCCTGTCGGGCTCTGTCGGGCTCTGTCGGGCTCTGTCGGGCTCTACTGGGCCCTGTCGGGTTCTGTCGGGCTCTGTCGGGCTCTGTCGGGCTCTACTGGGCCCTGTCGGCCTCTGTCGGGCTCTGTCGGGCCCTGTCGGGCTCTACTGGGCCCTGTCGGGCCCTGTCGGGCCCTGTCGGGCCCTGTCGGGCTCTGTCGGGCTCTGTCGGGCTCTACTGGTCTCTCTCGGGCTCTGTCGGGCTTTGTCGGGATCTATCGGGCTCTACTGGGCCCTGTCGGGCCCTGTCGGGCCCTGTCGGGCTCTGTCGGGCTCTGTCGGGCTCTGTCGGGCTCTGTCGGGCTCTACTGGGCTCTTTCGGGTTCTACTGGGCTCTACTGGGCTCTGTCGGGCCCTGTCGGGCTCTGTCGGGCTCTGTCGGGCCCTGTCGGGCCCTGTCGGGCTCTGTCGGGCTCTGTCGGGCTCTGTCGGGCTCTGTCGGGCTCTGTCGGGCTGTACTGGGCCCTGTCGGGCTCTGTCGGGCTCTGTCGGGCTCTGTCGGGCTCTGTCGGGCCCTGTCGGGCTCTGTCGGGCCCTGTCGGGCTCTGTCGGGCTCTACTAGGCTCTACTGGGCTCTGTCGGGCTCTGTCGGGCTCTGTCGGGCTCTACTGGGCCCTGTTGGGCCCTATCGGGCTCTGTCGGGCTCTGTCGGGCTCTGTCGGGCTCTACTGGGCTCTACTGGGCTCTGTCGGGCTCTGTCGGGCTCTGTCGGGCTCTGTCGGTCCCTGTCGGGCTCTGTCGGGCTCTACTGGGCCCTGTCGGGCCCTGTCGGGCTCTCTCGTGCCCTGTCGGGCTCTGTCGGGCTCTGTCGGGCCCTGTCGGGCCCTGTCGGGCCCTGTCGGGCCCTGTCGGGCTCTGTCGGGCTCTGTCGGGCCCTGTCGGGCTCTGTCGGGCTCTGTCAGTCTCTGTCGGGCTCTACTGGTTCCTGTCGGGCCCTGTCGGGCCCTGTCGGGCTCTGTCGGGCTCTGTCGGGCTCTGTCGGGCTCTACTGGGCTCTGTCGGGCCCTGTCGGGCTCTGTCGGGCTCTGTCGGGCCCTGTCGGGCCCTGTCGGGCTCTGTCGGGCTCTACTGGGCTCTGTCGGGCTCTGTCGGGCTCTACTGGGCTCTGTCGGGCTCTGTCGGGCTCTGTCGGGCTCTACTGGGCCCTGTCGGGCCCTGTCGGGCCCTGTCGGGCTCTACTGGGCTCTACTGGGCTCTGTCGGGCTCTTTCGGGCTCTACTGGGCCCTGTCGGGCCCTGTCGGGCCCTGTCGGGCTCTGTCGGGCTCTACTGGGCTCTACTGGGCTCTGTCGGGCTCTGTCGGGCTCTACTGGGCCGTGTCGGGCCCTGTCGGGCCCTGTCGGGCTCTGTCGGGCTCTCTCGGGCTCTACTGGGCTCTGTCGGGCTCTGTCGGGCCCTGTAGGGCTCTGTGTGGTACTACTGGGCCCTGTCGGGCTCTGTCGGTCTCTACTGGGCCCTGTCGGGCCCTGTCGGGCCCTTTCGGGCTCTGTCGGGCTCTGTCGGGCTCTGTCGGGCTCTACTGGGCTCTACTGGGCTCTGTCGGGCTCTGTCGGGCCCTGTCGGGCTCTGTCGGGCTCTGTCGTGCCCTGTCGGGCTCTGTCGGGCTCTGTCGGGCCCTGTTGGGCTCTATCGGGCCCTGTCGGGCCCTGTCGGGCTCTGTCGGGCTCTACTGGGCCCTGTCGGGCCCTGTCGGGCCCTGTCGGGCTCTGTCGGGCTCTACTGGGCCGTGTCGGGCCCTGTCTGGCCCTGTCGGGCTCTACTGGGCTCTACTGGGCTCTGTCGGGTTCTGTCGGGCTCTACTGGGCCCTGTCGGGCCCTGTCGGGCCCTGTCGGGCTCTGTCGGGCTCTGTCGGGCTCTACTGGGCTCTACTGGGCTCTGTCGGGCTCTGTCGGGCTCTACTGGGCCCTGTCGGGCCCTGTCGGGCCCTGTCGGGCTCTGTCGGGCTCTACTGGGCTCTGTCGGGCTCTGTCGGGTTCTGTCGGGCTCTACTGGGCTCTGTCGGGCTCTGTCGGGCTCTTTCGGGCTCTACTGGGCCCTGTCGGGCCCTGTCGGGCTCTGTCGGGCCCTGTCGGGCCCTGTCGGGCCCTGTCGGGCTCTGTCGGGCCCTGTCGGGCTCTGTCGGGCTCTACTGGGCTCTACTGGGCTCTGTCGGGATCTGTCGGGCTCTACTGGGCCGTGTCGGGCCCTGTCGGGCCCTGTCGGGCTCTGTCGGGCTCTACTGGGCCCTGTCGGGCTCTGTCGGGCTCTGTCGGGCCCTGTCGGGCCCTGTCGGGCTCTGTCGGGCTCTGTCGGGCTCTGTCGGGCTCTGTCGGGCTCTGTCGGACTCTACTGGGCTCTGTCGGGCTCTGTCGGGCTCTGTCGGGCTCTGTCGGGCTCTACTGGGCCCTGTCGGGCTCTGTCGGGCTCTGTCGGGCTCTGTCGGGCCCTGTCGGGCTCTGTCGGGCTCTGTCGGGCTCTACTGGGCTCTGTCGGGCTCTGTCGGGCTCTGTCGGGCTCTGTCGGGCCCTGTAGGGCTCTGTCGGGTACTACTGGGCCCTGTCGGGCCCTGTCGGGCTCTGTCGGGCTCTGTCGGGCCCTGTCGGGCTCTGTCGGGCTCTGTCGCGCTCTGTCGGGCTCTACTGGGCCCTGTCGGGCGCTGTCGGGCTCTGTCGGGCTCTGTCGGGCTCTGTCGGGCCCTGTCGGGCTCTGTCGGGCTCTGTCGGGCTCTGTCAGGCTCTACTGGGCCCTGTCGGGTTCTGTCGGGCTCTGTCGGGCTCTGTCGGGCTCTACTGGGCCCTGTCGGCCTCTGTCGGGCTCTGTCGGGCCCTGTCGGGGTCTACTGGGCTCTGTCGGGCTCTGTCGGGCCCTGTCGGGCTCTGTCGGGCTCTGTCGGGCTCTACTGGTCTCTCTCGGGCTCTGTCGGGCTTTGTCGGGCTCTGTCGGGCTCTACTGGGCCTTGTCGGGCCCTGTCGGGCCCTGTCGGGCCCTGTCGGGCCCTGTCGGGCTCTGTCGGGCTCTGTCGGGCTCTGTCGGGCTCTGTCGGGCTCTACTGGGCCCTGTCGGGCTCTGTCGGGCCCTGTCGGGCCCTGTCGGGCCCTGTCGGGCCCTGTCGGGCCCTGTCGGGCTCTGTCGGGCTCTGTCGGGCTCTACTAGGCTCTACTGGGCTCTGTCGGGCTCTGTCGGGCTCTGTCGGGCTCTGTCGGGCTCTGTCGGGCTCTACTGGGCCCTGTCGGGCCCTATCGGGCTCTGTCGGGCTCTGTCGGGCTCTGTCTGGCTCTACTGGGCTCTACTGGGCTCTGTCGGGCTCTGTCGGGCTCTGTCGGGCTCTGTCGGGCCCTGTCGGGCTCTGTCGGGCTCTACTGGGCCCTGTCGGGCCCTGTCGGGCTCTCTCGTGCCCTGTCGGGCCCTGTCGGGCCCTGTCGGGCCCTGTCGGGCTCTGTCGGGCTCTGTCGGGCTCTGTCGGGCTCTGTCGGGCTCTGTCGGGCTCTGTCGGGCCCTGTCGGGCTGTGTCGGGCTCTGTCGGGCTGTGTCGGGCTCTGTCGGGCTCTACTGGGCTCTACTGGGCTCTGTCGGGCTCTGTCGGGCTCTACTGGGCCGTGTCGGGCCCTGTCGGGCCCTGTCGGGCTCTGTCGGGCTCTGTCGGGCTCTACTGGGCCCTGTCGGGCTCTGTCGGGCTCTGTCGGGCCCTGTAGGGCTCTGTCGGGTACTACTGGGCCCTGTCGGGCTCTGTCGGTCTCTACTGGGCCCTGTCGGGCTCTGTCGGGCTCTGTCGGGCTCTACTGGGCTCTACTGGGCCCTGTCGGGCCCTGTCGGGCCCTGTCGGGCCCTGTCGGGCTCTGTCGTGCCCTGTCGTGCCCTGTCGGGCTCTGTCGGGCCCTGTCGGGCCCTGTCGGGCCCTGTCGGGCCCTGTCGGGCTCTGTCGGGCTCTGTCGGGCTCTGTCGGGCTCTGTCGGGCCCTATCGGGCCCTGTCGGGCTCTGTCGGGCCCTGTCGGGCTCTGTCGGGCTCTGTCGGGCTCTGTCGGGCTCTGTCGGGCTCTACTGGGCCCTGTCGGGCCCTGTCGGGCTCTGTCGGGCCCTGTCGGGCCCTGTCGGACTCTGTCGGGCTCTGTCGGGCTCTGTCGGGCTCTACTGGGCCCTGTCGGGCTCTGTCGGGCTCTGTCGGGCTCTGTCGGGCTCTGTCGGGCTCTGTCGGGCTCTACTGGGCTCTGTCGGGCTCTGTCGGGCCCTGTCGGGCCCTGTCGGGCTCTGTCAGGCTCTGTCGGGCTCTGTCGGGCTCTACTGGGCCCTGTCGGGCCCTGTCGGGCCCTGTCGGGCTCTACTGGGCTCTACTGGGATCTGTCGGGCTCTTTCGGGCTCTACTGGGCCCTGTCGGGCCCTGTAGGGCCCTGTAGGGCCCTGTCGGGCCCTGTCGGGCTCTGTCGGGCTCTGTCGGGCCCTGTCGGGCTCTGTCGGGCTCTGTCGGGCTCTACTGGGCTCTACTGGGCTCTGTCGGGCTCTGTCGGGCTCTACTGGGCCCTGTCGGGCCCTGTCGGGCCCTGTCGGGCTCTGTCGGGCTCTACTGGGCTCTGTCGTGCTCTGTCGGGCTCTGTCGGGCTCTGTCGGGCTCTGTCGGGCTCTGTCGGGCTCTGTCGGGCTCTGTCGGGCCCTGTCGGGCTCTGTCGGGCCCTGTCGGGCCCTGTCGGGCCCTGTCGGGCCCTGTCGGGCTCTGTCGGGCTCTGTCGGGCTCTGTCGGGCTCTACTGGGCTCTGTCGGGCTCTGTCGGGCTCTGTCGGGCTCTACTGGGCCCTGTCGGGATCTGTCGGGCCCTGTCGGGCCCTGTCGGGCTCTGTCGGGCTCTGTCGGGCTCTGTCGGGCCCTGTCGGGCCCTGTCGGGCCCTGTCGGGCTCTGTCGGGCCCTGTCGGGCCCTGTCGGGCCCTGTCGGGCTCTGTCGGGCTCTGTCGGGCTCTGTCGGGCCCTGTCGGGCTCTGTCGGGCCCTGTCGGGCCCTGTCGGGCTCTGTCGGGCTCTGTCGGGCCCTGTCGGGCTCTGTCGGGCTCTGTCGGGCTCTGTCGGGCTCTACTGGGCCCTGTCGGGCCCTGTCGGGCTCTGTCGGGCTCTGTCGGGCTCTACTGGGCCCTGTCGGGCTCTGTCGGGCCCTGTCGGGCTCTGTCGGGCTCTGTCGGGCTCTACTGGGCCCTGTCGGGTTCTGTCGGGCTCTGTCGGGCTCTGTCAGGCTCTACTGGGCCCTGTCGGGCTCTGTCGGGCTCTGTCGGGCCCTGTCGGGCCCTGTCGGGCTCTGTCGGGCCCTGTCGGGCCCTGTCGGGCTCTGTCGGGCTCTGTCGGGCTCTGTCGGGCTCTGTCGGGCTCTACTGGGCTCTGTCGGGCTCTACTGGGCTCTACTGGGCCCTGTCGGGCTCTGTCGTGCCCTGTCGGGCTCTGTCGGGCTCTACTGGGCCCTGTCGGGCCCTGTCGGGCTCTGTCGGGCTCTGTCGGGCCCTGTCGGGCCCTGTCGGGCCCTGTCGGGCCCTGTCGGGCTCTGTCGGGCTCTGTCGGGCTCTGTCGGGCTCTGTCGGGTTCTGTCGGGCTCTGTCGGTCTCTACTGGGCCCTGTCGGGCCCTGTCGGGCCCTCTCGGGCCCTGTCGGGCCCTGTCGGGCTCTGTCGGGCTCTGTCGGGTTCTGTCGGGCTCTGTCGGGCTCTGTCGGGCTCTTCTGGGCCCTGTCGGGCTCTGTCGGGCTCTATCGGGCTCTGTCGGGCTCTACTGGGCCCTGTCGGGCCCTGTCGGGCCCTGTCGGGCTCTGTCGGGCTCTGTCGGGCTCTGTCGGGCTCTACTGGACTCTGTCGGGCTCTGTCGGGTTCTGTCGGGCTCTGTCGGGCTCTGTCGGTCTCTGTCGGTCTCTGTCGGGCTCTACTGGGCCCTGTCGGGCCCTGTCGGGCCCTGTCGGGCCCTGTCGGGCCCTGTCGGGCTCTGTCGGGCTCTGTCGGGCCCTGTCGGGCTCTGTCGGGCTCTGTCGGGCTCTGTCGGGCCCTGTCGGTCCCTGTCGGGCCCTGTCGGGCTCTGTCGGGCTCTGTCGGGCTCTACTGGGCTCTGTCGGGCTCTGTCGGGCTCTGTCGGGCTCTACTGGGCTCTGTCGGGCCATGTCGGGCCCTGTCGGGCTCTGTCGGGCTCTACTGGGCCCTGTCGGGCTCTGTCGGGCTCTGTCGGGCCCTGTCGGGCCCTGTCGGGCCCTGTCGGGCTCTGTCGGGCTCTGTCGGGCCCTGTCGGGCCCTGTCGGGCTCTGTCGGGCTCTGTCGGGCTCTACTGGGCCCTGTCGGGCTCTGTCGGGCTCTGTCGGGCCCTGTCGGGCCCTGTCGGGCCCTGTCGGGCCCTGTCGGGCCCTGTCGGGCCCTGTCGGGCTCTGTCGGGCCCTGTCGGGCCCTGTCGGGCTCTGTCGGGCCCTGTCGGGCCCTGTCGGGCTCTGTCGGGCCCTGTCGGGCCCTGTCGGGCTCTGTCGGGCTCTGTCGGGCTCTACTGGGCCCTGTCGGGCTCTGTCGGGCTCTGTCGGGCTCTGTCGGGCTCTGTCGGGCTCTGTCGGGCCCTGTCGGGCCCTGTCGGGCTCTGTCGGGCTCTGTCGGACTCTGTCGGGCTCTGTCGGGCCCTTTCGGTCCCTGTCGGGCTCTGTCAGGCTCTGTCGGGCTCTGTCGGGCTCTACTGGGACCTGTCGGGCTCTGTCGGGCTCTGTCGGGCTCTGTCGGGCTCTGTCGGGCTCTGTCGGGCTCTGTCGGGCCCTGTCGGGCCCTGTTGGGCTCTGTCGGGCTCTGTCGGTCTCTGTCGGTCTCTGTCGGGCTCTACTGGGCTCTACTGGGCTCTGTCGGGCTCTACTGGGCCCTGTCGGGCCCTGTCGGGCCCTGTCGGGCTCTGTCGGGCTCTGTCGGGCCCTGTCGGGCCCTGTCGGGCTCTGTCGGGCTCTGTCGGGCTCTGTCGGGCTCTACTGGGCTCTGTCGGGCTCTGTCGGGCTCTGTCGGGCTCTACTGGGCCCTGTCGGGCCCTGTCGGGCTCTGTCGGGCTCTACTGGGCTCTGTCGGGCTCTGTCGGGCTCTGTCGGGCTCTACTGGGCTCTGTCGGGCTCTGTCGGGCTCTGTCGGGCTCTGTCGGGCTCTGTCGGGCCCTGTCGGGCTCTGTCGGGCCCTGTCGGGCGCTGTCGGGCCCTGTCGGGCCCTGTCGGGCCCTGTCGGGCTCTGTCGGGCTCTGTCGGGCTCTGTCGGGCTCTACTGGGCTCTGTCGGGCTCTGTCGGGCTCTGTCGGGCTCTGTCGGGCTCTGTCGGGCTCTACTGGGCTCTACTGGGCTCTGTCGGGCGCTGTCGGGCTCTGTCGGGCTCTACTGGGCCCTGTCGGGCGCTGTCGGGCTCTGTCGGGCTCTGTCGGGCCCTGTCGGGCCCTGTCGGGCCCTGTCGGGCTCTGTCGGGCTCTGTCGGGCTCTGTCGGGCTCTACTGGGCCCTGTCGGGCTCTGTCGGGCTCTGTCGGGCTCTACTGGGCCCTGTCGGGCCCTGTCGGGCTCTGTCGGGCTCTGTCGGGCTCTGTAGGGCTCTGTCGGGCCCTCTCGGCCTCTGTCGGGCTCTACTGGGCCCTGTCGGGCCCTGTCGGGCCCTGTCGGGCCCTGTCGGGCTCTGTCGGGCTCTGTCGGGCTCTGTCGGGCTCTGTCGGGCTCTGTCGGGCTCTACTGGGCTCTGTCGGGCTCTGTCGGGCTCTGTCGGGCTCTGTCGGGCTCTACTGGGCCCTGTCGGGCCCTGTAGGGCTCTGTCGGGCTCTGTCGGGCTCTGTCGGGCTCTACTGGGCTCTGTCGGGCTCTGTCGGGCTCTGTCGGGCTCTGTCGGGCTCTGTCGGGCTCTGTCGGGCCCTGTCGGGCTCTACTGGGCTCTGTCGTGCCCTGTCGGGCTCTGTCGGGCCCTGTCGGGCTCTGTCGGGCCCTGTCGGGCTCTGTCGGGCCCTGTCGGGCCCTGTCGGGCTCTGTCGGGCCCTGTCGGGCCCTGTCGGGCTCTGTCGGGCTCTGTCGGTCTCTGTCGGGCTCTACTGGGCCCTGTCGGGCCCTGTCGGGCCCTGTCGGGCCCTGTCGGGCTCTGTCGGGCTCTGTCGCGCTCTACTGGGCTCTGTCGGGCCCTGTCGGGCCCTGTCGGGCCCTGTCGGGCTCTGTCGGGCTCTGTCGGGCTCTGTCGGGCTCTACTGGGCCCTGTCGGGCCCTGTCGGGCTCTGTCGGGCTCTGTCGGGCTCTGTCGGGCTCTGTCGGGCCCTGTCGGGCCCTGTCGGGCTCTGTCGGGCTCTGTCGGGCTCTGTCGGGCTCTACTGGGCCCTGTCGGGCCCTGTCGGGCTCTGTCGGGCTCTGTCGGGCTCTACTGGGCCCTGTCGGGCTCTGTCGGGCTCTGTCGGGCTCTGTCGGGCTCTGTCGGGCTCTACTGGGCCCTGTCGGGCCCTGTCGGGCCCTGTCGGGCTCTGTCGGGCTCTGTCGGGCTCTACTGGGCTCTACTGGGCTCTGTCGGGTTCTGTCGGGCTCTGTCGGGCTCTGTCGGGCTCTGTCGGGCCCTGTCGGGCTCTACTGGGCTCTGTCGTGCCCTGTCGGGCTCTGTCGGGCTCTGTCGGGCCCTGTCGGGCCCTGTCGGGCTCTGTCGGGCTCTGTCGGGCCCTGTCGGGCTCTGTCGGGCTCTGTCGGTCTCTGTCGGGCTCTACTGGGCCCTGTCGGGCCCTGTCGGGCCCTGTCGGGCTCTGTCGGGCTCTGTCGGGCTCTGTCGCGCTCTACTGGGCTCTGTCGGGCCCTGTCGGGCCCTGTCGGGCTCTACTGGGCCCTGTCGGGCCCTGTCGGGCTCTGTCGGGCTCTGTCGGGCTCTGTCGGGCTCTACTGGGCCCTGTCGGGCTCTGTCGGGCTCTGTCGGGCCCTGTCGGGCTCTGTCGGGCTCTGTCGGGCCCTGTCGGTCCCTGTCGGGCTCTGTCGGGCTCTGTCGGGCTCTACTGGGCCCTGTCGGGCCCTGTCGGGCTCTGTCGGGCTCTGTCGGGCTCTGTCGGGCTCTACTGGGCCCTGTCGGGCTCTGTCGGGCTCTGTCGGGCCCTGTCGGTCCCTGTCGGGCTCTGTCAGGCTCTGTCGGGCTCTGTCGGGCTCTACTGGGCCCTGTCGGGCTCTACTGGGCTCTACTGAGCTCTGTCGCGCTCTGTCGGGCTCTACTGGGCCCTGTCGGGCCCTGTCGGGCTCTACTGGGCCCTGTCGGGCCCTGTCGGGCTCTATCGGGCCCTGTCGGGCTCTGTCGGGCCCTGTCGGGCTCTGTCGGGCTCTGTCGGGCTCTACTGGGCTCTACTGGGCTCTGTCGGGCTCTACTGGGCCCTGTCGGGCCCTGTCGGGCCCTGTCGGGCCTGGCGGGCTCTGTCGTGCTCTACTGGGCTCTGTCGGGCTCTGTCGGGCTCTGTCGGGTTCTGTCGGGCTCTACTGGGCTCTGTCGGGCTCTGTCGGGCTCTGTCGGGCTCTACTGGGCCCTACTGGTCCCTGTCGGGCCCTGTCGGGCCCTGTCGGGCCCTGTCGGGCTCTGTCGGGCTCTGTCGGGCCCTGTCGGGCTCTGTCGGGCTCTGTCGGGCTCTGTCGGGCTCTACTGGGCCCTGTCGGGCCCTGTCGGGCCCTGTCGGGCTCTGTTGGGCTCTGTCGGGCTCTGTCGGGCTCTACTGGGCCCTGTCGGGCTCTGTCGGGCTCTGTCGGGCTCTGTCGGGCTCTACTGGGCCCTGTCGGGTTCTGTCGGGCTCTACTGGGCTCTGTCGGGCTCTGTCGGGCTCTGTCGGGCTCTGTCGGGCTCTACTGGGCCCTGTCGGGCCCTGTCGGGCCCTGTCGGGCTCTACTGGGCTCTACTGGGCTCTGTCGGGCTCTTTCGGGCTCTGTCGGGCCCTGTCGGGCCCTGTCGGGCCCTGTCGGGCTCTGTCGGGCCCTGTCGGGCCCTGTCGGGCCCTGTCGGGCTCTGTCGGGCTCTGTCGGGCTCTGTCGGGCTCTGTCGGGCTCTGTCGGGCTCTACTGGGCTCTACTGGGCTCTGTCGGGCTCTGTCGGGCTCTACTGGGCCCTGTCGGGCCCTTTCGGGCCCTGTCGGGCTCTGTCGGGCTCTGTCGGGCTCTACTGGGCTCTGTCGGGCTCTGTCGGGCTCTGTCGGGCTCTACTGGGCCCTGTCGGGCCCTGTCGGGCCCTGTCGGGCGCTGTCGGGCCCTGTCGGGCTCTGTCGGGCCCTGTCGGGCTCTGTCGGGCCCTGTCGGGCTCTGTCGGGCTCTGTCGGTCTCTGTCGGGCTCTACTGGGCTCTGTTGGGCTCTGTCGGGCTCTGTCGGGCTCTACTGGGCCCTGTCGGGCTCTGTCGGGCTCTGTCGGGCCCTGTCGGGCCCTGTCGGGCCCTGTCGGGCCCTGTCGGGCTCTGTCGGGCTCTGTCGGGCTCTACTGGGCCCTGTCGGGCTCTGTCGGGCTCTGTCGGGCCCTGTCGGGCCCTGTCGGGCTCTGTCGGGCTCTGTCGGGCTCTACTGGGCCCTGTCGGGCTCTGTCGGGCCCTGTCGGGCTCTGTCGGGCTCTGTCGGGCTCTGTCGGGCTCTACTGGGCCCTGTCGGGCTCTGTCGGGCTCTGTCGGGCTCTGTCGGGCTCTGCTGGGCCCTGTCGGGTTCTGTCGGGTTCTGTCGGGCTCTGTCGGGCTCTGTCGGGCTCTACTGGGCCCTGTCGGGCCCTGTCGGGCTCTGTCGGGCTCTGTCGGGCTCTGTCGGGCTCTGTCGGGCCCTCTCGGCCTCTGTCGGGCTCTACTGGGCCCTGTCGGGCCCTGTCGGGCTCTGTCGGGCCCTGTCGGGCCCTGTCGGGCTCTGTCGGGCTCTGTCGGGCTCTGTCGGGCTCTGTCGGGCTCTACTGGGCCCTGTCGGACTCTGTCGGGCTCTGTCGGGCTCTGTCGGGCTCTGACGGGTTCTGTCGGGCTCTGTCGGGCTCTACTGGGCCCTGTCGGGCCCTGTCGGGCCCTGTCGGGCTCTGTCGGGCTCTGTCGGGCTCTGTCGGGCTCTACTGGGCTCTACTGGGCTCTGTCGGGCTCTGTCGGGCTCTGTCGGGCTCTGTCGGACTCTGTCGGGCCCTGTCGGGCTCTACTGGGCTCTGTCGTGCCCTGTCGGGCTCTGTCGGGCCCTGTCGGGCTCTGTCGGGCTCTGTCGGGCCCTGTCGGGCTCTGTCGGGCTCTGTCGGTCTCTGTCGGGCTCTACTGGGCCCTGTCGGGCCCTGTCGGGCCCTGTCGGGCTCTGTCGGGCTCTGTCGGGCTCTGTCGCGCTCTACTGGGCCCTGTCGGGCCCTGTCGGGCCCTGTCGGGCTCTGTCGGGCTCTGTCGGGCTCTACTGGGCCCTGTCGGGCTCTGTCGGGCTCTGTCGGGCCCTGTCGGGCTCTGTCGGGCCCTGTCGGGCCCTGTCGGGCCCTGTCGGGCTCTGTCGGGCTCTGTCGGGCTCTGTCGGGCTCTACTGGGCCCTGTCGGGCCCTGTCGGGCCCTGTCGGGCTCTGTCGGGCTCTGTCGGGCTCTGTCGGGCTCTACTGGGCCCTGTCGGGCTCTGTCGGGCTCTGTCAGGCTCTGTCGGGCCCTGTCGGTCCCTGTCGGGCTCTGTCAGGCTCTGTCGGGCTCTGTCGGGCTCTACTGGGCCCTGTCGGGCCCTGTCGGGCCCTGTCGGGCTCTACTGGGCTCTACTGAGCTCTGTCGGGCTCTGTCGGGCTCTACTGGGCCCTGTCGGGCCCTGTCGGGCCCTGTCGGGCTCTATCGGGCTCTGTCGGGCCCTGTCGGGCTCTGTCGGGCCCTGTCGGGCTCTGTCGGGCTCTGTCGGGCTCTACTGGGCTCTACTGGGCTCTGTCGGGCTCTGTCGGGCTCTACTGGGCGCCGTCGGGCCCTGTCGGGCCCTGTTGGGCTCTGTCGTGCTCTACTGGGCTCTGTCGGGCTCTGTCGGGCTCTGTCGGATTCTGTCGGGCTCTACTGGGCTCTGTCGGGCTCTGTCGGGCTCTGTCGGGCTCTGTCGGGCTCTACTGGGCCCTGTCGGGCTCTGTCGGGCCCTGTCGGGCCCTGTCGGGCCCTGTCGGGCTCTGTCGGGCCCTGTCGGGCTCTGTCGGGCTCTGTTGGGCTCTGTCGGGCTCTGTCGGGCTCTACTGGGCCCTGTCGGGCCCTGTCGGGCCCTGTCGGGCCCTGTCGGGCTCTGTCGGGCTCTGTCGGGCTCTACTGGGCCCTGTCGGGCTCTGTCGGGCTCTGTCGGGCTCTGTCGGGCTCTGTCGGGCTCTACTGGGCCCTGTCGGGCCCTGTCGGGCCCTGTCGGGCTCTGTCGGGCTCTGTCGGGCTCTACTGGGCTCTGTCGGGCTCTGTCGGGCTCTACTGGGCTCTGTCGGGCTCTGTCGGGCTCTACTGGGCCCTGTCGGGCCCTGTCGGGCCCTGTCGGGCTCTGTCGGGCTCTACTGGGCTCTGTCGGGCTCTGTCGGGCTCTGTCGGGCTCTACTGGGCTCTGTCGGGCTCTGTCGGGCTCTGTCGGGCTCTACTGGGCCCTGTCGGGCTCTGTCGGGCCCTGTCGGGCGCTGTCGGGCTCTGTCGGGCCCTGTCGGGCCCTGTCGGGCTCTGTCGGGCCCTGTCGGGCTCTGTCGGGCTCTGTCGGGCTCTACTGGGCTCTGTCGGGCTCTGTCGGGCTCTGTCGGGCTCTGTCGGGCTCTACTGGGCCCTGTCGGGCTCTGTCGGGCTCTGTCGGGCCCTGTCGGGCTCTGTCTGGCTCTGTCGGGCCCTGTCGGGCTCTGTCGGGCTCTGTCAGGCCCTGTCGGGCTCTGTCGGGCTCTGTCGGGCTCTGTCGGGCTCTACTGGGCCCTGTCGGGCCCTGTCGGGCCCTGTCGGGCTCTGTCGGGCTCTGTCGGGCTCTGTCGGGCTCTGTCGGGCTCTGTCGGGCTCTGTCGGGCTCTACTGGGCTCTGTCGGGCCCTGTCGGGCCCTGTCGGGCCCTGTCGGGCTCTGTCGGGCTCTGTCGGGCTCTGTCGGGCCCTGTCGGGCTCTGTCGGGCTCTGTCGGGCTCTGTCGGGCTCTACTGGGCTCTGTCGGGCTCTGTCGGGCTCTACTGGGCCCTGTCGGGCCCTGTCGGGCCCTGTCGGGCTCTGTCGGGCTCTACTGGGCTCTGTCGGGCTCTGTCGGGCTCTGTCGGGCTCTACTGGGCTCTGTCGGGCTCTGTCGGGCTCTGTCGGGCTCTACTGGGCCCTGTCGGGCTCTGTCGGGCCCTGTCGGGCGCTGTCGGGCTCTGTCGGGCCCTGTCGGGCCCTGTCGGGCTCTGTCGGGCCCTGTCGGGCTCTGTCGGGCTCTGTCGGGCTCTGTCGGGCTCTGTCGGGCTCTACTGGGCTCTGTCGGGCTCTGTCGGGCTCTGTCGGGCTCTGTCGGGCTCTACTGGGCCCTGTCGGGCCCTGTCGGGCTCTGTCTGGCTCTGTCGGGCCCTGTCGGGCTCTGTCGGGCTCTGTCGGGCCCTGTCGGGCTCTGTCGGGCTCTGTCGGGCTCTGTCGGGCTCTACTGGGCCCTGTCGGGCTCTGTCGGGCTCTGTCGGGCTCTGTCGGGCTCTGTCGGGCCCTGTCGGGCTCTGTCGGGCTCTGTCGGGCTCTACTGGGCCCTGTTGGGCTTTGTCGGGCTCTGTCGGGCTCTGTCGGGCCCTGTCGGGCTCTGTCGGGCTCTGTCGGGCTCTACTGGGCCCTGTCGGGTTCTGTCGGGCTCTGTCGGGCCCTGTCGGGCCGTGTCGGGCTCTGTCGGGCTCTGTCGGGCTCTGTCGGGCTCTACTGGGCCCTGTCGGGTTCTGTCGGGCTCTGTCGGGCTCTGTCGGGCTCTACTGGGCCCTGTCGGGCCCTGTCGGGCCCTGTCGGGCTCTGTCGGGCTCTGTCGGGCTCTGTCGGGCTCTGTCGGGCCCTCTCGGCCTCTGTCGGGCTCTATCGGGCTCTGTCGGGCCCTGTCGGGCTCTATCGGGCTCTGTCGGGCTCTGTTGGGCTCTACTGGGCCCTGTCGGGCTCTGTCGGGCTCTGTCGGGCTCTGTCGGGCTCTACTGGGCTCTACTGGGCTCTGTCGGGCTCTGTCGGGTTCTGTCGGGCCCTGTCGGGCTCTGTCGGGCTCTGTCGGGCCCTGTCGGGCTCTACTGGGCTCTGTCGTGCCCTGTCGGGCTCTGTCGGGCCCTGTCGGGCCCTGTCGGGCCCTGTCGGGCTCTGTCGGGCCCTGTCGGGCCCTGTCGGGCTCTGTCGGGCTCTGTCGGGCCCTGTCGGGCTCTGTCGAACTCTGTCGGGCTCTGTCGGAATCTGTCGGGCCCTGTCGGGCCCTGTCGGGCCCTGTCGGGCTCTGTCGGGCCCTGTCGGGCCCTGTCGGGCTCTGCCGGCTCTGTCGGGCTCTGTCGGGCTCTACTGGGCCCTGTCGGGCTCTGCCGGGCTCTGTCGGGCCCTGTCGGGCTCTGTCAGGCTCTGTCGGACTCTGTCGGGCCCTGTCGGACTCTGTCGGGCTCTGTCGGGCTCTGTCGGGCTCTGTCGGGCTCTGTCGGGCTCTGTCGGGCTCTACTGGGCCCTGTCGGGCGCTGTCGGGCTCTGTCGGGCCCTGTCGGGCCCTGTCGGGCCCTGTCGGGCTCTGTCGGGCTCTGTCGGGCTCTGTCGGGCTCTACTGGGCCCTGTCGGGTTCTGTCGGGTTCTGTCGGGCTCTGTCGGGCTCTGTCGGGCTCTGTCGGGCTCTACTGGGCCCTGTCGGGCCCTGTCGGGCTCTGTCGGGCTCTGTCGGGCCCTGTCGGGCCCTGTCGGGCTCTGTCGGGCTCTGTCGGGCTCTGTCGGGCTCTGTCGGGCCCTCTCGGCCTCTGTCGGGCTCTACTGGGCCCTGTCGGGCCCTGTCGGGCCCTGTCGGGCTCTGTCGGGCTCTACTGGGCCCTGTCGGGCCCTGTCGGGCTCTGTCGGGCTCTGTCGGGCTCTGTCGGGCTCTGTCGGGCTCTACTGGGCTCTGTCGGGCTCTGTCGGGCTCTGTCGGGCTCTGTCGGGCTCTGTCGGGCTCTACTGGGCCCTGTCGGGCCCTGTCGGGCCCTACTGGGCTCTGTCGGGCTCTTTCGGGCTCTACTGGGCTCTACTGGGCTCTGTCGGGCTCTGTCGGGTTCTGTCGGGCTCTGTCGGGCTCTGTCGGGCTCTGTCGGGCCCTGTCGGGCTCTACTGGGCTCTGTCGTGCCCTGTCGGGCCCTGTCGGGCCCTGTCGGGCCCTGTCGGGCCCTGTCGGGCTCTGTCGGGCTCTGTCGGGCCCTGTCGGGCTCTGTCGGGCTCTGTCGGTCTCTGTCGGGCTCTACTGGGCCCTGTCGGGCCCTGTCGGGCCCTGTCGGGCTCTGTCGGGCTCTGTCGGGCTCTGTCGCGCTCTACTGGGCCCTGTCGGGCCCTGTCGGGCCCTGTCGGGCTCTGTCGGGCCCTGTCGGGCTCTGTCGGGCTCTGTCGGGCTCTACTGGGCCCTGTCGGGCCCTGTCGGGCTCTGTCGGGCTCTGTCGGGCCCTGTCGGGCTCTGTCGGGCTCTGTCGGGCTCTACTGGGCCCTGTCGGGCTCTGTCGGGCTCTGTCGGGCTCTGTCGGGCTCTGTCGGGCTCTACTGGGCCCTGTCGGGCTCTGTCGGGCTCTGTCGGGCCCTGTCGGTCCCTGTCGGGCTCTGTCAGGCTCTGTCGGGCTCTGTCGGGCTCTACTGGGCCCTGTCGGGCCCTGTCGGGCCCTGTCGGGCTCTACTGGGCTCTACTGAGCTCTGTCGGGCTCTGTCGGGCTCTACTGGGCCCTGTCGGGCCCTGTCGGGCTCTGTCGGGCTCTGTCGGGCCCTGTCGGGCTCTGTCGGGTTCTGTCGGGCTCTGTCGGGCTCTACTGGGCTCTACTGGGCTCTGTCGGGCTCTGTCGGGCTCTACTGGGCCCTGTCGGGCCCTGTCGGGCCTGGCGGGCTCTGTCGTGCTCTACTGGGCTCTGTCGGGCTCTGTCGGGCTCTGTCGGGTTCTGTCGGGCTCTACTGGGCTCTGTCGGGCTCTGTCGGGCTCTGTCGGGCTCTGTCGGGCTCTACTGGGCCCTGTCGGGCTCTGTCGGGCTCTGTCGGGCTCTGTCGGGCCCTGTCGGGCCCTGTCGGGCTCTGTCGGGCCCTGTCGGGCTCTGTCGGGCCCTGTCGGGCTCTGTCGGGCTCTGTCGGGCTCTGTCGGGCTCTACTGGGCCCTGTCGGGCCCTGTCGGGCTCTGTCGGGCCCTGTCGGGCCCTGTCGGGCTCTGTCGGGCTCTGTCGGGCTCTACTGGGCCCTGTCGGGCTCTGTCGGGCTCTGTCGGGCTCTGTCGGGCTCTACTGGGCCCTGTCGGGCTCTGTCGGGCTCTGTCGGGCTCTGTCGGGCCCTGTCGGGCCCTGTCGGGCTCTGTCAGGCTCTGTCGGGCTCTGTCGGGCTCTACTGGGCCCTGTCGGGCCCTGTCGGGCCCTGTCGGGCTCTACTGGGCTCTGTCGGGCTCTTTCGGGCTCTACTGGGCCCTGTCGGGCCCTGTAGGGCCCTGTCGGGCTCTGTCGGGCCCTGTCGGGCCCTGTCGGGCCCTGTCGGGCTCTGTCGGGCTCTGTCGGGCCCTGTCGGGCTCTGTCGGGCTCTGTCGGGCTCTGTCGGGCTCTACTGGGCTCTACTGGGCTCTGTCGGGCTCTGTCGGGCTCTACTGGGCCCTGTCGGGCCCTGTCGGGCCCTGTCGGGCTCTGTCGGGCTCTACTGGGCTCTGTCGGGCTCTGTCGGGCTCTGTCGGGCTCTACTGGGCTCTGTCGGGCTCTGTCGGGCTCTGTCGGGCTCTACTGGGCCCTGTCGGGCTCTGTCGGGCCCTGTCGGGCGCTGTCGGGCCCTGTCGGGCCCTGTCGGGCCCTGTCGGGCTCTGTCGGGCCCTGTCGGGCTCTGTCGGGCTCTGTCGGGCTCTGTCGGGCTCTACTGGGCTCTGTTGGGCTCTGTCGGGCTCTGTCGGGCTCTACTGGGCCCTGTCGGGCTCTGTCGGGCTCTGTCGGGCCCTGTCGGGCTCTGTCGGGCTCTGTCGGGCCCTGTCGGGCTCTGTCGGGCTCTGTCGGGCTCTACTGGGCCCTGTCGGGCCCTGTCGGGCCCTGTCGGGCCCTGTCGGGCTCTGTCGGGCTCTGTCGGGCCCTGTCGGGCTCTGTCGGGCTCTGTCGGGCTCTGTCGGGCTCTGTCGGGCTCTGTCGGGCTCTACTGGGCCCTGTCGGGCTCTGTCGGGCTCTGTCGGGCCCTGTCGGGCTCTGTCGGGCTCTGTCGGGCTCTGCTGGGCCCTGTCGGGTTCTGTCGGGCTCTGTCGGGCTCTGTCGGGCTCTACTGGGCCCTGTCGGGCCCTGTCGGGCTCTGTCGGGCTCTGTCGGGCTCTGTCGGGCTCTGTCGGGCCCTCTCGGCCTCTGTCGGGCTCTACTGGGCCCTGTCGGGCCCTGTCGGGCTCTGTCGGGCTCTGTCGGGCCCTGTCGGGCCCTGTCGGGCTCTGTCGGGCTCTGTCGGGCTCTGTCGGGCTCTACTGGGCCCTGTCGGACTCTGTCGGGCTCTGTCGGGCTCTGTCGGGCTCTGACGGGTTCTGTCGGGCTCTGTCGGGCTCTACTGGGCCCTGTCGGGCCCTGTCGGGCCCTGTCGGGCTCTGTCGGGCTCTACTGGGCCCTGTCGGGCCCTGTCGGGCTCTACTGGGCTCTACTGGGCTCTGTCGGGCTCTGTCAGGTTCTGTCGGGCTCTGTCGGGCTCTGTCGGGCTCTGTCGGGCCCTGTCGGGCTCTACTGGGCTCTGTCGTGCCCTGTCGGGCTCTGTCGGGCTCTGTCGGGCCCTGTCGGGCTCTGTCGGGCCCTGTCGGGCTCTGTCGGGCTCTGTCGGGCTCTGTCGGGCTCTGTCGGGCCCTGTCGGGCTCTGTCGGGCTCTGTCGGTCTCTGTCGGGCTCTACTGGGCCCTGTCGGGCCCTGTCGGGCCCTGTCGGGCTCTGTCGGGCTCTGTCGGGCTCTGTCGCGCTCTACTGGGCTCTGTCGGGCCCTGTCGGGCCCTGTCGGGCTCTGTCGGGCCCTGTCGGGCTCTGTCGGGCTCTGTCGGGCTCTACTGGGCCCTGTCGGGCCCTGTCGGGCCCTGTCGGGCCCTGTCGGGCCCTGTCGGGCCCTGTCGGGCTCTGTCGGGCTCTGTCGGGCTCTGTCGGGCTCTGTCGGGCTCTACTGGGCCCTGTCGGGCTCTGTCGGGCTCTGTCGGGCTCTGTCGGGCTCTGTCGGGCTCTGTCGGGCTCTACTGGGCCCTGTCGGGCTCTGTCGGGCTCTGTCGGGCCCTGTCGGTCCCTGTCGGGCTCTGTCAGGCTCTGTCGGGCTCTGTCGGGCTCTACTGGGCCCTGTCGGGCCCTGTCGGGCCCTGTCGGGCTCTACTGGGCTCTACTGAGCTCTGTCGGGCTCTGTCGGGCTCTACTGGGCCCTGTCGGGCCCTGTCGGGCTCTATCGGGCCCTGTCGGGCTCTGTCGGGCTCTGTCGGGCTCTGTCGGGCCCTGTCGGGCCCTGTCGGGCTCTGTCGGGCTCTGTCGGGCTCTACTGGGCTCTACTGGGCTCTGTCGGGCTCTGTCGGGCTCTACTGGGCCCTGTCGGGCCCTGTCGGGCCTGGCGGGCTCTGTCGTGCTCTACTGGGCTCTGTCGGGCTCTGTCGGGCTCTGTCGGGTTCTGTCGGGCTCTACTGGGCTCTGTCGGGCTCTGTCGGGCTCTGTCGGGCTCTGTCGGGCTCTGTCGGGCTCTGTCGGGCTCTACTGGGCCCTTTCGGGCTCTGTCGGGCTCTGTCGGGCTCTGTCGGGCCCTGTCGGGCCCTGTCGGGCTCTGTCGGGCCCTGTCGGGCCCTGTCGGGCTCTGTTGGGCTCTGTTGGGCTCTGTCGGGCTCTGTCGGGCTCTGTCGGGCTCTACTGGGCCCTGTCGGGCCCTGTCGGGCTCTGTCGGGCCCTGTCGGGCCCTGTCGGGCTCTGTCGGGCTCTGTCGGGCTCTACTGGGCCCTGTCGGGCTCTGTCGGGCTCTGTCGGGCTCTGTCGGGCTCTACTGGGCCCTGTCGGGCCCTGTCGGGCTCTGTCGGGCCCTGTCGGGCTCTGTCAGGCTCTGTCGGGCTCTGTCGGGCTCTACTGGGCCCTGTCGGGCCCTGTCGGGCCCTGTCGGGCTCTACTGGGCTCTACTGGGCTCTGTCGGGCTCTTTCGGGCTCTACTGGGCCCTGTCGGGCCCTGTAGGGCCCTGTCGGGCCCTGTCGGGCTCTGTCGGGCCCTGTCGGGCCCTGTCGGGCTCTGTCGGGCCCTGTCGGGCCCTGTCGGGCTCTGTCGGGCTCTGTCGGGCTCTGTCGGGCTCTACTGGGCTCTGTCGGGCTCTGTCGGGCTCTACTGGGCCCTGTCGGGCCCTGTCGGGCCCTGTCGGGCTCTGTCGGGCTCTACTGGGCTCTGTCGGGCTCTGTCGGGCTCTACTGGGCTCTGTCGGGCTCTGTCGGGCTCTGTCGGGCTCTACTGGGCCCTGTCGGGCTCTGTCGGGCCCTGTCGGGCGCTGTCGGGCCCTGTCGGGCCCTGTCGGGCTCTGTCGGGCTCTGTCGGGCTCTGTCGGGCTCTACTGGGCTCTGTTGGGCTCTGTCGGGCTCTGTCGGGCTCTACTGGGCTCTGTCGGGCTCTGTCGGGCTCTGTCGGGCCCTGTCGGGCTCTGTCGGGCCCTGTCGGGCTCTGTCGGGCTCTGTCGGGCTCTGTCGGGCTCTGTCGGGCTCTACTGGGCTCTGTTGGGCTCTGTCGGGCTCTGTCGGGCTCTACTGGGCTCTGTCGGGCTCTGTCGGGCTCTGTCGGGCCCTGTCGGGCTCTGTCGGGCCCTGTCGGGCCCTGTCGGGCTCTGTCGGGCTCTGTCGGGCTCTGTCGGGCTCTACTGGGCTCTGTCGGGCTCTGTCGGGCTCTGTCGGGCCCTGTCGGGCCCTGTCGGGCCCTGTCGGGCTCTGTCGGGCTCTGTCGGGCTCTGTCGGGCTCTACTGGGCCCTGTCGGGCTCTGTCGGGCTCTGTCGGGCCCTGTCGGGCCCTGTCGGGCTGTGTCGGGCTCTGTCGGGCCCTGTCGGGCCCTGTCGGGCTCTGTCGGGCTCTGTCGGGCTCTGTCGGGCCCTGTCGGGCTCTGTCGGGCTCTGTCGGGCTCTACTGGGCCCTGTCGGGCTCTGTCGGGCTCTGTCGGGCTCTGTCGGGCTCTGTCGGGCCCTGTCGGGCTCTGTCGGGCTCTGTCGGGCTCTGCTGGGCCCTGTCGGGCTCTGTCGGGCTCTGTCGGGCTCTGTCGGGCTCTACTGGGCCCTGTCGGGCCCTGTCGGGCTCTGTCGGGCTCTGTCGGGCTCTGTCGGGCCCTCTCGGCCTCTGTCGGGCTCTACTGGGCCCTGTCGGGCCCTGTCGGGCCCTGTCGGGCTCTGTCGGGCCCTGTCGGGCTCTGTCGGGCTCTGTCGGGCTCTGTCGGGCTCTACTGGGCCCTGTCGGACTCTGTCGGGCTCTGTCGGGCTCTGTCGGGCTCTGACGGGTTCTGTCGGGCTCTGTCGGGCTCTACTGGGCCCTGTCGGGCCCTGTCGGGCCCTGTCGGGCTCTGTCGGGCTCTGTCGGGCTCTGTCGGGCTCTACTGGGCTCTACTGGGCCCTGTCGGGCTCTGTCGGGCTCTGTCGGGCTCTGTCGGGCTCTGTCGGGCTCTGTCGGGCCCTGTCGGGCTCTACTGGGCTCTGTCGTGCCCTGTCGGGCTCTGTCGGGCCCTGTCGGGCCCTGTCGGGCCCTGTCGGGCCCTGTCGGGCTCTGTCGGGCTCTGTCGGGCTCTGTCGGGCTCTGTCGGGCTCTGTCGGTCTCTGTCGGGCTCTACTGGGCCCTGTCGGGCCCTGTCGGGCCCTGTCGGGCTCTGTCGGGCTCTGTCGGGCTCTGTCGCGCTCTACTGGGCCCTGTCGGGCCCTGTCGGGCCCTGTCGGGCTCTGTCGGGCTCTGTCGGGCTCTACTGGGCCCTGTCGGGCCCTGTCGGGCTCTGTCGGGCTCTGTCGGGCCCTGTCGGGCCCTGTCGGGCTCTGTCGGGCTCTGTCGGGCTCTACTGGGCCCTGTCGGGCCCTGTCGGGCCCTGTCGGGCTCTGTCGGGCTCTGTTGGGCTCTGTCGGGCTCTACTGGGCCCTGTCGGGCTCTGTCGGGCTCTGTCGGGCCCTGTCGGTCCCTGTCGGGCTCTGTCAGGCTCTGTCGGGCTCTGTCGGGCTCTACAGGGCCCTGTCGGGCCCTGTCGGGCCCTGTCGGGCTCTACTGGGCTCTACTGAGCTCTGTCGGGCTCTGTCGGGCTCTACTGGGCCCTGTCGGGCCCTGTCGGGCTCTATCGGGCCCTGTCGGGCTCTGTCGGGCTCTGTCGGGCTCTGTCGGGCTCTGTCGGGCTCTGTCGGGCTCTTCTGGGCTCTACTGGGCTCTGTCGGGCTCTGTCGGGCTCTACTGGGCCCCGTCGGGCCCTGTCGGGCCCTGTTGGGCTCTGTCGTGCTCTACTGGGCTCTGTCGGGCTCTGTCGGGTTCTGTCGGGCTCTACTGGGCTCTGTCGGGCCCTGTCGGGCCCTGTTGGGCTCTGTCGTGCTCTACTGGGCTCTGTCGGGCTCTGTCGGGCTCTGTCGGGCTCTGTCGGGCTCTACTGGGCTCTGTCGGGCTCTGTCGGGCTCTACTGGGCCCTGTCGGGCCCTGTCGGGCCCTGTCGGGCTCTGTCGGGCTCTATTGGGCTCTGTCGGGCTCTGTCGGGCTCTGTCGGGCTCTACTGGGCTCTGTCGGGCTCTGTCGGGCTCTGTCGGGCTCTACTGGGCCCTGTCGGGCTCTGTCGGGCCCTGTCGGGCGCTGTCGGGCTCTGTCGGGCCCTGTCGGGCTCTGTCGGGCTCTGTCGGGCCCTGTCGGGCCCTGTCGGGCTCTGTCGGGCTCTGTCGGGCCCTGTCGGGCTCTGTCGGGCTCTGTCGGGCTCTGTCGGGCTCTACTGGGCTCTGTCGGGCTCTGTCGGGCTCTACTGGGCCCTGTCGGGCCCTGTCGGGCCCTGTCGGGCTCTGTCGGGCTCTACTGGGCTCTGTCGGGCTCTGTCGGGCTCTACTGGGCTCTGTCGGGCTCTGTCGGGCTCTGTCGGGCTCTACTGGGCCCTGTCGGGCTCTGTCGGGCCCTGTCGGGCGCTGTCGGGCCCTGTCGGGCCCTGTCGGGCTCTGTCGGGCTCTGTCGGGCTCTGTCGGGCTCTACTGGGCTCTGTTGGGCTCTGTCGGGCTCTGTCGGGCTCTACTGGGCCCTGTCGGGCTCTGTCGGGCCCTGTCGGGCTCTGTCGGGCTCTGTCGGGCCCTGTCGGGCTCTGTCGGGCTCTGTCGGGCTCTGTCGGGCTCTACTGGGCCCTGTCGGGCTCTGTCGGGCTCTGTCGGGCCCTGTCGGGCCCTGTCGGGCTCTGTCGGGCTCTGTCGGGCCCTGTCGGGCCCTGTCGGGCTCTGTCGGGCTCTGTCGGGCTCTGTCGGGCCCTGTCGGGCTCTGTCGGGCTCTGTCGGGCTCTACTGGGCCCTGTCGGGCTCTGTCGGGCTCTGTCGGGCTCTGTCGGGCTCTGTCGGGCCCTGTCGGGCTCTGTCGGGCTCTGTCGGGCTCTGCTGGGCCCTGTCGGGCTCTGTCGGGCTCTGTCGGGCTCTGTCGGGCTCTACTGGGCCCTGTCGGGCCCTGTCGGGCTCTGTCGGGCTCTGTCGGGCTCTGTCTGGCTCTGTCGGGCCCTCTCGGCCTCTGTCGGGCTCTACTGGGCCCTGTCGGGCCCTGTCGGGCCCTGTCGGGCTCTGTCGGGCCCTGTCGGGCTCTGTCGGGCTCTGTCGGGCTCTGTCGGGCTCTACTGGGCCCTGTCGGACTCTGTCGGGCTCTGTCGGGCTCTGTCGGGTTCTGTCGGGCTCTGTCGGGCTCTACTGGGCCCTGTCGGGCCCTGTCGGGCCCTGTCGGGCTCTGTCGGGCTCTGTCGGGCTCTGTCGGGCTCTACTGGGCTCTACTGGGCCCTGTCGGGCTCTGTCGGGCTCTGTCGGGCTCTGTCGGGCTCTGTCGGGCCCTGTCGGGCTCTACTGGGCTCTGTCGTGCCCTGTCGGGCTCTGTCGGGCCCTGTCGGGCCCTGTCGGGCCCTGTCGGGCCCTGTCGGGCTCTGTCGGGCTCTGTCGGGCTCTGTCGGTCTCTGTCGGGCTCTACTGGGCCCTGTCGGGCCCTGTCGGGCTCTGTCGGGCTCTGTCGGGCTCTGTCGGGCTCTGTCGCGCTCTACTGGGCCCTGTCGGGCCCTGTCGGGCCCTGTCGGGCTCTGTCGGGCTCTGTCGGGCTCTACTGGGCCCTGTCGGGCCCTGTCGGGCTCTGTCGGGCTCTGTCGGGCCCTGTCGGGCTCTGTCGGGCTCTGTCGGGCCCTGTCGGGCCCTGTCGGGCTCTGTCGGGCTCTGTCGGGCTCTACTGGGCCCTGTCGGGCCCTGTCGGGCTCTGTCGGGCTCTGTCGGGCTCTGTCGGGCTCTACTGGGCCCTGTCGGGCTCTGTCGGGCTCTGTCGGGCCCTGTCGGTCCCTGTCGGGCTCTGTCAGGCTCTGTCGGGCTCTGTCGGGCTCTACAGGGCCCTGTCGGGCCCTGTCGGGCCCTGTCGGGCTCTACTGGGCTCTACTGAGCTCTGTCGGGCTCTGTCGGGCTCTACTGGGCCCTGTCGGGCCCTGTCGGGCCCTGTCGGGCTCTGTCGGGCTCTGTCGGGCTCTGTCGGGCTCTGTCGGGCTCTACTGGGCTCTACTGGGCTCTGTCGGGCTCTGTCGGGCTCTACTGGGCCCCGTCGGGCCCTGTCGGGCCTTGTTGGGCTCTGTCGTGCTCTACTGGGCTCTGTCGGGCTCTGTCGGGCTCTGTCGGGTTCTGTCGGGCTCTACTGGGCTCTGTCGGGCCCTGTCGGGCCCTGTTGGGCTCTGTCGTGCTCTACTGGGCTCTGTCGGGCTCTGTCGGGCTCTGTCGGGCTCTACTGGGCTCTGTCGGGCTCTGTCGGGCTCTACTGGGCCCTGTCGGGCCCTGTCGGGCCCTGTCGGGCTCTGTCGGGCTCTACTGGGCTCTGTCGGGCTCTGTCGGGCTCTGTCGGGCTCTACTGGGCTCTGTCGGGCTCTGTCGGGCTCTGTCGGGCTCTACTGGGCCCTGTCGGGCTCTGTCGGGCCCTGTCGGGCGCTGTCGGGCTCTGTCGGGCCCTGTCGGGCCCTGTCGGGCCCTGTCGGGCCCTGTCGGGCCCTGTCGGGCTCTGTCGGGCTCTACTGGGCTCTGTCGGGCTCTGTCGGGCTCTGTCGGGCTCTGTCGGGCTCTACTGGGCCCTGTCGGGCTCTGTCGGGCCCTGTCGGGCCCTGTCGGGCTCTGTCGGGCTCTGTCGGGCCCTGTCGGGCTCTGTCGGGCTCTGTCAGGCCCTGTCGGGCTCTGTCGGGCTCTGTCGGGCTCTGTCGGGCTCTACTGGGCCCTGTCGGGCTCTGTCGGGCTCTGTCGGGCCCTGTCGGGCCCTGTCGGGCTCTACTGGGCCCTGTCGGGCTCTGTCGGGCTCTGTCGGGCTCTGTCGGGCCCTGTCGGGCTCTGTCGGGCTCTGTCGGGCTCTACTGGGCCCTGTCGGGCTCTGTCGGGCTCTGTCGGGCTCTGTCGGGCCCTGTCGGGCCCTGTCGGGCTCTGTCGGGCTCTGTCGGGCTCTGTCGGGCTCTACTGGGCCCTGTCGGGTTCTGTCGGGCTCTGTCGGGCTCTGTCGGGCTCTACTGGGCCCTGTCGGGCCCTGTCGGGCTCTGTCGGGCTCTGTCGGGCCCTGTCGGGCTCTGTCGGGCTCTGTCGGGCTCTGTCGGGCCCTCTCGGCCTCTGTCGGGCTCTATCGGGCCCTGTCGGGCCCTGTCGGGCCCTGTCGGGCCCTGTCGGGCCCTGTCGGGCTCTGTCGGGCTCTGTCGGGCTCTACTGGGCCCTGTCGGGCTCTGTCGGGCTCTGTCGGGCTCTGTCGGGCTCTGTCGGGCTCTGTCGGGTTCTGTCGGGCTCTGTTGGGCTCTACTGGGCCCTGTCGGGCCCTGTCGGGCCCTGTCGGGCTCTGTCGGGCTCTGTCGGGCTCTCTCGGGCTCTACTGGGCTCTACTGGGCTCTGTCGGGCTCTGTCGGGCTCTGTCGGGCCCTGTCGGGCTCTGTCGGGCCCTGTCGGGCCCTGTCGGGCTCTGTCGGGCTCTGTCGGGCCCTGTCGGGCTCTGTCGGGCTCTGTCGGTCTCTGTCGGGCTCTACTGGGCCCTGTCGGGCCCTGTCGGGCCCTGTCGGGCTCTGTCGGGCTCTGTCGGGCTCTGTCGCGCTCTACTGGGCCCTGTCGGGCTCTGTCGGGCCCTGTCGGGCTCTGTCGGGCCCTGTCGGGCTCTGTCGGGCCCTGTCGGGCTCTGTCGGGCTCTGTCGGGCTCTACTGGGCCCTGTCGGGCTCTGTCGGGCTCTGTCGGGCCCTGTCGGGCCCTGTCGGGCCCTGTCGGGCCCTGTCGGGCTCTGTCGGGCTCTGTCGGGCTCTGTCGGGCTCTACTGGGCCCTGTCGGGCCCTGTCGGGCTCTGTCGGGCTCTGTCAGGCTCTACTGGGCCCTGTCGGGCTCTGTCGGGCCCTGTCGGGCTCTGTCGGGCTCTGTCGGTCTCTGTCGGGCTCTACTGGGCCCTGTCGGGCCCTGTCGGGCCCTGTCGGGCTCTGTCGCGCTCTACTGGGCTCTGTCGGGCTCTGTCGGGCTCTACTGGGCTCTACTGAGCTCTGTCGGGCCCTGTCGGGCCCTGTCGGGCTCTGTCGGGCCCTGTCGGGCCCTGTCGGGCTCTGTCGGGCTCTGTCGGGCTCTGTCGGGCTCTACTGGGCTCTACTGGGCTCTGTCGGGCTCTGTTGGGCTCTACTGGGCCCTGTCGGGCCCTGTCGGGCCCTGTCGGGCTCTGTCGTGCTCTACTGGGCTCTGTCGGGCTCTGTCGGGCTCTGTCGGGCTCTGTCGGGCTCTGTCGGGCTCTACTGGGCCCTGTCGGGCTCTGTCGCGCTCTGTCGGGCCCTGTCGGGCCCTGTCGGGCCCTGTCGGGCTCTGTCGGGCTCTGTCGGGCTCTGTCGGGCTCTACTGGGCCCTGTCGGGCCCTGTCGGTCCCTGTCGGGCCCTGTCGGGCTCTGTCGGGCTCTGTCGGGCTCTGTCGGGCTCTGTCGGGCTCTACTGGGCCCTGTCGGGCTCTGTCGGGCTCTGTCGGGCTCTGTCGGGCTCTACTGGGCCCTGTCGGGCTCTGTCGGGCTCTGTCGGGCCCTGTCGGGCCCTGTCGGGCTCTGTCGGGCTCTGTCGGGCTCTGTCGGGCTCTACTGGGCCCTGTCGGGCCCTGTCGGGCTCTACTGGGCTCTACTGGGCTCTGTCGGGCTCTTTCGGGCTCTACTGGGCCCTGTAGGGCCCTGTCGGGCCCTGTCGGGCTCTGTCGGGCTCTGTCGGGCTCTGTCGGGCCCTGTCGGGCTCTGTCGGGCTCTGTCGGGCTCTGTCGGGCTCTGTCGGGCTCTACTGGGCTCTACTGGGCTCTGTCGGGCTCTGTCAGGCTCTACTGGGCCCTGTCGGGCCCTGTCGGGCCCTGTCGGGCTCTGTCGGGCTCTACTGGGCTCTGTCAGGCTCTGTCGGGCTCTGTCGGGCTCTACTGGGCTCTGTCGGGCTCTGTCGGGCTCTGTCGGGCTCTACTGGGCCCTGTCGGGCTCTGTCGGGCCCTGTCGGGCGCTGTCGGGCCCTGTCGGGCTCTGTCGGGCTCTGTCGGGCTCTGTCGGGCTCTACTGGGCTCTGTCGGGCTCTGTCGGGCTCTGTCGGGCTCTACTGGGCCCTGTCGGGCTCTGTCGGGCCCTGTCGGGCCCTGTCGGGCTCTGTCGGGCTCTGTCGGGGCCTGTCGGGCTCTGTCGGGCTCTGTCGGGCTCTACTGGGCCCTGTCGGGCTCTGTCGGGCTCTGTCGGGCTCTGTCGGGCCCTGTCGGGCTCTGTCGGGCTCTGTCGGGCTCTACTGGGCCCTGTCGGGCCCTGTCGGGCCCTGTCGGGCTCTGTCGGGCTCTGTCGGGCTCTGTCGGGCCCTCTCGGCCTCTGTCGGGCTCTACTGGGCCCTGTCGGGCCCTGTCGGGCCCTGTCGGGCTCTGTCGGGCTCTGTCGGGCTCTACTGGGCCCTGTCGGGCTCTGTCGGGCTCTGTCGGGCTCTGACGGGCTCTGACGGGTTCTGTCGGGCTCTGTCGGGCTCTACTGGGCCCTGTCGGGCCCTGTCGGGCCCTGTCGGGCTCTGTCGGGCTCTGTCGGGCTCTGTCGGGCTCTACTGGGCTCTACTGGGCTCTGTCGGGCTCTGTCGGGCTCTGTCGGGTTCTGTCGGGCTCTGTCGGGCTCTGTCGGGCTCTGTCGGGCTCTGTCGGGCCCTGTCGGGCTCTACTGGGCTCTGTCGGGCTCTGTCGGGCCCTGTCGGGCTCTGTCGGGCTCTGTCGGGCTCTGTCGGGCCCTGTCGGGCTCTGTCGGGCTCTGTCGGTCTCTGTCGGGCTCTACTGGGCCCTGTCGGGCCCTGTCGGGCCCTGTCGGGCTCTGTCGGGCTCTGTCGGGCTCTGTCGCGCTCTACTGGGCTCTGTCGGGCCCTGTCGGGCCCTGTCGGGCCCTGTCGGGCTCTGTCGGGCTCTGTCGGGCTCTACTGGGCCCTGTCGGGCCCTGTCGGGCTCTGTCGGGCCCTGTCGGGCTCTGTCGGGCCCTGTCGGGCTCTGTCGGGCTCTGTCGGGCCCTGTCGGGCTCTGTCGGGCTCTGTCGGGCCCTGTCGGGCCCTGTCGGGCTCTGTCGGGCTCTGTCGGGCTCTACTGGGCCCTGTCGGGCTCTGTCGGGCTCTGTCGGGCTCTGTCGGGCTCTGTCGGGCTCTACTGGGCCCTGTCGGGCTCTGTCGGGCTCTGTCGGGCCCTGTCGGTCCCTGTCGGGCTCTGTCAGGCTCTGTCGGGCTCTGTCGGGCTCTACTGGGCCCTGTCGGGCCCTGTCGGGCCCTGTCGGGCTCTACTGGGCTCTACTGAGCTCTGTCGGGCTCTGTCGGGCTCTACTGGGCCCTGTCGGGCCCTGTCGGGCTCTATCGGGCCCTGTCGGGCTCTGTCGGGCTCTGTCGGGCCCTGTCGGGCTCTGTCGGGCTCTGTCGGGCTCTACTGGGCTCTACTGGGCTCTGTCGGGCTCTGTCGGGCTCTACTGGGCCCTGTCGGGCCCTGTCGGGCCCTGTTGGGCTCTGTCGTGCTCTTCTGGGCTCTGTCGGGCTCTGTCGGGCTCTGTCGGGTTCTGTCGGGCTCTGTCGGGCTCTGTCGGGCTCTGTCGGGCTCTGTCGGGCTCTACTGGGCCCTGTCGGGCTCTGTCGGGCTCTGTCGGGCTCTGTCGGGCCCTGTCGGGCCCTGTCGGGCTCTGTCGGGCCCTGTCGGGCTCTGTCGGGCTCTGTCGGGCTCTGTCGGGCTCTGTCGGGCTCTACTGGGCCCTGTCGGGCCCTGTCGGGCCCTGTCGGGCCCTGTCGGGCTCTGTCGGGCTCTGTCGGGCTCTGTCGGGCTCTACTGGGCCCTGTCGGGCTCTGTCGGGCTCTGTCGGGCTCTGTTGGGCTCCACTGGGCCCTGTCGGGCTCTGTCGGGCCCTGTCGGGCCCTGTCGGGCCCTGTCGGGCTCTGTCAGGCTCTGTCGGGCTCTGTCGGGCTCTACTGGGCCCTGTCGGGCCCTGTCGGGCCCTGTCGGGCTCTACTGGGCTCTACTGGGCTCTGTCGGGCTCTTTCGGGCTCTACTGGGCCCTGTAGGGCCCTGTAGGGCCCTGTCGGGCTCTGTCGGGCCCTGTCGGGCCCTGTCGGGCTCTGTCGGGCTCTGTCGGGCTCTACTGGGCTCTACTGGGCTCTGTCGGGCTCTGTCGGGCTCTACTGGGCCCTGCCGGGCCCTGTCGGGCTCTGTCGGGCTCTACTGGGCTCTGTCGGGCTCTGTCGGGCTCTGTCGGGCTCTACTGGGCTCTGTCGGGCTCTGTCGGGCTCTGTCGGGCTCTACTGGGCCCTGTCGGGCTCTACTGGGCCCTGTCGGGCTCTGTCGGGCCCTGTCGGGCGCTGTCGGGCTCTGTCGGGCCCTGTCGGGCCCTGTCGGGCCCTGTCGGGCCCTGTCGGGCTCTGTCGGGCTCTGTCGGGCTCTGTCGGGCTCTACTGGGCTCTGTCGGGCTCTGTCGGGCTCTGTCGGGCTCTACTGGGCCCTGTCTGGCTCTGTCGGGCCCTGTCGGGCTCTGTCGGGCTCTGTCGGGCTCTGTCGGGCTCTACTGGGCCCTGTCGGGCCCTGTCGGGCTCTGTCGGGCTCTGTCGGGCTCTACTGGGCCCTGTCGGGCTCTGTCGGGCCCTGTCGGGCTCTGTCGGGCTCTGTCGGTCTCTGTCGGGCTCTACTGGGCCCTGTCGGGCCCTGTCGGGCCCTGTCGGGCTCTGTCGGGCTCTGTCGGGCCCTGTCGGGCTCTGTCGGGCTCTGTCGGGCTCTGTCGCGCTCTACTGGGCTCTGTCGGGCTCTGTCGGGCTCTACTGGGCCCTGTCGGGCCCTGTCGGGCCCTGTCGGGCTCTACTGGGCTCTACTGAGCTCTGTCGGGCCCTGTCGGGCCCTGTCGGGCTCTGTCGGGCTCTGTCGGGCCCTGTCGGGCTCTGTCGGGCTCTGTCGGGCTCTGTCGGGCTCTACTGGGCTCTACTGGGCTCTGTCGGGCTCTGTCGGGCTCTACTGGGCCCTGTCGGGCCCTGTCGGGCCCTGTCGGGCTCTGTCGTGCTCTACTGGGCTCTGTCGGGCTCTGTCGGGCTCTGTCGGGTTCTGTCGGGCTCTGTCGGGCTCTGTCGGGCTCTGTCGGGCTCTGTCGGGCTCTACTGGGCCCTGTCGGGCCCTGTCGGGCTCTACTGGGCTCTACTGAGCTCTGTCGGGCCCTGTCGGGCCCTGTCGGGCCCTGTCGGGCTCTGTCGGGCTCTGTCGGGCTCTGTCGGGCTCTGTCGGGCTCTACTGGGCCCTGTCGGGCCCTGTCGGGCCCTGTCGGGCTCTGTCGGGCTCTGTCGGGCTCTGTCGGGCTCTACTGGGCCCTGTCGGGCCCTGTCGGGCTCTGTCGGGCTCTGTCGGGCTCTACTGGGCCCTGTCGGGCTCTGTCGGGCTCTGTCGGGCCCTGTCGGGCCCTGTCGGGCTCTGTCAGGCTCTGTCGGGCTCTGTCGGGCTCTGTCGGGCTCTACTGGGCCCTGTCGGGCTCTGTCGGGCTCTGTCGGGCTCTGTCGGGCTCTGTCGGGCTCTGTCGGGCCCTGTCGGGCCCTGTCGGGCTCTGTCGGGCCCTGTCGGGCTCTGTCGGGCTCTGTCGGGCTCTACTGGGCCCTGTCGGGCCCTGTCGGGCCCTGTCGGGCTCTGTCGGGCTCTGTCGGGCTCTACTGGGCCCTGTCGGGCTCTGTCGGGCTCTGTCGGGCTCTGTCGGGCTCTGTCGGGCTCTGTTGGGCTCTACTGGGCCCTGTCGGGCTCTGTCGGGCTCTGTCGGGCCCTGTCGGGCCCTGTCGGGCTCTGTCAGGCTCTGTCGGGCTCTGTCGGGCTCTACTGGGCCCTGTCGGGCCCTGTCGGGCCCTGTCGGGCTCTACTGGGCTCTACTGGGCTCTGTCGGGCTCTTTCGGGCTCTACTGGGCCCTGTAGGGCCCTGTAGGGCCCTGTCGGGCTCTGTCGGGCCCTGTCGGGCCCTGTCGGGCTCTGTCGGGCTCTGTCGGGCTCTGTCGGGCTCTACTGGGCTCTACTGGGCTCTACTGGGCTCTGTCGGGCTCTGTCGGGCTCTACTGGGCCCTGTCGGGCCCTGTCGGGCTCTGTCGGGCTCTACTGGGCTCTGTCGGGCTCTGTCGGGCTCTGTCGGGCTCTACTGGGCTCTGTCGGGCTCTGTCGGGCTCTGTCGGGCTCTACTGGGCCCTGTCGGGCTCTGTCGGGCCCTGTCGGGCGCTGTCGGGCTCTGTCGGGCCCTGTCGGGCCCTGTCGGGCT
This sequence comes from Caloenas nicobarica, assembly GCF_036013445.1. Classification (NCBI taxonomy): domain Eukaryota; kingdom Metazoa; phylum Chordata; class Aves; order Columbiformes; family Columbidae; genus Caloenas; species Caloenas nicobarica. Next base: position 7,899,351 of record NC_088266.1, read on the forward strand.
CTGTCGGGCCCTGTCGGGCTCTGTCGGGCTCTGTCGGGCTCTGTCGGGCTCTACTGGGCTCTGTCGGGCTCTGTCGGGCTCTGTCGGGCTCTACTGGGCCCTGTCGGGCTCTGTCGGGCTCTGTCGGGCCCTGTCGGGCCCTGTCGGGCCCTGTCGGGCTCTGTCGGGCTCTGTCGGGCTCTGTCGGGCTCTACTGGGCCCTGTCGGGCCCTGTCGGGCTCTGTCGGGCTCTGTCGGGCTCTGTCGGGCCCTGTCGGGCTCTGTCGGGCCCTGTCGGGCTCTGTCGGGCTCTGTCGGTCTCTGTCGGGCTCTACTGGGCCCTGTCGGGCCCTGTCGGGCCCTGTCGGGCTCTGTCGGGCTCTGTCGGGCTCTGTCGCGCTCTACTGGGCTCTGTCGGGCTCTGTCGGGCTCTACTGGGCCCTGTCGGGCCCTGTCGGGCCCTGTCGGGCTCTACTGGGCTCTACTGAGCTCTGTCGGGCCCTGTCGGGCCCTGTCGGGCTCTGTCGGGCTCTGTCGGGCCCTGTCGGGCTCTGTCGGGCTCTGTCGGGCTCTGTCGGGCTCTACTGGGCTCTACTGGGCTCTGTCGGGCTCTGTCGGGCTCTACTGGGCCCTGTCGGGCCCTGTCGGGCCCTGTCGGGCTCTGTCGTGCTCTACTGGGCTCTGTCGGGCTCTGTCGGGCTCTGTCGGGCTCTGTCGGGCTCTGTCGGGCTCTGTCGGGCTCTACTGGGCCCTGTCGGGCTCTACTGGGCCCTGTCGGGCCCTGTCGGGCCCTGTCGGGCTCTGTCGGGCTCTGTCGGGCTCTGTCGGGCTCTACTGGGCCCTGTCGGGGTCTGTCGGGCCCTGTCGGGGTCTGTCGGGCTCTGTCGGGCTCTGTCGGGCTCTGTCGGGCTCTGTCGGGCTCTACTGGGCCCTGTCGGGCTCTGTCGGGCTCTGTCGGGCTCTGTCGGGCTCTACTGGGCCCTGTCGGGCTCTGTCGGGCTCTGTCGGGCCCTGTCGGGCCCTGTCGGGCTCTGTCAGGCTCTGTCGGGCTCTGTCGGGCTCTACTGGGCCCTGTCGGGCCCTGTCGGGCCCTGTCGGGCTCTACTGGGCTCTACTGGGCTCTGTCGGGCTCTTTCGTTCTCTACTGGGCCCTGTAGGGCCCTGTCGGGCCCTGTCGGGCCCTGTCGGGCCCTGTCGGGCCCTGTCGGGCTCTGTCGGGCTCTGTCGGGCCCTGTCGGGCTCTGTCGGGCTCTACTGGGCTCTGTCGGGCTCTGTCGGGCTCTGTCGGGCTCTACTGGGCTCTGTCGGGCTCTGTCGGGCTCTACTGGGCCCTGTCGGGCTCTGTCGGGCCCTGTCGGGCGCTGTCGGGCCCTGTCGGGCTCTGTCGGGCCCTGTCGGGCTCTGTCGGGCCCTGTCGGGCTCTGTCGGGCTCTGTCGGGCTCTGTCGGGCTCTACTGGGCTCTGTCGGGCTCTGTCGGGCTCTGTCGGGCTCTACTGGGCCCTGTCGGGCTCTGTCGGGCTCTGTCGGGCCCTGTCGGGCTCTGTCGGGCTCTGTCGGGGCCTGTCGGGCTCTGTCGGGCTCTGTCGGGCTCTGTCGGGCTCTACTGGGCTCTGTCGGGCTCTGTCGGGCTCTGTCGGGCTCTGTCGGGCCCTGTCGGGCCCTGTCGGGCTCTGTCGGGCTCTGTCGGGCTCTACTGGGCCCTGTCGGGCCCTGTCGGGCTCTGTCGGGCCCTGTCGGGCCCTGTCGGGCTCTGTCGGGCTCTGTCGGGCCCTCTCGGCCTCTGTCGGGCTCTACTGGGCCCTGTCGGGCCCTGTCGGGCCCTGTCGGGCCCTGTCGGGCTCTGTCGGGCTCTGTCGGGCTCTACTGGGCCCTGTCGGACTCTGTCGGGCTCTGTCGGGCTCTGTCGGGCTCTGACGGGTTCTGTCGGGCTCTGTCGGGCTCTACTGGGCCCTGTCGGGCCCTGTCGGGCCCTGTCGGGCTCTGTCGGGCTCTGTCGGGCTCTGTCGGGCTCTACTGGGCTCTACTGGGCTCTGTCGGGCTCTGTCGGGTTCTGTCGGGCTCTGTCGGGCCCTGTCGGGCCCTGTCGGGCTCTACTGGGCTCTGTCGGGCTCTGTCGGGCTCTGTCGGGCCCTGTCGGGCTCTGTCGGCCCCTGTCGGCCCCTGTCGGGCTCTGTCGGGCTCTGTCGGGCTCTGTCGGGCTCTGTCGGGCTCTGTCGGTCTCTGTCGGGCTCTACTGGGCCCTGTCGGGCCCTGTCGGGCCCTGTCGGGCTCTGTCGGGCTCTGTCGGGCTCTGTCGCGCTCTACTGGGCTCTGTCGGGCCCTGTCGGGCCCTGTCGGGCTCTGTCGGGCCCTGTCGGGCCCTGTCGGGCTCTGTCGGGCTCTGTCGGGCTCTACTGGGCCCTGTCGGGCCCTGTCGGGCTCTGTCGGGCCCTGTCGGGCTCTGTCGGGCTCTGTCGGGCCCTGTCGGGCTCTGTCGGGCTCTGTCGGGCCCTGTCGGGCCCTGTCGGGCTCTGTCGGGCTCTGTCGGGCTCTACTGGGCCCTGTCGGGCCCTGTCGGGCTCTGTCGGGCTCTGTCGGGCTCTGTCGGGCTCTACTGGGCCCTGTCGGGCTCTGTCGGGCTCTGTCGGGCCCTGTCGGTCCCTGTCGGGCTCTGTCAGGCTCTGTCGGGCTCTGTCGGGCTCTACTGGGCCCTGTCGGGCCCTGTCGGGCCCTGTCGGGCTCTACTGGGCTCTACTGAGCTCTGTCGGGCTCTGTCGGGCTCTACTGGGCCCTGTCGGGCCCTGTCGGGCTCTATCGGGCCCTGTCGGGCCCTGTCGGGCCCTGTCGGGCCCTGTCGGGCTCTGTCGGGCTCTGTCGGGCTCTACTGGGCTCTACTGGGCTCTGTCGGGCTCTGTCGGGCTCTACTGGGCCCTGTCGGGCCCTGTCGGGCCCTGTTGGGCTCTGTCGTGCTCTTCTGGGCTCTGTCGGGCTCTGTCGGGCTCTGTCGGGTTCTGTCGGGCTCTACTGGGCTCTGTCGGGCTCTGTCGGGCTCTGTCGGGCTCTGTCGGGCTCTGTCGGGCTCTGTCGGGCTCTACTGGGCCCTGTCGGGCTCTGTCGGGCTCTGTCGGGCTCTGTCGGGCTCTGTCGGGCCCTGTCGGGCCCTGTCGGGCTCTGTCGGGCCCTGTCGGGCTCTGTCGGGCTCTGTCGGGCTCTGTCGGGCTCTACTGGGCCCTGTCGGGCCCTGTCGGGCTCTGTCGGGCCCTGTCGGGCCCTGTCGGGCTCTGTCGGGCTCTGTCGGGCTCTGTCGGGCTCTACTGGGCCCTGTCGGGCTCTGTCGGGCTCTGTCGGGCTCTGTCGGGCTCTGTTGGGCTCTACTGGGCCCTGTCGGGCTCTGTCGGGCTCTGTCTGGCCCTGTCGGGCCCTGTCGGGCTCTGTCAGGCTCTGTCGGGCTCTGTCGGGCTCTACTGGGCCCTGTCGGGCCCTGTCGGGCCCTGTCGGGCTCTACTGGGCTCTACTGGGCTCTGTCGGGCTCTTTCGGGCTCTACTGGGCCCTGTAGGGCCCTGTAGGGCCCTGTCGGGCCCTGTCGGGCTCTGTCGGGCCCTGTCGGGCCCTGTCGGGCTCTGTCGGGCTCTGTCGGGCTCTGTCGGGCTCTACTGGGCTCTACTGGGCTCTACTGGGCTCTGTCGGGCTCTGTCGGGCTCTACTGGGCCCTGCCGGGCCCTGTCGGGCTCTGTCGGGCTCTACTGGGCTCTGTCGGGCTCTGTCGGGCTCTGTCGGGCTCTACTGGGCTCTGTCGGGCTCTGTCGGGCTCTACTGGGCCCTGTCGGGCTCTGTCGGGCCCTGTCGGGCGCTGTCGGGCTCTGTCGGGCCCTGTCGGGCCCTGTCGGGCTCTGTCGGGCCCTGTCGGCCTCTGTCGGGCTCTGTCGGGCTCTGTCGGGCTCTACTGGGCTCTGTCGGGCTCTGTCGGGCTCTGTCGGGCTCTACTGGGCCCTGTCGGGCTCTGTCGGGCTCTGTCGGGCCCTGTCGGGCTCTGTCGGGCTCTGTCGGGCCCTGTCGGGCCCTGTCGGGCTCTGTCGGGCTCTGTCGGGCCCTGTCGGGCTCTGTCGGGCTCTGTCGGGCTCTGTCGGGCTCTACTGGGCCCTGTCGGGCCCTGTCGGGCTCTGTCGGGCCCTGTCGGGCCCTGTCGGGCTCTGTCGGGCTCTGTCGGGCTCTGTCGGGCCCTGTCGGGCTCTGTCGGGCTCTGTCGGGCTCTACTGGGCCCTGTCGGGTTCTGTCGGGCCCTGTCGGGCTCTGTCGGGCCCTGTCGGGCTCTGTCGGGCCCTGTCGGGCCCTGTCGGGCTCTGTCGGGCTCTGTCGGGCTCTACTGGGCCCTGTCGGGTTCTGTCGGGCTCTGTCGGGCTCTGTCGGGCTCTACTGGGCCCTGTCGGGCCCTGTCGGGCTCTGTCGGGCTCTGTCGGGCTCTGTCGGGCTCTGTCGGGCTCTACTGGGCCCTGTCGGGCCCTGTCGGGCTCTGTCGGGCCCTGTCGGGCCCTGTCGGGCTCTGTCGGGCTCTGTCAGGCTCTGTCGGGCTCTACTGGGCCTTGTCGGACTCTGTCGGGCTCTGTCGGGCTCTGTCGGGCTCTGACGGGTTCTGTCGGGCTCTGTCGGGCTCTACTGGGCCCTGTCGGGCCCTGTCGGGCCCTGTCGGGCTCTGTCGGGCTCTGTCGGGCTCTGTCGGGCTCTACTGGGCTCTACTGGGCTCTGTCGGGCTCTGTCGGGTTCTGTCGGGCTCTGTCGGGCTCTGTCGGGCTCTGTCGGGCCCTGTCGGGCTCTACTGGGCTCTGTCGTGCCCTGTCGGGCTCTGTCGGGCCCTGTCGGGCCCTGTCGGGCCCTGTCGGGCCCTGTCGGGCTCTGTCGGGCTCTGTCGGGCCCTGTCGGGCTCTGTCGGGCTCTGTCGGTCTCTGTCGGTCTCTGTCGGGCTCTGTCGGGCTCTGTCGGGCTCTGTCGGGCTCTGTCGGGCTCTGTCGCGCTCTACTGGGCTCTGTCGGGCCCTGTCGGGCCCTGTCGGGCTCTGTCGGGCCCTGTCGGGCCCTGTCGGGCTCTGTCGGGCCCTGTCGGGCCCTGTCGGGCCCTGTCGGGCTCTGTCGGGCCCTGTCGGGCCCTGTCGGGCCCTGTCGGGCCCTGTCGGGCTCTGTCGGGCCCTGTCGGGCTCTGTCGGGCTCTGTCGGGCCCTGTCGGGCTCTGTCGGGCTCTGTCGGGCTCTAGTGGGCCCTGTCGGGCTCTGTCGGGCTCTGTCGGGCCCTGTCGGTCCCTGTCGGGCTCTGTCAGGCTCTGTCGGGCTCTGTCGGGCTCTACTGGGCCCTGTCGGGCCCTGTCGGGCCCTGTCGGGCTCTACTGGGCTGTACTGAGCTCTGTCGGGCTCTGTCGGGCTCTACTGGGCCCTGTCGGGCCCTGTCGGGCTCTATCGCGCCCTGTCGGGCTCTGTCGGGCTCTGTCGGGCCCTGTCGGGCTCTGTCGGGCTCTGTTGGGCTCTGTCGGGCTCTACTGGGCTCTACTGGGCTCTGTCGGGCTCTGTCGGGCTCTACTGGGCCCTGTCGGGCCCTGTCGGGCCCTGTTGGGCTCTGTCGTGCTCTACTGGGCTCTGTCGGGCTCTGTCGGGTTCTGTCGGGCTCTACTGGGCTCTGTCGGGCTCTGTCGGGCTCTGTCGGGCTCTGTCGGGCTCTGTCGGGCTCTACTGGGCCCTGTCGGGCTCTGTCGGGCTCTGTCGGGCTCTGTCGGGCCCTGTCGGGCTCTGTCGGGCTCTGTCGGGCCCTGTCGGGCTCTGTCGGGCTCTGTTGGGCTCTGTCGGGCCCTGTCGGGCCCTGTCGGGCTCTACTGGGCCCTGTCGGGCCCTGTCGGGCTCTGTCGGGCCCTGTCGGGCCCTGTCGGGCTCTGTTGGGCTCTGTCGGGCTCTGTCGGGCTCTACTGGGCTCTGTCGGGCTCTGTCGGGCTCTGTCGGGCTCTGTCGGGCTCTGTCGGGCTCTGTCGGGCTCTACTGGGCCCTGTCGGGCTCTGTCGGGCTCTGTCGGGCCCTGTCGGGCCCTGTCGTCCTCTGTCGGGCTCTGTCGGGCTCTACTGGGCCCTGTCGGGCCCTGTCGGGCCCTGTCGGGCTCTACTGGGCTCTACTGGGCTCTGTCGGGCTCTTTCGGGCTCTACTGGGCCCTGTCGGGCCCTGTAGGGCCCTGTCGGGCTCTGTCGGGCCCTGTCGGGCTCTGTCGGGCTCTGTCGGGCTCTGTCGGGCCCTGTCGGGCTCTGTCGGGCTCTGTCGGGCTCTGTCGGGCTCTGTCGGGCTCTACTGGGCTCTACTGGGCTCTGTCGGGCTCTGTCGGGCTCTACTGGGCCCTGTCGGGCCCTGTCGGGCCCTGTCGGGCTCTGTCGGGCTCTACTGGGCTCTGTCGGGCTCTGTCGGGCTCTGTCGGGCTCTACTGGGCTCTGTCGGGCTCTGTCGGGCTCTGTCGGGCTCTACTGGGCCCTGTCGGGCTCTGTCGGGCCCTGTCGGGCGCTGTCGGGCTCTGTCGGGCCCTGTCGGGCCCTGTCGGGCTCTGTCGGGCTCTGTCGGGCTCTGTCGGGCTCTACTGGGCCCTGTCGGGCTCTGTCGGGCCCTGTCGGGCTCTGTCGGGCCCTGTCGGGCTCTACTGGGCTCTGTCGGGCTCTGTCGGGCTCTACTGGGCCCTGTCGGGCCCTGTCGGGCTCTGTCGGGCTCTGTCGGGCTCTGTCGGGCTCTACTGGGCCCTGTCGGGCTCTGTCGGGCTCTGTCGGGCCCTGTCGGTCCCTGTCGGGCTCTGTCGGGCTCTGTCGGGCTCTGTCGGGCCCTGTCGGGCTCTGTCGGGCTCTGTCGGGCCCTGTCGGGCCCTGTCGGGCTCTGTCGGGCCCTGTCGGGCCCTGTCGGGCTCTGTCGGGCTCTGTCGGGCTCTACTGGGCCCTGTCGGGCTCTGTCGGGCTCTGTCGGGTTCTGTCGGGCTCTGTCGGGCTCTACTGGGCCCTGTCGGGCCCTGTCGGGCCCTGTCGGGCTCTACTGGGTCCTGTTGGGCTCTGTCGGGCTCTGTCGGGCTCTGTCGGGCCCTGTTGGGCTCTGACGGGCTCTGTCGGGCCCTGTCGGGCTCTGTCGGGCTCTGTCGGGCTCTGTCGGGCTCTACTGGGCTCTACTGGGCTCTGTCGGGCTCTGTCGGGCTCTACTGGGCCCTGTCGGGCCCTGTCGGGCCCTGTCGGGCTCTGTCGGGCTCTACTGGGCTCTGTCGGGCTCTGTCGGGCTATGTCGGTTTCTGTCGGGTTCTGTCGGGCTCTACTGGGCTCTGTCGGGCTCTGTCGGGCTCTGTCGGGCTCTGTCGGGCTCTGTCGGGCTCTGTCGGGCTCTACTGGGCCCTGTCGGGCTCTGTCGGGCTCTGTCGGGCCCTGTCGGGCCCTGTAAGGCTCTGTCGGGCCCTGTCGGGCTCTGTCGGGCTCTGTCGGGCTCTGTCGGGCTCTGTCGGGCTCTGTCGGGCTCTGTCGGGCTCTGTCGGGCTCTGTCGGGCTCTGTCGGGCTCTACTGGGCCCTGTCGGGCCCTGTCGGGCTCTGTCGGGCTCTGTCGGGCTCTGTCGGGCTCAACTGGTCTCTGTCGGGCTCTGTCGGGTTCTGTCGGGCTCTGTCGGGCTCTGTCGGGCTCTGTCGGGCTCTGTCGGGCTCTACTGGGCTCTACTGGGCTCTGTCGGGCTCTGTCGGTCTCTACTGGGCCCTGTCGGGCTCTGTCGGGCTCTGTCGGGCCCTGTCGGGCCCTGTCGGGCTCTGTCGGGCTCTGTCGGGCTCTGTCGGGCCCTGTCGGGCCCTGTCGGGCTCTGTCGGGCCCTGTCGGGCCCTGTCGGGCTCTGTCGGGCTCTGTCGGGCTCTGTCGGGCTCTACTGGGCCCTGTCGGGTTCTGTCGGGCTCTGTCTGGCTCTGTCGGGCTCTACTGGGCCCTGTCGGGCCCTGTCGGGCTCTGTCGGGCCCTGTCGGGCCCTGTCGGGCTCTGTCGGGCTCTGTCGGGCTCTGTCGGGCTCTGTCGGGCCCTCTCGGCCTCTGTCGGGCTCTACTGGGCCCTGTCGGGCCCTGTCGGGCTCTGTCGGGCCCTGTCGGGCCCTGTCGGGCCCTGTCGGGCTCTGTCGGGCTCTGTCAGGCTCTGTCGGGCTCTACTGGGCCCTGTCGGACTCTGTCGGGCTCTGTCGGGCTCTGTCGGGCTCTGACGGGTTCTGTCGGGCTCTGTCGGGCTCTACTGGGCCCTGTCGGGCCCTGTCGGGCCCTGTCGGGCTCTGTCGGGCTCTGTCGGGCTCTGTCGGGCTCTACTGGGCTCTACTGGGCTCTGTCGGGCTCTTTCGGGCTCTGTCGGGCTCTGTCGGGCTCTGTCGGGCTCTGTCGGGCCCTGTCGGGCTCTACTGGGCTCTGTCGTGCCCTGTCGGGCTCTGTCGGGCCCTGTCGGGCCCTGTCGGGCCCTGTCGGGCCCTGTCGGGCTCTGTCGGGCCCTGTCGGGCCCTGTCGGGCCCTGTCGGGCTCTGTCTGGCTCTGTCGGTCTCTGTCGGTCTCTGTCGGGCTCTGTCGGGCTCTGTCGGGCTCTGTCGCGCTCTACTGGGCCCTGTCGGGCCCTGTCGGGCCCTGTCGGGCTCTGTCGGGCCCTGTCGGGCCCTGTCGGGCTCTGTCGGGCCCTGTCGGGCCCTGTCGGGCTCTGTCGGGCTCTGTCGGGCTCTACTGGGCTCTGTCGGGCTCTGTCGGGCTCTACTGGGCCCTGTCGGGCTCTGTCGGGCCCTGTCGGGCGCTGTCGGGCTCTGTCGGGCCCTGTCGGGCCCTGTCGGGCTCTGTCGGGCCCTGTCGGCCTCTGTCGGGCTCTGTCGGTCTCTGTCGGGCTCTACTGGGCTCTGTCGGGCTCTGTCGGGCTCTGTCGGGCTCTGTCGGGCTCTGTCGGGCTCTGTCGGGCCCTGTCGGGCTCTGTCGGGCTCTGTCGGGCTCTGTCGGGCCCTGTCGGGCTCTGTCGGGCCCTGTCGGGCCCTGTCGGGCTCTGTCGGGCTCTGTCGGGCTCTACTGGGCCCTGTCGGGCTCTGTCGGGCTCTGTCGGGCCCTGTCGGGCCCTGTCGGGCTCTGTCGGGCTCTGTCGGGCTCTGTCGGGCCCTGTCGGGCTCTGTCGGGCTCTGTCGGGCTCTACTGGGCCCTGTCGGGTTCTGTCGGGCCCTGTCGGGCTCTGTCGGGCCCTGTCGGGCTCTGTCGGGCCCTGTCGGGCCCTGTCGGGCTCTGTCGGGCTCTGTCGGGCTCTGTCGGGCTCTACTGGGCCCTGTCGGGCTCTGTCGGGCTCTGTCGGGCTCTGTCGGGCTCTACTGGGCCCTGTCGGGCCCTGTCGGGCTCTGTCGGGCTCTGTCGGGCTCTACTGGGCCCTGTCGGGCCCTGTCGGGCCCTGTCGGGCCCTGTCGGGCTCTGTCAAGCCCTGTCGGGCCCTGTCGGGCCCTGTCGGGCTCTGTCGGGCTCTGTCAGGCTCTGTCGGGCTCTACTGGGCCCTGTCGGACTCTGTCGGGCTCTGTCGGGCCCTGTCGGGCCCTGTCGGGCCCTGTCGGGCTCTGTCGGGCTCTGTCGGGCTCTACTGGGCCCTGTCGGGCCCTGTCGGGCCCTGTCGGGCTCTACTGGGCTCTACTGGGCTCTGTCGGGCTCTGTCGGGCTCTTTCGGGCTCTACTGGGCCCTGTCGGGCCCTGTAGGGCCCTGTCGGGCTCTGTCGGGCCCTGTCGGGCTCTGTCGGGCCCTGTCGGGCTCTGTCGGGCTCTGTCGGGCTCTGTCGGGCTCTACTGGGCTCTACTGGGCTCTGTCGGGCTCTGTCGGGCTCTACTGGGCCCTGTCGGGCCCTGTCGGGCCCTGTCGGGCTCTGTCGGGCTCTACTGGGCTCTGTCGGGCTCTGTCGGGCTCTGTCGGGCTCTACTGGGCTCTGTCGGGCTCTGTCGGGCTCTGTCGGGCTCTACTGGGCCCTGTCGGGCCCTGTCGGGCCCTGTCGGGCGCTGTCGGGCTCTGTCGGGCCCTGTCGGGCTCTGTCGGGCTCTGTCGGGCTCTGTCGGGCTCTGTCGGGCTCTGTCGGGCTCTACTGGGCCCTGTCGGGCTCTGTCGGGCTCTGTCGGGCCCTGTCGGGCTCTGTCGGGCTCTGTCGGGCCCTGTCGGTCCCTGTCGGGCTCTGTCGGGCTCTGTCGGGCTCTGTCGGGCCCTGTCGGGCTCTGTCGGGCCCTGTCGGGCTCTGTCGGGCTCTGTCGGGCCCTGTCGGGCTCTACTGGGCCCTGTCGGGCTCTGTCGGGCTCTACTGGGCCCTGTCGGGCTCTGTCGGGCTCTGTCGGGCTCTGTCGGGCTCTACTGGGCCCTGTCGGGCTCTGTCGGGCTCTGTCGGGCTCTGTCGGGCTCTGTCGGGCTCTACTGGGCCCTGTCGGGCCCTGTCGGGCCCTGTCGGGCCCTGTCGGGCTCTGTCGGGCTCTGTCGGGCTCTACTGGGCCCTGTCGGGCCCTGTCGGGCCCTGTCGGGCTCTGTCGGGCTCTGTCGGGCTCTGTCGGGCCCTCTCGGCCTCTGTCGGGCTCTACTGGGCCCTGTCGGGCCCTGTCGGGCTCTGTCGGGCCCTGTCGGGCCCTGTCGGGCCCTGTCGGGCTCTGTCGGGCTCTGTCAGGCTCTGTCGGGCTCTACTGGGCCCTGTCGGACTCTGTCGGGCTCTGTCGGGCTCTGTCGGGCTCTGACGGGTTCTGTCGGGCTCTGTCGGGCTCTACTGGGCCCTGTCGGGCCCTGTCGGGCCCTGTCGGGCTCTGTCGGGCTCTGTCGGGCTCTGTCGGGCTCTACTGGGCTCTACTGGGCTCTGTCGGGCTCTTTCGGGTTCTGTCGGGCTCTGTCGGGCTCTGTCGGGCTCTGTCGGGCCCTGTCGGGCTCTGTCGGGCCCTGTCGGGCTCTACTGGGCTCTGTCGTGCCCTGTCGGGCTCTGTCGGGCCCTGTCGGGCTCTGTCGGGCCCTGTCGGGCCCTGTCGGGCCCTGTCGGGCTCTGTCGGGCTCTGTCGGGCCCTGTCGGTCTCTGTCGGTCTCTGTCGGTCTCTGTCGGTCTCTGTCGGGCTCTGTCGGGCTCTGTCGGGCTCTGTCGCGCTCTACTGGGCTCTGTCGGGCCCTGTCGGGCCCTGTCGGGCTCTGTCGGGCCCTGTCGGGCCCTGTCGGGCCCTGTCGGGCTCTGTCGGGCTCTGTCGGGCTCTACTGGGCTCTGTCGGGCTCTGTCGGGCTCTACTGGGCCCTGTCGGGCTCTGTCGGGCCCTGTCGGGCGCTGTCGGGCCCTGTCGGGCCCTGTCGGGCCCTGTCGGGCTCTGTCGGGCCCTGTCGGCCTCTGTCGGGCTCTGTCGGTCTCTGTCGGGCTCTACTGGGCTCTGTCGGGCTCTGTCGGGCTCTGTCGGGCTCTACTGGGCCCTGTCGGGCTCTGTCGGGCTCTGTCGGGCCCTGTCGGGCTCTGTCGGGCTCTGTCGGGCTCTGTCGGGCTCTGTCGGGCCCTGTCGGGCTCTGTCGGGCCCTGTCGGGCTCTGTCGGGCTCTGTCGGGCTCTGTCGGGCTCTACTGGGCCCTGTCGGGCTCTGTCGGGCTCTGTCGGGCCCTGTCGGGCCCTGTCGGGCTCTGTCGGGCTCTGTCGGGCTCTGTCGGGCCCTGTCGGGCTCTGTCGGGCTCTGTCGGGCTCTACTGGGCCCTGTCGGGTTCTGTCGGGCCCTGTCGGGCTCTGTCGGGCCCTGTCGGGCTCTGTCGGGCCCTGTCGGGCTCTGTCGGGCCCTGTCGGGCTCTGTCGGGCCCTGTCGGGCTCTGTCGGGCTCTGTCGGGCTCTACTGGGCCCTGTCGGGTTCTGTCGGGCTCTGTCGGGCTCTGTCGGGCTCTACTGGGCCCTGTCGGGCTCTGTCGGGCTCTGTCGGGCTCTGTCGGGCTCTGTCGGGCTCTACTGGGCCCTGTCGGGCCCTGTCGGGCTCTGTCGGGCCCTGTCGGGCCCTGTCGGGCTCTGTCGGGCTCTGTCAGGCTCTGTCGGGCTCTACTGGGCCCTGTCGGACTCTGTCGGGCTCTGTCGGGCTCTGTCGGGCCCTGTCGGGCCCTGTCGGGCTCTGTCGGGCTCTGTCGGGCTCTACTGGGCCCTGTCGGGCCCTGTCGGGCCCTGTCGGGCTCTACTGGGCTCTACTGGGCTCTGTCGGGCTCTGTCGGGCTCTACTGGGCCCTGTCGGGCCCTGTCGGGCCCTGTCGGGCTCTGTCGGGCTCTACTGGGCTCTGTCGGGCTCTGTCGGGCTCTGTCGGGCTCTACTGGGCTCTGTCGGGCTCTGTCGGGCTCTGTCGGGCTCTACTGGGCCCTGTCGGGCTCTGTCGGGCCCTGTCGGGCGCTGTCGGGCTCTGTCGGGCCCTGTCGGGCCCTGTCGGGCTCTGTCGGGCTCTGTCGGGCTCTGTCGGGCTCTGTCGGGCTCTGTCGGGCTCTACTGGTCCCTGTCGGGCTCTGTCGGGCTCTGTCGGGCCCTGTCGGGCTCTGTCGGGCTCTGTCGGGCCCTGTCGGTCCCTGTCGGGCTCTGTCGGGCTCTGTCGGGCTCTGTCGGGCCCTGTCGGGCTCTGTCGGGCCCTGTCGGGCTCTGTCGGGCTCTGTCGGGCCCTGTTGGGCCCTGTCGGGCTCTGTCGGGCTCTGTCGGGCCCTGTCGGGCCCTGTCGGGCTCTGTCGGGCTCTGTCGGGCTCTACTGGGCCCTGTCGGGCTCTGTCGGGCTCTGTCGGGTTCTGTCGGGCTCTGACGGGCTCTGTCGGGCCCTGTCGGGCTCTGTCGGGCTCTGTCGGGCTCTGTCGGGCTCTACTGGGCTCTACTGGGCTCTGTCGGGCTCTGTCGGGCTCTACTGGGCCCTGTCGGGCCCTGTCGGGCCCTGTCGGGCTCTGTCGGGCTCTACTGGGCTCTGTCGGGCTCTGTCGGGCTCTGTCGGTTTCTGTCGGGTTCTGTCGGGCTCTACTGGGCTCTGTCGGGCTCTGTCGGGCTCTGTCGGGCTCTGTCGGGCTCTGTCGGGCTCTACTGGGCCCTGTCGGGCTCTGTCGGGCCGTGTCGGGCCCTGTCGGGCCCTGTCGGGCTCTGTCGGGCCCTGTCGGGCTCTGTCGGGCTCTGTCGGGCTCTGTCGGGCTCTGTCGGGCTCTGTCGGGCTCTACTGGGCCCTGTCGGGCCCTGTCGGGCTCTGTCGGGCTCTGTCGGGCTCTGTCGGCCTCAACTGGTCTCTGTCGGGCTCTGTCGGGTTCTGTCGGGCTCTGTCGGGCTCTGTCGGGCTCTGTCGGGCTCTACTGGGCTCTACTGGGCTCTGTCGGGCTCTGTCGGTCTCTACTGGGCCCTGTCGGGCTCTGTCGGGCTCTGTCGGGCCCTGTCGGGCCCTGTCGGGCTCTGTCGGGCTCTGTCGGGCTCTGTCGGGCCCTGTCGGGCCCTGTCGGGCTCTGTCGGGCCCTGTCGGGCTCTGTCGGGCTCTTCTGGGCCCTGTCGGGCCCTGTCGGGCTCTGTCGGGCTCTATCGGGCTCTGTCGGGCTCTACTGGGCCCTGTCGGGCCCTGTCGGGCCCTGTCGGGCTCTGTCGGGCTCTATCGGGCTCTGTCGGGCTCTACTGGACTCTGTCGGGCTCTGTCGGGCTCTGTCGGGCTCTGTCGGTCTCTGTCGGGCTCTACTGGGCTCTGTCGGGCCCTGTCGGGCCCTGTCGGGCTCTGACGGGCCCTGTCGGGCCCTGTCGGGCCCTGTCGGGCTCTGTCGGGCTCTGTCGGGCTCTACTGGGCTCTGTCGGGCTCTGTCGGGCTCTGTCGGGCTCTGTCGGGCTCTACTGGGCCCTGTCGGGCTCTGTCGGGCCCTGTCGGGCTCTGTCGGGCTCTGTCGGGCCCTATCGGGCCCTGTCGGGCTCTGTCGGGCCCTGTCGGGCTCTGTCGGGCTCTGTCGGGCTCTGTCGGGCTCTACTGGGCCCTGTCGGGCTCTGTCGGGCTCTGTCGGGCCCTGTCGGGCTCTGTCGGGATCTACTGGGCTCTGTCGGGCTCTGTCGGGCTCTGTCGGGCCCTGTCGGGCTCTGTCGGGCTCTGTCGGGCTCTACTGGGCCCTGTCGGGCCCTGTCGGGAGCTGTCGGGCTCTGTCGGGCTCTGTCGGGCCCTGTCGGGCTCTGTCGGGCTCTGTCGGGCTCTGTCGGGCCCTGTCGGGCCCTCTCGGGCTCTGTCGGGCTCTACTGGGCCCTGTCGGGCTCCGTTGGGCTCTGTCGGGCTCTGACGGGTTCTGTCGGGCTCTGTCGGGCTCTACTGGGCCCTGTCGGGCTCTGTCGGGCTCTGTCGGGCTCTACTGGGCTCTACTGGGCTCTTTCGGACTCTGTCGGGTTCTGTCGGGCTCTGTCGGGCTCTGTCGGGCCCTGTCGGGCTCTGTCGGGCTCTGTCGTGCCCTGTCGGGCTCTGTCGGGCTCTGTCGGGCCCTGTCGGGCTCTGTCGGGCCCTGTCGGGCCCTGTCGGGCCCTGTCGGGCCCTGTCGGGCTCTGTCGGGCTCTGTCGGGCTCTGTCGGGCTCTACTGGGCCCTGTCGGGCCCTGTCGGGCCCTGTCGGGCTCTGTCGGTCTCTGTCGGGCTCTGTCGGTCTCTGTCGGGCTCTACTGGGCTCTGTCGGGCCCAGTCGGGCCCTGTCTGGCTCTGTCGGGCCCTGTCGGGCCCTGTCGGGCCCTGTCGGGCTCTGTCGGGCTCTGTCGGGCTCTGTCGGGCTCTACTGGGCTCTGTCGGGCTCTGTCGGGCTCTGTCGGGCTCTGTCGGGCTCTACTGGGCCCTGTCGGGCTCTGTCGGGCTCTGTCGTGCCCTGTCGGGCTCTGTCGGGCTCTGTCGGGCTCTACTGGGCCCTGTCGGGCTCTGTCGGGCTCTGTCGGGCCCTGTCGGGCTCTGTCGTGCCCTGTCGGGCCCTGTCGGGCCCTGTCGGGCCCTGTCGGGCCCTGTCGGGCTCTGTCGGGCTCTGTCGGGCTCTACTGGGCCCTGTCGGGCCCTGTCGGGCCCTGTCGGGCTCTGTCGGTCTCTGTCGGGCTCTACTGGGCCCTGTCGGGCCCTGTCGGGCTCTGTCGGGCTCTGTCGGGCTCTGTCGGGCTCTACTGGGCCCTGTCGGGCTCTGTCGGGCTCTGTCGGGCTCTGTCGGGCCCTGTCGGGCTCTGTCGGGCTCTGTCGGGCTCTGTCGGGCTCTACTGGGCCCTGTCGGGCCCTGTCGGGCTCTGTCGGGCCCTGTCGGTCCCTGTCGGGCTCTGTCAGGCTCTGTCGGGCTCTGTCGGGCTCTACTGGGCCCTGTCAGGCCCTGTCGGGCCCTGTTGGGCTCTACTGGGCTCTACTGGGCTCTGTCGGGCTCTGTCGGGCTCTACTGGGCCCTGTCGGGCCCTGTCGGGCTCTGTCGGGCCCTGTCGGGCTCTGTCGGGCTCTGTCGGGCCCTGTCGGGCTCTGTCGGGCTCTGTCGGGCTCTGTCGGGCTCTGTCGGGCTCTAATGGGCTCTACTGGGCTCTGTCGGGCTCTGTCGGGCTCTACTGGGCCCTGTCGGGCCCTGTCGGGCCCTGTCGGGCTCTGTCGGGCTCTACTGGGCTCTGTCGGGCTCTGTCGGGCTCTGTCGGGTTCTGTCGGGCTCTACTTTGCTCTGTCGGGCTCTGTCGGGCTCTGTCGGGCTCTACTGAGCCCTGTCGGGCTCTGTCGGGCTCTGTCGGGCCCTGTCGGGCCCTGTCGGGCTCTGTCGGGCCCTGTCGGGCTCTGTCGGGCTCTGTCGGGTTTTGTCGGGCTCTGTCGGGCTCTACTGGGCTCTGTCGGGCTCTGTTGGGCTGTCGGGCTCTGTCGGGCTCTGTCGGGCTCTACTGGGCCCTGTCGGGCTCTGTCGGGCTCTGTCGGGCTCTGTCGGGCCCTGTCGGGCTCTGTCGGGCCCTGTAGGGCCCTGTAGGGCTCTGTCGGGCTCTGTCGGGCTCTGTCGGGCTCTACTGGGCTCTGTCGGGCTCTGTCGGGCTCTGTCGGGCTCTACTGGGCCCTGTCGGGCTCTGTCGGGCTCTGTCGGGCCCTGTCGGGCCCTGTCGGGCTCTGTCAGGCTCTGTCGGGCTCTGTCGGGCTCTACTGGGCCCTGTCGGGCCCTGTCGGGCCCTGTCGGGCTCTACTGGGCTCTACTGGGCTCTGTCGGGCTCTTTCGGGCTCTACTGGGCCCTGTCGGGCCCTGTAGGGCCCTGTCGGGCTCTGTCGGGCCCTGTCGGGCCCTGCGGGCTCTGTCGGGCTCTGTCGGTCCCTGTCGGGCTCTGTCGGGCTCTGTCGGGCTCTGTCGGGCTCTGTCGGGCTCTACTGGGCTCTACTGGGCTCTGTCGGGCTCTGTCGGGCCCTGTCGGGCTCTGTCGGGCTCTGTCGGGCTCTACTGGGCCCTGTCGGGCTCTGTCGGGCTCTGTCGGGCTCTGTCGGGCCCTGTCGGGCCCTGTCGGGCTCTGTCGGGCTCTGTCGGGCTCTACTGGGCCCTGTCGGGCGCTGTCGGGCTCTGTCGGGCTCTGTCGGGCTCTGTCGGGCTCTGTCGGGCCCTGTCGGGCTCTGTCGGGCTCTGTCGGGCTCTACTGGGCCCTGTCGGGCCCTGTCGGGCCCTGTCGGGCTCTGTCGGGCTCTGTCGGGCTCTACTGGGCCCTGTCGGGCTCTGTCGGGCTCTGTCGGGCCCTGTCGGGCCCTGTCGGGCCCTGTCGGGCTCTGTCGGGCTCTGTCGGGCTCTGTCGGGCTCTACTGGGCTCTGTCGGGCTCTACTGGGCTCTACTGGGCCCTGTCGGGCTCTGTCGGGCTCTGTCGGGCTCTGTCGGGCTCTACTGGGCTCTGTCGGGCTCTGTCGGGCTCTACTGGGCCCTGTCGGGCTCTGTCGGGCTCTGTCGGGCCCTGTCGGGCCCTGTCGGGCTCTGTCGGGCTCTGTCGGGCTCTGTCGGGCTCTACTGGGCCCTGTCGGGCCCTGTCGGGCTCTGTCGGGCTCTGTCGGGCTCTGTCGGGCTCAACTGGTCTCTGTCGGGCTCTGTCGGGTTCTGTCGGGCTCTGTCGGGCTCTGTCAGGCTCTATTGGGCTCTACTGGGCTCTGTCGGGCTCTGTCGGTCTCTACTGGGCTCTGTCGGGCCCTGTCGGGCCCTGTCGGGCCCTGTCGGGCTCTGTCGGGCTCTGTCGGGCTCTGTCGGGTTCTGTCGGGCTCTGTCGGGCTCTGTCGGGCTCTTCTGGGCCCTGTCGGGCCCTGTCGGGCTCTGTCGGGCTCTGTCGGGCTCTGTCGGGCTCTACTGGGCCCTGTCGGGTCCTGTCGGGCCCTGTCGGGCTCTGTCGGGCTCTGTCGGGCTCTGTCGGGCTCTACTGGACTCTGTCGGGCTCTGTCGGGTTCTGTCGGGCTCTGTCGGGCTCTGTCGGGCTCTGTCGGGCTCTGTCGGGCTCTACTGGGCTCTGTCGGGCCCGGTCGGGCCCTGTCGGGCTCTGTCGGGCCCTGTCGGGCCCTGTCGGGCTCTGTCGGGCTCTATCGGGCCCTGTCGGGCCCTGTCGGGCTCTGTCGGGCCCTGTCGGGCCCTGTCGGGCTCTGTCGGGCTCTGTCGGGCTCTACTGGGCTCTGTCGGGCTCTGTCGGGCTCTGTCGGGCTCTGTCGGGCTCTACTGGGCACTGTCGGGCTCTGTCGGGCTCTGTCGGGCCCTGTCGGGCTCTGTCGGGCTCTGTCGGGCTCTGTCGGGCTCTGTCGGGCCCTGTCGGGCCCTGTCGGGCTCTGTCGGGCTCTGTCGGGCCCTGTCGGGCTCTGTCGGGCTCTGTCGGGCTCTGTCGGGCTCTACTGGGCTCTACTGGGCTCTGTCGGGCTCTGTTGGGCTCTGTCGGGCTCTGTCGGGCTCTACTGGGCTCTGTCGGGCTCTGTCGGGCTCTACTGGGCTCTGTCGGGCTCTACTGGGCTCTACTGGGCTCTGTCGGGCTCTGTCGGGCTCTGTCGGGCTCTACTGGGCCGTGTCGGGCCCTGTCGGGCCCTGTCGGGCTCTGTCGGGCTCTGTCGGGCTCTGTCGGGCCCTGTCGGGCTCTGTCGGGCTCTACTGGGCTCTGTCGGGCTCTGTCGGGCTCTACTGGGCCGTGTCGGGCTCTGTCGGGCCCTGTCGGGCTCTGTCGGGCTCTGTCGGGCTCTGTCGGGCTCTGTCGGGCTCTACTGGGCTCTGTCGGGCTCTGTCGGGCTCTGTCGGGCTCTGTCGGGCCCTGTCGGGCCCTGTCGGGCTCTACTGGGCCCTGTCGGGCCCTGTCGGGCTCTGTCGGGCTCTGTCGGGCCCTGTCGGGCTCTGTCGGGCTCTGTCGCGCTCTGTCGGGCTCTACTGGGCCCTGTCGGGCGCTGTCGCGCTCTGTCGGGCTCTGTCGGGCTCAGTCGGGCCCTGTCGGGCTCTGTCGGGCTCTGTCGGGCTCTGTCGGGCTCTACTGGGCCCTATCGGGTTCTGTCGGGCTCTGTCGGGCTCTGTCGGGCTCTACTGGGCCCTGTCGGGCTCTGTTGGGCTCTGTCGGGCTCTGTCGGGCTCTGTCGGGCTCTACTGGGCTCTGTCGGGCTCTGTCGGGCTTTGTCGGGCTCTGTCGGGCTCTACTGGGCCCTGTCGGGCTCTGTCGGGCCCTGTCGGGCTCTGTCGGGCTCTGTCGGGCTCTGTCGGGCTCTACTGGGCCCTGTCGGGCCCTGTCGGGCCCTGTCGGGCTCTGTCGGGCTCTGTCGGGCTCTACTGGGCCCTGTCGGGCTCTGTCGGGCTCTGTCGGGCCCTGTCGGGCTCTGTCGGGCCCTGTCGGGCCCTGTCGGGCTCTGACGGGCTCTGTCGGGCTCTACTGGGCCCTGTCGGGCTCTGTCGGGCTCTGTCGGGCTCTGTCGGGCCCTGTCGGGCTCTACTGGGCCCTGTCGGGCCCTGTCGGGCTCTGTCGGGCCCTGTCGGGCTCTGTCGGGCTCTGTCGGGCTCTACTGGGCCCTGTCGGGCCCTGTCGGGCCCTGTCGGGCTCTGTCGGGCTCTGTCGGGCTCTACTGGACTCTGTCGGGCTCTGTCGGGTTCTGTCGGGTTCTGTCGGGCTCTGTCGGGCTCTGTCGGTCTCTGTCGGGCTCTACTGGGCTCTGTCGGGCCCTGTCGGGCCCTGTCGGGCTCTGTCGGGCCCTGTCGGGCCCTGTCGGGCCCTGTCGGGCCCTGTCGGGCCCTGTCGGGCTCTGTCGGGCCCTGTCGGGCTCTGTCGGGCTCTGTCGGGCTCTGTCGGGCTCTACTGGGCTCTGTCGGGCTCTGTCGGGCTCTGTCGGGCTCTACTGGGCCCTGTCGGGCTCTGTCGGGCTCTGTCGGGCCCTGTCGGGCTCTGTCGGGCTCTGTCGGGCCCTGTCGGGCCCTGTCGGGCTCTGTCGGGCCCTGTCGGGCTCTGTCGGGCTCTGTCGGGCCCTGTCGGGCTCTGTCGGGCTCTGTCGGGCTCTACTGGGCCGTGTCGGGCTCTGTCGGGCTCTGTCGGGCTCTGTCGGGCTCTGTCGGGCCCTGTCGGGCTCTGTCGGGCTCTACTGGGCTCTGTCGGGCCCTGTCGGGCCCTGTCGGGCCCTGTCGGGCTCTGTCGGGCTCTGTCGGGCTCTGTCGGGCTCTACTGGGCCCTGTCGGGCGCTGTCGGGCTCTGTCGGGCCCTGTCGGGCTCTGTCGGGCTCTGTCGGGCTCTACTGGGCCCTGTCGGGCTCTGTCGGGCTCTGTCGGGCCCTGTCGGGCTCTGTCAGGCTCTGTCGGGCCCTGTCGGGCCCTGTCGGGCCCTGTCGGGCTCTGTCGGGCTCTGTCGGGCTCTACTGGGCCCTGTCGGGCTCTGTCGGGCTCTGTCGGGCCCTGTCGGGCCCTGTCGGGCTCTGACGGGCTCTGTTGGGCTGTACTGGGCCCTGTCGGGCTCTGTCGGGCTCTGTCGGGCCCTGTCGGGCTCTACTGGGCCCTGTCGGGCCCTGTCGGGCTCTGTCGGGCTCTGTCGGGCTCTGTCGGGCTCAACTGGTCTCTGTCGGGCTCTGTCGGGCTCTGTCGGGCTCTGTCGGGCTCTGTCGGGCTCTGTCGGGCTCTATTGGGCTCTACTGGGCTCTGTCGGGCTCTGTCGGTCTCTACTGGGCTCTGTCGGGCCCTGTCGGGCCCTGTCGGGCTCTGTCGGGCTCTGTCGGGCTCTGTCGGGTTCTGTCGGGCTCTGTCGGGCTCTTCTGGGCCCTGTCGGGCCCTGTCGGGCTCTGTCGGGCTCTGTCGGGCTCTGTCGGGCTCTACTGGGCCCTGTCGGGCCCTGTCGGGCCCTGTCGGGCTCTGTCGGGCTCTGTCGGGCTCTGTCGGGCTCTACTGGACTCTGTCGGGCTCTGTCGGGTTCTGTCGGGCTCTGTCGGGCTCTGTCGGTCTCTGTCGGGCTCTACTGGGCCCTGTCGGGCCCTGTCGGGCCCTGTCGGGCTCTGTCGGGCCCTGTCGGGCCCTGTCGGGCTCTGTCGGGCTCTGTCGGGCTCTGTCGGGCCCTGTCGGGCCCTGTCGGGCTCTGTCGGGCCCTGTCGGGCTCTGTCGGGCTCTGTCGGGCTCTGTCGGGCTCTACTGGGCTCTGTCGGGCTCTGTCGGGCTCTGTCGGGCTCTGTCGGGCTCTACTGGGCCCTGTCGGGCTCTGTCGGGCTCTGTCGGGCCCTGTCGGGCTCTGTCGGGCTCTGTCGGGCTCTGTCGGGCCCTGTCGGGCCCTGTCGGGCTCTGTCGGGCTCTGTCGGGCCCTGTCGGGCTCTGTCGGGCTCTGTCGGGCTCTGTCGGGCTCTACTGGGCCGTGTCGGGCTCTGTCGGGCCCTGTCGGGCTCTGTCGGGCCCTGTCGGGCTCTGTCGGGCTCTACTGGGCCCTGTCGGGCTCTGTCGGGCTCTGTCGGGCTCTACTGGGCCCTGTCGGGCGCTGTCGGGCTCTGTCGGGCCCTGTCGGGCTCTGTCGGGCTCTGTCGGGCTCTGTCGGGCTCTACTGGGCCCTGTCGGGCTCTGTCGGGCTCTGTCGGGCTCTGTCGGGCCCTGTCGGGCCCTGTCGGGCTCTGTCAGGCTCTGTCGGGCTCTGTCGGGCTCTACTGGGCCCTGTCGGGCCCTGTCGGGCCCTGTCGGGCTCTGTCGGGCTCTGTCGGGCCCTGTCGGGCTCTGTTGGGCTCTGTCGGGCTCTACTGGGCTCTACTGGGCTCTGTCGGGCTCTGTCGGGCTCTACTGGGCCCTGTCGGGCCCTGTCGGGCTCTGTCGGGCTCTGTCGGGCTCTACTGGGCCCTGTCGGGCTCTGTCGGGCCCTGTCGGGCTCTGTCGGGCTCTGTCGGGCCCTGTCGGGCCCTGTCGGGCTCTGTCGGGCCCTGTCGGGCTCTGTCGGGCTCTGTCGGGCTCTACTGGGCTCTGTCGGGCTCTGTCGGGCTCTGTCGGGCCCTGTCGGGCTCTGTCGGGCTCTGTCGGGCTCTGTCGGGCTCTACTGGGCCCTGTCGGGCCCTGTCGGGCCCTGTCGGGCCCTGTCGGGCTCTGTCGGGCTCTGTCGGGCTCTACTGGGCCCTGTCGGGCTCTGTCGGGCTCTGTCGGGCCCTGTCGGGCCCTGTCGGGCTCTGTCAGGCTCTGTCGGGCTCTGTCGGGCTCTACTGGGCCCTGTCGGGCCCTGTCGGGCCCTGTCGGGCTCTGTCGGGCTCTGTCGGGCCCTGTCGGGCTCTGTCGGGCTCTGTTGGGCTCTGTCGGGCTCTACTGGGCTCTACTGGGCTCTGTCGGGCTCTGTCGGGCTCTACTGGGCCGTGTCGGGCCCTGTCGGGCTCTGTCGGGCTCTGTCGGGCTCTGTCGGGCTCTACTGGGCCCTGTCGGGCTCTGTCGGGCCCTGTCGGGCCCTGTCGGGCCCTGTCGGGCTCTGTCGGGCTCTGTCGGGCTCTGTCGGGCTCTGTCGGGCTCTACTGGGCTCTGTCGGGCTCTGTCGGGCTCTGTCGGGCTCTACTGGGCCCTGTCGGGCTCTGTCGGGCCCTGTCGGGCTCTGTCGGGTTCTGTCGGGCCCTGTCGGGCTCTGTCGGGCTCTGTCGGGCTCTGTCGGGCCCTGTCGGGCTCTGTCGGGCTCTACTGGGCCCTGTCGGGCCCTGTCGGGCCCTGTCGGGCTCTGTCGGGCCCTGTCGGGCTCTGTCGGGCTCTGTCGCGCTCTGTCGGGCTCTACTGGGCCCTGTCGGGCGCTGTCGGGCTCTGTCGGGCTCAGTCGGGCCCTGTCGGGCTCTGTCGGGCTCTGTTGGGCTCTGTCGGGCTCTACTGGGCCCTGTCGGGTTCTGTCGGGCTCTGTCGGGCTCTGTCGGGCTCTACTGGGCCCTGTCGGGCTCTGTTGGGCTCTGTCGGGCTCTGTCGGGCTCTGTCGGGCTCTACTGGGCTCTGTCGGGCTCTGTCGGGCTTTGTCGGGCTCTGTCGGGCTCTACTGGGCCCTGTCGGGCTCTGTCGGGCCCTGTCGGGCTCTGTCGGGCTCTGTCGGGCTCTACTGGGCCCTGTCGGGCCCTGTCGGGCTCTGTCGGGCTCTACTGGGCCCTGTCGGGCTCTGTCGGGCTCTGTCGGGCTCTGTCGGGCCCTGTCGGGCCCTGTCGGGCTCTGTCGGGCTCTACTGGGCTCTGTCGGGCTCTACTGGGCTCTACTGGGCCCTGTCGGGCTCTGTCGGGCTCTGTCGGGCTCTGTCGGGCTCTGTCGGGCTCTACTGGGCCCTGTCGGGCCCTGTCGGGCCCTGTCGGGCTCTGTCGGGCTCTGTCGGGCTCTGTCGGGCTCTACTGGGCCCTGTCGGGCCCTGTCGGGCTCTGTCGGGCTCTGTCGGGCTCAACTGGTCTCTGTCGGGCTCTGTCGGGCTCTGTCGGGCTCTGTCGGGCTCTGTCGGGCTCTATTGGGCTCTACTGGGCTCTGTCGGGCTCTGTCGGTCTCTACTGGGCTCTGTCGGGCTCTGTCGGGCCCTGTCGGGCCCTGTCGGGCCCTGTCGGGCTCTGTCGGGCTCTGTCGGGTTCTGTCGGGCCCTGTCGGGCTCTTCTGGGCCCTGTCGGGCCCTGTCGGGCTCTGTCGGGCTCTGTCGGGCTCTGTCGGGCTCTACTGGGCCCTGTCGGGCCCTGTCGGGCCCTGTCGGGCTCTGTCGGGCTCTGTCGGGCTCTGTCGGGCTCTACTGGACTCTGTCGGGCTCTGTCGGGTTCTGTCGGGCTCTGTCGGTCTCTGTCGGGCTCTACTGGGCCCTGTCGGGCCCTGTCGGGCCCTGTCGGGCTCTGTCGGGCCCTGTCGGGCTCTGTCGGGCCCTGTCGGGCCCTGTCGGGCTCTGTCGGGCTCTGTCGGGCTCTGTCGGGCCCTGTCGGGCCCTGTCGGGCTCTGTCGGGCCCTGTCGGGCTCTGTCGGGCTCTGTTGGGCTCTGTCGGGCCCTGTCGGGCCCTGTCGGGCTCTACTGGGCCCTGTCGGGCCCTGTCGGGCTCTGTCGGGCTCTGTCGGGCTCTACTGGGCCCTGTCGGGCTCTGTCGGGCTCTGTCGGGCTCTGTCGGGCTCTGTCGGGCTCTACTGGGCCCTGTCGGGCTCTGTCGGGCTCTGTCGGGCCCTGTCGGGCCCTGTCGGGCTCTGTCAGGCTCTGTCGGGCTCTGTCGGGCTCTACTGGGCCCTGTCGGGCCCTGTCGGGCCCTGTCGGGCTCTACTGGGCTCTACTGGGCTCTGTCGGGCTCTGTCGGGCTCTGTCGGGCTCTGTCGGGCTCTACTGGGCCCTGTCGG
Organism: Caloenas nicobarica; assembly: GCF_036013445.1. Classification (NCBI taxonomy): domain Eukaryota; kingdom Metazoa; phylum Chordata; class Aves; order Columbiformes; family Columbidae; genus Caloenas; species Caloenas nicobarica. The sequence goes on from NC_088266.1 coordinate 7,922,965, forward strand.
GCCCTGTCGGGCTCTGTCGGGCTCTGTCGGGCTCTGTCGGGCTCTACTGGACTCTGTTGGGCTCTGTCGGGCTCTGTCGGGCTCTGTCGGGCTCTGTCGGTCTCTGTCGGGCTCTACTGGGCTCTGTCGGGCCCTGTCGGGCCCTGTCGGGCTCTGTCGGGCCCTGTCGGGCTCTGTCGGGCTCTGTCGGGCTCTGTCGGGCCCTGTCGGGCTCTGTCGGGCTCTGTCGGGCCCTGTCGGGCTCTACTGGGCTCTGTCGGGCTCTGTCGGGCCCTGTCGGGCTCTGTCGGGCTCTGTCGGGCTCTGTCGGGCTCTACGGGCTCTGTCGGGCTCTGTCGGGCTCTACTGGGCTCTGTCGGGCTCTGTCGGGCCCTGTCGGGCTCTGTCGGGCTCTGTCGGGCTCTGTCGGGCTCTGTCGGGCTCTATTGGGCTCTGTCGGGCTCTGTCGGGCCCTGTCGGGCTCTGTCGGGCTCTACTGGGCTCTGTCGGGCCCTGTCGGGCCCTGTCGGGCTCTGTCGGGCTCTGTCGGGCCCTGTCGGGCTCTGTCGGGCCCTGTCGGGCCCTGTCGGGCCCTGTCGGGCTCTGTCGGGCCCTGTCGGGCTCTGTCGGGCTCTGTCGGGCTCTGTCGGGCTCTACTGGGCCGTGTCGGGCTCTGTCGGGCTCTGTCGGGCTCTGTCGGGCTCTGTCGGGCCCTGTCGGGCTCTGTCGGGCTCTACTGGGCTCTGTCGGGCTCTGTCGGGCCCTGTTGGGCTCTGTCGGGCTCTGTCGGGCTCTGTCGGGCTCTACTGGGCCCTGTCGGGCGCTGTCGGGCTCTGCCGGGCCCTGTCGGGCTCTGCCGGGCTCTGTCGGGCTCTGTCGGGCTCTGTCGGGCTCTACTGGGCCCTGTCGGGCCCTGTCGGGCCCTGTCGGGCTCTGTCAGGCTCTGTCGGGCTCTGTCGGGCTCTACTGGGCCCTGTCGGGCCCTGTCGGGCTCTGTCGGGCCCTGTCGGGCCCTGTCGGGCCCTGTCGGGCCCTGTCGGGCTCTGTCGGGCTCTACTGGGCTCTACTGGGCTCTGTCGGGCTCTGTCGGGGTCTACTGGGCCGTGTCGGGCCCTGTCGGGCCCTGTCGGGCTCTGTCGGGCTCTGTCGGGCTCTACTGGGCCCTGTCGGGCCCTGTCGGGCTCTGTCGGGCTCTGTCGGGCCCTGTCGGGCCCTGTCGGGCCCTGTCGGGCCCTGTCGGGCTCTGTCGGGCTCTGTCGGGCTCTGTCGGGCTCTGTCGGGCTCTACTGGGTCCTGTCGGGCTCTGGCAGGCCCTGTCGGGCTCTGTCGGGCCCTGTCGGGCCCTGTCGGGCTCTGTCGGGCTCTGTCGGGCCCTGTCGGGCTCTGTCGGGCTCTACTGGGCCCTGTCGGGCCCTGTCGGGCTCTGTCGGGCTCTGTCGGGCCCTGTCGGGCTCTGTCGGGCTCTGTCGCGCTCTGTCGCGCTCTACTGGGCTCTGTCGGGCGCTGTCGGGCTCTGTCGGGCTCTGTCGGGCTCAGTCGGGCCCTGTCGGGCTCTGTCGGGCTCTGTCGGGCTCTGTCGGGCTCTACTGGGCCCTGTCGGGTTCTGTCGGGCTCTGTCGGGCTCTGTCGGGCTCTACTGGGCCCTGTCGGGCTCTGTCGGGCTCTGTCGGGCTCTGTCGGGCTCTGTCGGGCTCTGTCGGGCTCTACTGGGCTCTGTCGGGCTCTGTCGGGCTTTGTCGGGCTCTGTCGGGCTCTACTGGGCCCTGTCGGGCTCTGTCGGGCCCTGTCGGGCTCTGTCGGGCTCTGTCGGGCCCTGTCGGGCTCTGTCGGGCTCTGTCGGGCTCTGTCGGGCTCTACTGGGCTCTGTCGGGTTCTACTGGGCTCTACTGGGCCCTGTCGAGCTCTGTCGGGCTCTGTCGGGCTCTGTCGGGCTCTACTGGGCTCTGTCGGGCCCTGTCGGGCTCTGTCGGGCTCTGTCGGGCCCTGTCGGGCCCTGTCGGGCTCTGTCGGGCTCTGTCGGGCCCTGTCGGGCTCTGTCGGGCTCTGTCGGGCTCAGTCGGGCCCTGTCGGGCTCTGTCGGGCTCTGTTGGGCTCTGTCGGGCTCTACTGGGCCCTGTCGGGTTCTGTCGGGCTCTGTCGGGCTCTGTCGGGCTCTACTGGGCCCTGTCGGGCTCTGTTGGGCTCTGTCGGGCTCTGTCGGGCTCTGTCGGGCTCTACTGGGCTCTGTCGGGCTCTGTCGGGCTTTGTCGGGCTCTGTCGGGCTCTACTGGGCCCTGTCGGGCTCTGTCGGGCCCTGTCGGGCTCTGTCGGGCTCTGTCGGGCTCTACTGGGCCCTGTCGGGCCCTGTCGGGCTCTGTCGGGCTCTACTGGGCCCTGTCGGGCTCTGTCGGGCTCTGTCGGGCTCTGTCGGGCCCTGTCGGGCCCTGTCGGGCTCTGTTGGGCTCTACTGGGCTCTGTCGGGCTCTACTGGGCTCTACTGGGCCCTGTCGGGCTCTGTCGGGCTCTGTCGGGCTCTGTCGGGCTCTACTGGGCCCTGTCGGGCCCTGTCGGGCTCTGTCGGGCTCTGTCGGGCTCTGTCGGGCTCTGTCGGGCTCTACTGGGCCCTGTCGGGCCCTGTCGGGCTCTGTCGGGCTCTGTCGGGCTCAACTGGTCTCTGTCGGGCTCTGTCGGGCTCTGTCGGGCTCTGTCGGGCTCTGTCGGGCTCTATTGGGCTGTACTGGGCTCTGTCGGGCTCTGTCGGTCTCTACTGGGCTCTGTCGGGCTCTGTCGGGCTCTGTCGGGCTCTACTGGGCCCTGTCGGGCCCTGTCGGGCCCTGTCGGGCTCTGTCGGGCTCTGTCGGGCTCTGTCGGGCTCTACTGGACTCTGTCGGGCTCTGTCGGGTTCTGTCGGGCTCTGTCGCGCTCTGTCGGTCTCTGTCGGGCTCTACTGGGCCCTGTCGGGCCCTGTCGGGCCCTGTCGGGCTCTGTCGGGCCCTGTCGGGCCCTGTCGGGCCCTGTCGGGCCCTGTCGGGCTCTGTCGGGCTCTGTCGGGCTCTGTCGGGCTCTGTCGGGCCCTGTCGGGCCCTGTCGGGCTCTGTCGGGCCCTGTCGGGCTCTGTCGGGCTCTGTTGGGCTCTGTCGGGCCCTGTCGGGCCCTGTCGGGCTCTGTCGGGCTCTGTCGGGCTCTACTGGGCCCTGTCGGGCTCTGTCGGGCTCTGTCGGGCTCTGTCGGGCTCTGTCGGGCTCTACTGGGCCCTGTCGGGCTCTGTCGGGCTCTGTCGGGCCCTGTCGGGCCCTGTCGGGCTCTGTCAGGCTCTGTCGGGCTCTGTCGGGCTCTACTGGGCCCTGTCGGGCCCTGTCGGGCCCTGTCGGGCTCTACTGGGCTCTACTGGGCTCTGTCGGGCTCTGTCGGGCTCTGTCGGGCTCTACTGGGCCCTGTCGGGCCCTGTCGGGCTCTGTCGGGCTCTGTCGGGCTCTGTCGGGCTCTACTGGACTCTGTTGGGCTCTGTCGGGCTCTGTCGGGCTCTGTCGGGCTCTGTCGGTCTCTGTCGGGCTCTACTGGGCTCTGTCGGGCCCTGTCGGGCCCTGTCGGGCTCTGTCGGGCCCTGTCGGGCTCTGTCGGGCTCTGTCGGGCTCTGTCGGGCCCTGTCGGGCTCTGTCGGGCTCTGTCGGGCCCTGTCGGGCTCTACTGGGCTCTGTCGGGCTCTGTCGGGCCCTGTCGGGCTCTGTCGGGCTCTGTCGGGCTCTGTCGGGCTCTACGGGCTCTGTTGGGCTCTGTCGGGCTCTACTGGGCTCTGTCGGGCCCTGTCGGGCCCTGTCGGGCTCTGTCGGGCTCTGTCGGGCTCTGTCGGGCTCTGTCGGGCTCTGTCGGGCTCTACTGGGCTCTGTCGGGCTCTGTCGGGCCCTGTCGGGCTCTGTCGGGCTCTACTGGGCTCTGTCGGGCCCTGTCGGGCTCTGTCGGGCTCTGTCGGGCCCTGTCGGGCCCTGTCGGGCTCTGTCGGGCTCTGTCGGGCCCTGTCGGGCCCTGTCGGGCTCTGTCGGGCCCTGTCGGGCCCTGTCGGGCTCTGTCGGGCTCTGTCGGGCTCTGTCGGGCTCTACTGGGCCGTGTCGGGCTCTGTTGGGCTCTGTCGGGCTCTGTCGGGCTCTGTCGGGCCCTGTCGGGCTCTGTCGGGCTCTACTGGGCTCTGTCGGGCTCTGTCGGGCCCTGTTGGGCTCTGTCGGGCTCTGTCGGGCTCTGTCGGGCTCTACTGGGCCCTGTCGGGCGCTGTCGGGCTCTGTCGGGCCCTGCCGGGCTCTGCCGGGCTCTGTCGGGCTCTGTCGGGCTCTGTCGGGCTCTACTGGGCCCTGTCGGGCTCTGTCGGGCTCTGTCGGGCCCTGTCGGGCCCTGTCGGGCTCTGTCAGGCTCTGTCGGGCTCTGTCGGGCTCTACTGGGCCCTGTCGGGCCCTGTCGGGCTCTGTCGGGCCCTGTCGGGCCCTGTCGGGCCCTGTCGGGCCCTGTCGGGCTCTGTCGGGCTCTGTTGGGCTCTGTCGGGCTCTACTGGGCTCTACTGGGCTCTGTCGGGCTCTGTCGGGCTCTACTGGGCCGTGTCGGGCCCTGTCGGGCCCTGTCGGGCTCTGTCGGGCTCTGTCGGGCTCTACTGGGCCCTGTCGGGCCCTGTCGGGCCCTGTCGGGCTCTGTCGGGCTCTGTCGGGCCCTGTCGGGCCCTGTCGGGCTCTGTCGGGCCCTGTCGGGCTCTGTCGGGCTCTGTCGGGCTCTGTCGGGCTCTGTCGGGCTCTACTGGGCCCTGTCGGGCTCTGTCGGGCCCTGTCGGGCTCTGTCGGGCCCTGTCGGGCCCTGTCGGGCTCTGTCGGGCCCTGTCGGGCTCTGTCGGGCTCTACTGGGCCCTGTCGGGCCCTGTCGGGCTCTGTCGGGCTCTGTCGGGCCCTGTCGGGCTCTGTCGGGCTCTGTCGCGCTCTGTCGCGCTCTACTGGGCTCTGTCGGGCGCTGTCGGGCTCTGTCGGGCTCTGTCGGGCTCAGTCGGGCCCTGTCGGGCTCTGTCGGGCTCTGTCGGGCTCTGTCGGGCTCTACTGGGCCCTGTCGGGTTCTGTCGGGCTCTGTCGGGCTCAACTGGTCTCTGTCGGGCTCTGTCGGGCTCTGTCGGGCTCTGTCGGGCTCTGTCGGGCTCTGTCGGGCTCTGTCGGGCTCTGTCGGGCTCTGTCGGGCTCTACTGGGCCCTGTCGGGCCCTGTCGGGCCCTGTCGGGCTCTGTCGGGCCCTGTCGGGCCCTGTCGGGCCCTGTCGGGCCCTGTTGGGCTCTGTCGGGCTCTGTCGGGCTCTGTCGGGCCCTGTCGGGCCCTGTCGGGCTCTGTCGGGCCCTGTCGGGCTCTGTCGGGCTCTGTTGGGCTCTGTCGGGCCCTGTCGGGCCCTGTCGGGCTCTACTGGGCCCTGTCGGGCCCTGTCGGGCTCTGTCGGGCTCTGTCGGGCTCTACTGGGCCCTGTCGGGCTCTGTCGGGCTCTGTCGGGCTCTGTCGGGCTCTGTCGGGCTCTACTGGGCCCTGTCGGGCTCTGTCGGGCTCTGTCGGGCCCTGTCGGGCCCTGTCGGGCTCTGTCAGGCTCTGTCGGGCTCTGTCGGGCTCTACTGGGCCCTGTCGGGCCCTGTCGGGCCCTGTCGGGCTCTACTGGGCTCTACTGGGCTCTGTCGGGTTCTGTCGGGCTCTGTCGGGCTCTACTGGGCCCTGTCGGGCCCTGTCGGGCTCTGTCGGGCTCTGTCGGGCTCTGTCGGGCTCTACTGGACTCTGTTGGGCTCTGTCGGGCTCTGTCGGGCTCTGTCGGGCTCTGTCGGTCTCTGTCGGGCTCTACTGGGCTCTGTCGGGCCCTGTCGGGCCCTGTCGGGCCCTGTCGGGCCCTGTCGGGCTCTGTCGGGCTCTGTCGGGCTCTGTCGGGCCCTGTCGGGCTCTGTCGGGCTCTGTCGGGCCCTGTCGGGCTCTACTGGGCTCTGTCGGGCTCTGTCGGGCCCTGTCGGGCTCTGTCGGGCTCTGTCGGGCTCTGTCGGGCTCTACGGGCTCTGTTGGGCTCTGTCGGGCTCTACTGGGCTCTGTCGGGCTCTGTCGGGCCCTGTCGGGCTCTGTCGGGCTCTGTCGGGCTCTGTCGGGCTCTGTCGGGCTCTGTCGGGCTCTACTGGGCTCTGTCGGGCTCTGTCGGGCCCTGTCGGGCTCTGTCGGGCTCTACTGGGCTCTGTCGGGCCCTGTCGGGCTCTGTCGGGCTCTGTCGGGCTCTGTCGGGCCCTGTCGGGCTCTGTCGGGCTCTGTCGGGCCCTGTCGGGCCCTGTCGGGCTCTGTCGGGCTCTGTCGGGCCCTGTCGGGCTCTGTCGGGCTCTGTCGGGCTCTGTCGGGCTCTACTGGGCCGTGTCGGGCTCTGTTGGGCTCTGTCGGGCTCTGTCGGGCTCTGTCGGGCCCTGTCGGGCTCTGTCGGGCTCTACTGGGCTCTGTCGGGCTCTGTCGGGCCCTGTTGGGCTCTGTCGGGCTCTGTCGGGCTCTGTCGGGCTCTACTGGGCCCTGTCGGGCGCTGTCGGGCTCTGTCGGGCCCTGCCGGGCTCTGCCGGGCTCTGTCGGGCTCTGTCGGGCTCTGTCGGGCTCTACTGGGCCCTGTCGGGCTCTGTCGGGCCCTGTCGGGCCCTGTCGGGCCCTGTCGGGCTCTGTCAGGCTCTGTCGGGCTCTGTCGGGCTCTACTGGGCCCTGTCGGGCCCTGTCGGGCTCTGTCGGGCCCTGTCGGGCCCTGTCGGGCCCTGTCGGGCTCTGTCGGGCTCTGTTGGGCTCTGTCGGGCTCTACTGGGCTCTGTCGGGCTCTGTCGGGCTCTGTCGGGCTCTACTGGGCCGTGTCGGGCCCTGTCGGGCCCTGTCGGGCTCTGTCGGGCTCTGTCGGGCTCTACTGGGCCCTGTCGGGCCCTGTCGGGCCCTGTCGGGCTCTGTCGGGCTCTGTCGGGCCCTGTCGGGCCCTGTCGGGCTCTGTCGGGCCCTGTCGGGCTCTGTCGGGCTCTGTCGGGCTCTGTCGGGCTCTGTCGGGCTCTGTCGGGCTCTACTGGGTCCTGTCGGGCTCTGTCGGGCCCTGTCGGGCTCTGTCGGGCCCTGTCGGGCCCTGTCGGGCTCTGTCGGGCTCTGTCGGGCCCTGTCGGGCTCTGTCGGGCTCTACTGGGCCCTGTCGGGCCCTGTCGGGCTCTGTCGGGCTCTGTCGGGCCCTGTCGGGCTCTGTCGGGCTCTGTCGCGCTCTGTCGCGCTCTACTGGGCTCTGTCGGGCGCTGTCGGGCTCTGTCGGGCTCTGTCGGGCTCAGTCGGGCCCTGTCGGGCTCTGTCGGGCTCTGTCGGGCTCTGTCGGGCTCTACTGGGCCCTGTCGGGTTCTGTCGGGCTCTGTCGGGCTCTGTCGGGCTCTACTGGGCCCTGTCGGGCTCTGTTGGGCTCTGTCGGGCTCTGTCGGGCTCTGTCGGGCTCTACTGGGCTCTGTCGGGCTCTGTCGGGCTTTGTCGGGCTCTGTCGGGCTCTACTGGGCCCTGTCGGGCTCTGTCGGGCCCTGTCGGGCTCTGTCGGGCTCTGTCGGGCCCTGTCGGGCTCTGTCGGGCTCTACTGGGCTCTGTCGGGCACTACTGGGCTCTGTCGGGTTCTACTGGGCTCTACTGGGCCCTGTCGAGCTCTGTCGGGCTCTGTCGGGCTCTGTCGGGCTCTACTGGGCTCTGTCGGGCCCTGTCGGGCTCTGTCGGGCCCTGTCGGGCTCTGTCGGGCTCTGTCGGGCCCTGTCGGGCTCTGTCGGGCTCTGTCGGGCTCTGTCGGGCTCTGTCGGGCTCTGTCGGGCTCTACTGGGCTCTGTCGGGTTCTACTGGGCTCTACTGGGCCCTGTCGGGCTCTGTCGGGCTCTGTCGGGCTCTGTCGGGCCCTGTCAGGCTCTGTCGGGCCCTGTCGGGCCCTGTCGGGCTCTGTCAGTCCCTGTCGGGCTCTGTCGGGCTCTGTCGGGCTCTGTCGGGCTCTACTGGGCCCTGTCGGGCTCTGTCGGGCTCTGTCGGGCTCTGTCGGGCCCTGTCGGGCTCTGTCGGGCTGTGTCGGGCTGTGTCGGGCTCTGTCGGGCTCTACTGGGCTCTACTGGGCTCTGTCGGGCTCTGTCGGGCTCTGTCGGGCTCTACTGGCCCCTGTCGGGCCCTATCGGGCTCTGTCGGGCTCTACTGGGCTCTACTGGGCTCTACTGGGCTCTCTCGGGCTCTGTCGGGTTCTGTCGGGCTCTGTCGGGCTCTGTCGGGCCCTGTCGGGCTCTGTCGGGCTCTGTCGTGCCCTGTCGGGCTCTGTCGGGCTCTGTCGGGCCCTGTCGGGCTCTGTCGGGCCCTGTCGGGCTCTGTCGGGCTCTGTCGGGCTCTGTCGGGCTCTGTCGGGCCCTGTCGGGCTCTGTCGGGCTCTGTCGGGCTCTACTGGGCCCTGTCGGGCCCTGTCGGGCTCTGTCGGGTTCTGTCGGGCCCTGTCGGGCTCTGTCGGGCCCTGTCGGGCTCTGTCGGGCCCTGTCGGGCTCTGTCGGGCTCTGTCGGGCTCTGTCGTGCCCTGTCGGGCTCTGTCGGGCTCTGTCGGGCTCTGTCGAGCCCTGTCGGGCTCTGTCGGGCCCTGTCGGGCTCTGTCGGGCTCTGTCGGGCTCTGTCGGGCCCTGTCGGGCCCTGTCGGGCCCTGTCGGGCTCTGTCGGGCTCTGTCGGGCTCTACTGGGCCCTGTCGGGCCCTGTCGGGCCCTGTCGGGCTCTGTCGGGCTCTGTCGGGCTCTGTCGGGCTCTACTGGGCTCTGTCGGGCTCTGTCGGGTTCTGTCGGGCTCTGTCGGGCTCCACTGGGCCCTGTCGGGCTCTGTCGGGCTCTGTCGGGCCCTGTCGGGCCCTGTCGGGCTCTGTCGGGCTCTGTCGGGCTCTGTCGGGCTCTACTGGGCTCTGTCGGGCTCTGTCGGGCTCTGTCGGGCTCTGTCAGGCTCTACTGGGCCCTGTCGGGCTCTGTCGGGCTCTGTGGGGCCCTGTCGGGCTCTGTGGGGCCCTGTCGGGCTCTGTGGGGCCCTGTCGGGCTCTGTCGGGCCCTGTCGGGCTCTGTCGGGCTCTGTCGGGCTCTGTCGGGCTCTACTGGGCCCTGTCGGGCTCTGTCGGGCTCTGTCGGGCCCTGTCGGGCTCTGTCGGGATCTGTCGGGCCCTGTCGGGCTCTGTCGGTCTCTACTGGGCCCTGTCGGGCCCTGTCGGGCCCTGTCGGGCTCTGTCGGGCTCTATCGGGCTCTGTCGGGCTCTATCGGGCTCTGTCGGGCTCTACTGGGCTCTACTGGGCTCTGTCGGGCTCTACTGAGCCCTGTCGGGCTCTGTCGGGCTCTGTCGGGCTCTTCTGGGTCCTGTCGGGCTCTGTCGGGCCCTGTCGGGCCCTGTCGGGCCCTGTCGGGCTCTGTCAGGCTCTGTCGGGCTCTGTCGGGCTCTACTGGGCCCTGTCGGGCCCTGTCGGGCCCTGTCGGGCTCTACTGGGCTCTACTGGGCTCTGTCGAGCTCTTTCGGGCTCTACTGGGCCCTGTCGGGCCCTGTCGGGCTCTGTCGGGCCCTGTCGGGCCCTGTCGGGCTCTGTCGGGCTCTGTCGGGCCCTGTCGGGCTCTGTCGGGCCCTGTCGGGCTCTGTCGGGTTCTACTGGGCTCTGTCGGGCTCTGTCGTGCTCTGTCGGGCTCTACTGGGCCCTGTCGGGCTCTGTCGGGCTCTGTCGGGCTCTGTCGGGACCTGTCGGGCCCTGTCGGGCTCTGTCGGGCCCTGTCGGGCCCTGTCGGGCTCTGTCGGGCTCTGTCGGGCCCTGTCGGGCTCTGTCGGGCTCTGTCGGGCTCTGTCGGGCTCTACTGGGCCGTGTCGGGCTCTGTCGGGCTCTGTCGGGCTCTGTCGGGCCCTGTCGGGCTCTGTCGGGCTCTACTGGGCTCTGTCGGGCTCTGTCGGGCCCTGTCGGGCTCTGTCGGGCTCTGTCGGGCTCTGTCGGGCTCTACTGGGCCCTGTCGGGCGCTGTCGGGCTCTGTCGGGCCCTGTCGGGCTCTGTCGGGCTCTGTCGGGCTCTGTCGGGCTCTGTCGGGCTCTACTGGGCCCTGTCGGGCTCTGTCGGGCTCTGTCGGGCCCTGTCGGGCCCTGTCGGGCTCTGTCAGGCTCTGTCGGGCTCTGTCGGGCTCTACTGGGCCCTGTCGGGCCCTGTCGGGCCCTGTCGGGCTCTGTCGGGCCCTGTCGGGCCCTGTCGGGCTCTGTCGGGCTCTGTCGGGCCCTGTCGGGCTCTGTCGGGCTCTGTCGGGCTCTGTCGGACTCTACTGGGCTCTACTGGGCTCTGTCGGGCTCTGTCGGGCTCTACTGGGCCGTGTCGGGCCCTGTCGGGCCCTGTCGGGCTCTGTCGGGCTCTGTCGGGCTCTACTGGGCCCTGTCGGGCCCTGTCGGGCCCTGTCGGGCTCTGTCGGGCCCTGTCGGGCCCTGTCGGGCCCTGTCGGGCTCTGTCGGGCCCTGTCGGGCTCTGTCGGGCTCTGTCGGGCTCTGTCGCGCTCTACTGGGCCCTGTCGGGCGCTGTCGGGCTCTGTCGGGCTCTGTCGGGCTCAGTCGGGCCCTGTCGGGCTCTGTCGGGCTCTGTCGGGCTCTGTCGGGCTCTACTGGGCCCTGTCGGGTTCTGTCGGGCTCTGTCGGGCTCTACTGGGCCCTGTTGGGCTCTGTTGGGCTCTGTCGGGCTCTGTCGGGCTCTGTCGGGCTCTACTGGGCTCTGTCGGGCTCTGTCGGGCCCTGTCGGGCTCTGTCGGGCCCTGTCGGGCCCTGTCGGGCTCTGTCGGGCTCTGTCGGGCTCTGTCGGGCTCTACTGGGCTCTGTCGGGTTCTACTGGGCTCTACTGGGCCCTGTCGAGCTCTGTCGGGCTCTGTCGGGCTCTGTCGGGCCCTGTCGGGCTCTGTCGGGCTCTGTCGGGCTCTGTCGGGCCCTGTCGGGCCCTGTCGGGCTCTGTCGGTCCCTGTCGGGCTCTGTCGGGCTCTGTCGGGCTCTGTCGGGCTCTGTCGGGCTCTACTGGGCCCTGACGGGCTCTGTCGGGCTCTGTCGGGCCCTGTCGGGCTCTGTCGGGCTCTGTCGGGCCCTGTCGGGCTCTGTCGGGCTCTGTCGGGCTGTGTCGGGATCTGTCGGGCTCTGTCGGGCTCTACTGGGCTCTGTCGGGCTCTGTCGGGCTCTGTCGGGCTCTACTGGGCCCTGTCGGGCCCTATCGGGCTCTGTCGGGCTCTGTCGGGCTCTACTGGGCTCTACTGGTCTCTGTCGGGCTCTGTCGGGTTCTGTCGGGCTCTGTCGGGCTCTGTCGGGCTCTACTGGGCTCTGTCGGGCCCTGTCGGGCCCTGTCGGGCTCTGTCGGGCTCTGTCGGGCCCTATCGGGCCCTGTCGGGCTCTGTCGGGCTCTGTCGGGCTCTACTGGGCTCTGTCGGGCTCTGTCGGGCTCTGTCGGGCTCTGTCGGGCTCTACTGGGCCCTGTCGGGCTCTGTCGGGCCCTGTCGGGCCCTGTCGGGCCCTGTCGGGCTCTGTCGGGCTCTGTCGTGGCTCTATCGGGCTCTACTGGGCTCTGTCGGGCTCTGTCGGGCTCTGTCGGGCTCTGTCGGGCTCTACTGGGCCCTGTCGGGCTCTGTCGGGCTCTGTGGGGCCCTGTCGGGCTCTGTCGGGCTTTGTCGGGCTCTGTCGGGCTCTGTCGGGCTCTGTCGGGCCCTGTCGGGCTCTGTCGGGCCCTGTCGGGCCCTGTCGGGCTCTGTCGGGCTCTGTCGGGCTCTGTCGGGCTCTGTCGGGCTCTACTGGGCCCTGTCGGGCTCTGTCGGGCTCTGTCGGGCCCTGTCGGGCTCTGTCGGGATCTGTCGGGCCCTGTCGGGCTCTGTCGGTCTCTACTGGGCCCTGTCGGGCCCTGTCGGGCTCTGTCGGGCTCTGTCGGGCTCTGTCGGGCTCTGTCGGGCTCTGTCGGGCTCTACTGGGCTCTGTCGGGCTCTGTCGGGCTCTGTCGGGCTCTACTGGGCCCTGTCGGGCTCTGTCGGGCTCTGTCGGGCCCTGTCGGGCTCTGTCGGGCTCTGTCGGGCCCTGTCGAGCTCTATCGGGCCCTGTCGGGCTCTGTCGGGCTCTATCGGGCTCTGTCGGGCTCTACTGGGCTCTACTGGGCTCTGTCGGGCTCTACTGGGCCCTGTCGGGCTCTGTCGGGCTCTGTCGGGCTCTGTCGGGCCCTGTCGGGCTCTGTCGGGCTCTGTCGTGCCCTGTCGGGCCCTGTCGGGCTCTGTCGGGCCCTGTCGGGCTCTATCGGGCGCTGTCGGGCCCTGTCGGGCCCTGTCGGGCTCTGTCGGGCCCTGTCGGGCCCTGTCGGGCTCTGTCGGGCCCTGTCGGGCCCTGTCGGGCTCTATCGGGCCCTGTCGGGCCCTGTCGGGCCCTGTCGGGTCCTGTCGGGCTCTATCGGGCTCTACTGGGCCCTATCGGGCTCTGTCGGGCTCTGTCGGGCTCTGTCGGGCTCTGTCGGGCTCTGTCGGGCTCTACTGGGCTCTACTGGGCTCTGTCGGGCTCTGTCGGGCTCTGTCGGGCTCTACTGGGCCCTGTCGGGCCCTATCGGGCTCTGTCGGGCCCTGTCGGGCTCTGTCGGGCTCTACTGGGCCCTGTCGGGCTCTGTCGGGCTCTGTCGGGCCCTGTCGGGCTCTGTCGGGCTCTGTCGGGCCCTGTCGGGCTCTGTCGGGCTCTGTCGGGCTGTGTCGGGCTCTGTCGGGCTCTGTCGGGCTCTGTCGGGCTCTGTCGGGCTCCACTGGGCTCTACTGGGCTCTGTCGGGCTCTGTCGGGCTCTGTCGGGCTCTACTGGGCCCTGTCGGGCCCTATCGGGCTCTGTCGGGCTCTGTCGGGCTCTACTGGGCTCTACTGGGCCCTGTCGGGCCCTGTCGTGCTCTGTCGGGCCCTGTCGGGCTCTGTCGGGCTCTGTCGGGCTCTGTCGGGCTCTACTGGGCTCTGTCGGGCTCTGTCGGGCTCTGTCGGGCTCTGTCGGGCTCTACTGGGCCCTGTCGGGCCCTGTCGGGCTCTGTCGGGCTCTGTCGGGCTCTGTCGGGCTCTACTGGGCCCTGTCGGGCTCTGTCGGGCTCTGTCGGGCTCTGACGGGTTCTGTCGGGCCCTGTCGGGCTCTGTCGGGCTCTGTCGGGCTCTGTCGGGCTCTACTGGGCTCTGTCGGGCCCTGTCGGGCCCTGTCGGGCTCTGTCGGGCTCTGTCGGGCCCTGTCGGGCCCTGTCGGGCTCTGTCGGGCTCTGTCGGGCTCTACTGGGCCCTGTCGGGCCCTGTCGGGCTCTGTCGGGCTCTGTCGGGCCCTGTCGGGCTCTGTCGGGCCCTGTCGGGCTCTGTCGGGCCCTGTCGGGCTCTGTCGGGCTCTGTCGGGCCCTGTCGGGCTCTACCGGGCCCTGTCGGGCTCTGTCGGGCTCTGTCGGGCTCTACTGGGCCCTGTCGGGCCCTGTCGGTCCCTGTCGGGCCCTGTCGGTCCCTGTCGGGCTCTGTCAGGCTCTGTCGTGCTCTGTCGGGCTCTACTGGGCCCTGTTGGGCCCTGTCGGGCCCTGTCGGGCTCTACTGGGCTCTACTGGGCTCTGTCGGGCTCTGTCGGGTTCTACTGGGCCCTGTCGGGCCCTGTCGGGCTCTGTCGGGCCCTGTCGGGCTCTGTCGGGCTCTGTCGGGCCCTGTCGGGCTCTGTCGGGCTCTGTCGGGCCCTGTCGGGCTCTGTCGGGCTCTGTCGGGCTCTGTCGGGCTCTACTGGGCTCTACTGGGCTCTGTCGGGCTCTGTCGGGCTCTACTGGGCCGTGTCGGGCCCTGTCGGGCTCTGTCGGGCTCTGTCGGGCTCTACTGGGCCCTGTCGGGATCTGTCGGGCCCTGTCGGGCTCTGTCGGGCTCTGTCGGGCCCTGTCGGGCTCTGTCGGGCTCTGTCGGGCTCTGTCGGGCTCTGTCGGGCTCTGTCGGGCTCTACTGGGCTCTGTCGGGCTCTGTCGGGCTCTGTCGGGCTCTGTCGGGCTCTACTGGGCCCTGTCGGGCTCTGTCGGGCTCTGTCGGGCTCTGTCGGGCCCTGTCGGGCTCTGTCGGGCCCTGTCGGGCTCTGTCGGGCCCTGTCGGGCTCTGTCGGGCTCTGTCGGGCTCTGTCGGGCTCTACTGGGCCCTGTCGGGCTCTGTCGGGCTCTGTCGGGCTCTGTCGGGCCCTGTCGGGCTCTGTCGGGCTCTACTGGGCCCTGTCGGGCCCTGTCGGGCTCTGTCGGGCTCTGTCGGGCCCTGTCGGGCTCTGTCGGGCTCTGTCGCGCTCTGTCGGGCTCTTCTGGGCCCTGTCGGGCGCTGTCGGGCTCTGTCGGGCTCTGTCGGGCTCTGTCGGGCCCTGTCGGGCTCTGTCGGGCTCTGTCGGGCTCTACTGGGCCCTGTCGGGTTCTGTCGGGCTCTGTCGGGCTCTGTCGGGCTCTACTGGGCCCTGTCGGGCTCTGTTGGGCTCTGTCGGGCTCTGTCGGGCCCTGTCGGGCTCTACTGGGCTCTGTCGGGCTCTGTCGGGCCCTGTCGGGCTCTGTCGGGCTCTGTCGGGCCCTGTCGGGCTCTGTCGGGCCCTGTCGGGCTCTGTCGGGCCCTGTCGGGCTCTGTCGGGCTCTGTCGGGCTCTGTCGGGCTCTGTCGGGCTCTGTCGGGCTCTACTGGGCTCTGTCGGGTTCTACTGGGCTCTACTGGGCCCTGTCGGGCTCTGTCGGGCTCTGTCGGGCTCTGTCGGGCTCTGTCGGGCCCTGTCGGGCTCTGTCGGGCCCTGTCGGGCCCTGTCGGGCTCTGTCAGTCCCTGTCGGGCTCTGTCGGGCTCTGTCGGGCTCTGTCGGGCTCTACTGGGCCCTGTCGGGCTCTGTCGGGCTCTGTCGGGCTCTGTCGGGCCCTGTCGGGCTCTGTCGGGCTCTGTCGGGCTGTGTCGGGCTCTGTCGGGCTCTACTGGGCTCTACTGGGCTCTGTCGGGCTCTGTCGGGCTCTGTCGGGCTCTACTGGCCCCTGTCGGGCCCTATCGGGCTCTGTCGGGCTCTGTCGGGCTCTACTGGGCTCTCTCGGGCTCTGTCGGGTTCTGTCGGGCTCTGTCGGGCTCTGTCGGGCCCTGTCGGGCTCTGTCGGGCTCTGTCGTGCCCTGTCGGGCTCTGTCGGGCTCTGTCGGGCCCTGTCGGGCTCTGTCGGGCCCTGTCGGGCCCTGTCGGGCTCTGTCGGGCTCTGTCGGGCCCTGTCGGGCCCTGTCGGGCTCTGTCGGGCTCTGTCGGGCTCTGTCGGGCTCTACTGGGCCCTGTCGGGCCCTGTCGGGCTCTGTCGGGTTCTGTCGGGCTCTGTCGGGCTCTGTCGGGCCCTGTCGGGCTCTGTCGGGCTCTGTCGTGCCCTGTCGGGCTCTGTCGGGCTCTGTCGGGCTCTGTCGGGCCCTGTCGGGCTCTGTCGGGCCCTGTCAGGCCCTGTCGGGCTCTGTCGGGCTCTGTCGGGCCCTGTCGGGCCCTGTCGGGCTCTGTCGGGCTCTGTCGGGCTCTGTCGGGCTCTACTGGGCCCTGTCGGGCCCTGTCGGGCCCTGTCGGGCCCTGTCGGGCTCTGTCGGGCTCTGTCGGGCTCTACTGGGCTCTATCGGGCCCTGTCGGGCCCTGTCGGGTTCTGTCGGGCTCTGTCGGGCTCTACTGGGCTCTGTCGGGCTCTGTCGGGCTCTGTCGGGCTCTGTCGGGCTCCACTGGGCCCTGTCGGGCTCTGTCGGGCTCTGTCGGGCCCTGTCGGGCCCTGTCGGGCTCTGTCGGGCTCTGTCGGGCTCTGTCGGGCTCTGTCGGGCTCTACTGGGCTCTGTCGGGCTCTGTCGGGCTCTGTCGGGCTCTGTCGGGCTCTACTGGGCCCTGTCGGGCTCTGTCGGGCTCTGTGGGGCCCTGTCGGGCTCTGTGGGGCCCTGTCGGGCTCTGTCGGGCCCTGTCGGGCTCTGTCGGGCCCTGTCGGGCTCTGTCGGGCTCTGTCGGGCTCTGTCGGGCTCTACTGGGCCCTGTCGGGCTCTGTCGGGCTCTGTCGGGCCCTGTCGGGCTCTGTCGGGATCTGTCGGGCCCTGTCGGGCTCTGTCGGTCTCTACTGGGCCCTGTCGGGCCCTGTCGGGCCCTGTCGGGCTCTGTCGGGCTCTATCGGGCTCTGTCGGGCTCTACTGGGCTCTACTGGGCTCTGTCGGGCTCTACTGGGCCCTGTCGGGCTCTGTCGGGCTCTGTCGTGCCCTGTCGGGCTCTGTCGGGCTCTGTCGGGCCCTGACGGGCTCTATCGGGCCCTGTCGGGCTCTGTCGGGCCCTGTCGGGCCCTGTCGGGCCCTGTCGGGCTCTGTCGGGCTCTATCGGGCTCTACTGGGCCCTGTCGGGCCCTGTCGGGCTCTGTCGGGCTCTGTCGGGCTCTACTGGGCCCTGTCGGGCTCTGTCGGGCTCTGTCGGGCTCTGTCGGGCTCTTCTGGGCCCTGTCGGGCTCTGTCGGGCTCTGTCGGGCCCTGTCGGGCCCTGTCGGGCTCTGTCAGGCTCTGTCGGGCTCTGTCGGGCTCTACTGGGCCCTGTCGGGCCCTGTCGGGCCCTGTCGGGCTCTACTGGGCTCTACTGGGCTCTGTCGGGCTCTTTCGGGCTCTACTGGGCCCTGTCGGGCCCTGTCGGGCTCTGTCGGGCCCTGTCGGGCTCTGTCGGGCCCTGTCGGGCCCTGTCGGGCTCTGTCGGGCTCTGTCGGGCCCTGTCGGGCTCTGTCGGGCCCTGTCGGGCTCTGTCGGGTTCTACTGGGCTCTGTCGGGCTCTGTCGTGCTCTGTCGGGCTCTACTGGGCCCTGTCGGGCTCTGTCGGGCTCTGTCGGGCTCTGTCGGGACCTGTCGGGCCCTGTCGGGCTCTGTCGGGCCCTGTCGGGCTCTGTCGGGCTCTGTCGGGCTCTGTCGGGCTCTACTGGGCTCTGTCGGGCTCTGTCGGGCTCTGTCGGGCTCTGTCGGGCTCTGTCGGGCTCTACTGGGCCCTGTCGGGTTCTGTCGGGCTCTGTCGGGCTCTTTCGGGCTCTACTGGGCCCTGTCGGGCCCTGTCGGGCTCTGTCGGGCTCTGTCGGGCCCTGTCGGGCTCTGTCGGGCTCTGTCGGGCTCTGTCGGGCCCTCTCGGGCTCTGTCGCGCTCTACTGGGCCCTGTCGGGCTCTGTCGGGCCCTGTCGGGTCCTGTCGGGCCCTGTCGGGCTCTGTCGGGCTCTGTCGGGCTCTGTCGGGCTCTACTGGGCCCTGTCGGACTCTGTCGGGCTCTGTCGGGCTCTGTCGGGCTCTCTCGGGCTCTGACGGGTTCTGTCGGGCTCTGTCGGGCTCTACTGGCCCTGTCGGGCCCTGTCGGGCTCTGTCGGGCCCTGTCGGGCTCTGTCGGGCTCTGTCGGGCTCTGTCGGGCTCTGTCGGGCTCTGTCGGGCTCTACTGGGCTCTACTGGACTCTCTCGGGCTCTGTCGGGTTCTGTCGGGCTCTGTCGGGCCCTGTCGGGCCCTGTCGGGCTCTGTCGGGCTCTGTCGTGCCCTGTCGGGCTCTGTCGGGCTCTGTCGGGCCCTGTCGGGCTCTGTCGGGCCCTGTCGGGCTCTGTCGGGCTCTGTCGGGCTCTGTCGGGCCCTGTCGGGCTCTGTCGGGCTCTGTCGGGCTCTACTGGGCCCTGTCGGGCCCTGTCGGGCCCTGTCGGGCTCTGTCGGGCTCTGTCGGGCTCTGTCGGGCTCTACTGGGCTCTGTCGGGCCCTGTCGGGCCCTGTCGGGCTCTGTCGGGCTCTACTGGGCTCTGTCGGGCTCTGTTGGGCTCTGTCGGGCTCTGTCGGGCTCTACTGGGCCCTGTCGGGCTCTGTCGGGCCCGGTCGGGCCCTGTCGGGCTCTGTCGGGCTCTGTCGGGCTCTGTCGGGCTCTACTGGGCTCTGTCGGGCTCTGTCGGGCTCTGTCGGGCTCTGTCGGGCTCTACTGGGCCCTGTCGGGCTCTGTCGGGCTCTGTGGGGCCCTGTCGGGCTCTGTCGGGCTCTGTCGGGCTCTGTCGGGCCCTGTCGGGCTCTGTCGGGCCCTGTCGGGCTCTGTCGGGCTCTGTCGGGCTCTGTCGGGCTCTACTGGGCCCTGTCGGGCTCTGTCGGGCCCTGTCGGGCCCTGTCGGGCTCTGTCGGGATCTGTCGGGCCCTGTCGGGCTCTGTCGGTCTCTACTGGGCCCTGTCGGGCCCTGTCGGGCCCTGTCGGGCTCTGTCGGGCTCTATCGGGCTCTGTCGGGCTCTACTGGGCTCTACTGGGCTCTGTCGGGCTCTACTGGGCCCTGTCGGGCTCTGTCGGGCTCTGTCGTGCCCTGTCGGGCTCTGTCGGGCTCTGTCGGGCCCTGACGGGCTCTATCGGGCCCTGTCGGGCCCTGTCGGGCCCTGTCGGGCCCTGTCGGGCTCTGTCGGGCTCTATCGGGCTCTACTGGGCCCTGTCGGGCCCTGTCGGGCTCTGTCGGGCTCTGTCGGGCTCTACTGGGCCCTGTCGGGCTCTGTCGGGCTCTGTCGGGCTCTGTCGGGCTCTGTCGGGCTCTTCTGGGCCCTGTCGGGCTCTGTCGGGCTCTGTCGGGCCCTGTCGGGCTCTGTCGGGCTCTGTCAGGCTCTGTCGGGCTCTGTCGGGCTCTACTGGGCCCTGTCGGGCCCTGTCGGGCCCTGTCGGGCTCTACTGGGCTCTACTGGGCTCTGTCGGGCTCTTTCGGGCTCTACTGGGCCCTGTCGGGCCCTGTCGTGCCCTGTCGGGCCCTGTCGGGCCCTGTCGGGCTCTGTCGGGCTCTGTCGGGCCCTGTCGGGCTCTGTCGGGCTCTGTCGGGCTCTGTCGGGCTCTACTGGGCTCTACTGGGCTCTGTCGGGCTCTGTCGGGCTCTACTGGGCCCTGTCGGGCCCTGTCGGGCCCTGTCGGGCTCTGTCGGGTTCTACTGGGCTCTGTCGGGCTCTGTCGTGCTCTGTCGGGCTCTATCGGGCTCTATCGGGCTCTGTCGGGCTCTGTCGGGCTCTGTCGGGCTCTACTGGGCCCTGTCGGGCTCTGTCGGGCTCTGTCGGGACCTGTCGGGCCCTGTCGGGCTCTGTCGGGCCCTGTCGGGCTCTGTCGGGCTCTGTCGGGCTCTACTGGGCTCTGTCGGGCTCTGTCGGGCTCTGTCGGGCTCTACTGGGCCCTGTCGGGCTCTGTCGGGCTCTGTCGGGCCCTGTCGGGCTCTGTCGGGCTCTGTCGGGCCCTGTCGGGCCCTGTCGGGCTCTGTCGGGCTCTGTCGGGCCCTGTCGGGCTCTGTCGGGCTCTACTGGGCCCTGTCGGGCTCTGTCGGGCTCTGTCGGGCTCTACTGGGCCCTGTCGGACTCTGTCGGGCTCTGTCGGGCTCTGTCGGGCTCTACTGGGCCCTGTCGGGCCCTATCGGGCTCTGTCGGGCTCTGTCGGGCCCTGTCGGGCTCTGTCGGGCTCTGTCGGGCTCTGTCGGGCTCTACTGGGCCCTGTCGGGCTCTGTCGGGCTCTGTCGGGCTCTGTCGGGCTCTGTCGGGCTCTGTCGGGCTCTACTGGGCTCTGTCAGGCCCTGTCGGGCCCTGTCGGGCCCTGTCGGGCTCTGTCGGGCTCTGTCGGGCTCTACTGGGCCCTGTCGGGCTCTGTCGGGCTCTGTCGGGCTCTGTCGGGCTCTGTCGGGCTCTGTCGGGCTCTACTGGGTTCTACTGGACTCTCTCGGGCTCTGTCGGGTTCTGTCGGGCTGTGTCGGGCTCTGTCGGGCCCTGTCGGGCTCTGTCGGGCTCTGTCGTGCCCTGTCGGGCTCTGTCGGGCTCTGTCGGGCCCTGTCGGGCTCTGTCGGGCCCTGTCGGGCCCTGTCGGGCTCTGTCGGGCTCTGTCGGGCCCTGTCGGGCTCTGTCGGGCTCTGTCGGGCTCTGTCGGGCTCTACTGGGCCCTGTCGGGCCCTGTCGGGCCCTGTCGGGCTCTGTCGGGCTCTGTCGGGCTCTACTGGGCTCTGTCGGGCCCTGTCGGGCCCTGTCGGGCTCTGTCGGGCTCTACTGGGCTCTGTCGGGCTCTGTTGGGCTCTGTCGGGCTCTGTCGGGCTCTACTGGGCCCTGTCGGGCTCTGTCGGGCCCGGTCGGGCCCTGTCGGGCTCTGTCGGGCTCTGTCGGGCTCTGTCGGGCTCTACTGGGCTCTGTCGGGCTCTGTCGGGCTCTGTCGGGCTCTGTCGGGCTCTGTCGGGCTCTACTGGGCCCTGTCGGGCTCTGTCGGGCTCTGTGGGGCCCTGTCGGGCTCTGTCGGGCTCTGTCGGGCCCTGTCGGGCCCTGTCGGGCTCTGTCGGGCCCTGTCGGGCTCTGTCGGGCTCTGTCGGGCTCTGTCGGGCTCTACTGGGCCCTGTCGGGCTCTGTCGAGCTCTGTCGGTCCCTGTCGGGCTCTGTCGGGATCTGTCGGGCCCTGTCGGGCTCTGTCGGTCTCTACTGGGCCCTGTCGGGCCCTGTCGGGCCCTGTCGGGCTCTGTCGGGCTCTATCGGGCTCTGTCGGGCTCTACTGGGCTCTACTGGGCTCTGTCGGGCTCTACTGGGCCCTGTCGGGCTCTGTCGGGCTCTGTCGTGCCCTGTCGGGCTCTGTCGGGCTCTGTCGGGCCCTGACGGGCTCTATCGGGCCCTGTCGGGCCCTGTCGGGCCCTGTCGGGCTCTGTCGGGCTCTATCGGGCTCTACTGGGCCCTGTCGGGCCCTATCGGGCTCTGTCGGGCTCTGTCGGGCTCTACTGGGCCCTGTCGGGCTCTGTCGGGCTCTGTCGGGCTCTGTCGGGCTCTGTCGGGCTCTTCTGGGCCCTGTCGGGCTCTGTCGGGCTCTGTCGGGCCCTGTCGGGCCCTGTCGGGCTCTGTCAGGCTCTGTCGGGCTCTGTCGGGCTCTACTGGGCCCTGTCGGGCCCTGTCGGGCCCTGTCGGGCTCTACTGGGCTCTACTGGGCTCTGTCGGGCTCTTTCGGGCTCTACTGGGCCCTGTCGGGCCCTGTCGGGCCCTGTCGGGCCCTGTCGGGCTCTGTCGGGCTCTGTCGGGCTCTGTCGGGCTCTACTGGGCTCTACTGGGCTCTGTCGGGCTCTGTCGGGCTCTACTGGGCCCTGTCGGGCCCTGTCGGGCCCTGTAGGGCTCTGTCGGGTTCTACTGGGCTCTGTCGGGCTCTGTCGTGCTCTGTCGGGCTCTATCGGGCTCTGTCGGGCTCTGTCGGGCTCTGTCGGGCTCTGTCGGGCTCTGTCGGGCTCTGTCGGGCCCTATCGGGCTCTGTCGGGCCCTGTCGGGCCCTGTCGGGCCCTGTCGGGCCCTGTCGGGCCCTGTCGGGCTCTGTCGGGCTCTACTGGGCTCTGTCGGGCTCTGTCGGGCTCTGTCGGGCTCTACTGGGCCCTGTCGGGCTCTGTCGGGCTCTGTCGGGCCCTGTCGGGCTCTGTCGGGCCCTGTCGGGCTCTGTCGGGCCCTGTCGGGCTCTGTCGGGCCCTGTCGGGCCCTGTCGGGCTCTGTCGGGCCCTGTCGGGCTCTGTCGGGCTCTGTCGGGCTCTGTCGGGCTCTACTGGGCTCTACTGGGCTCTGTCGGGCTCTACTGGGCCCTGTCGGGCCCTGTCTGGCCCTGTCGGGCTCTGTCGGGTTCTACTGGGCTCTGTCGGGCTCTGTCGTGCTCTGTCGGGCTCTATCGGGCTCTGTCGGGCTCTGTCGGGCTCTGTCGGGCTCTGTCGGGCTCTGTCGGGCTCTACTGGGCCCTGTCGGGCTCTGTCGGGCTCTGTCGGGACCTGTCGGGCCCTGTCGGGCTCTGTCGGGCCCTGTCGGGCTCTGTCGGGCTCTGTCGGGCTCTACTGGGCTCTGTCGGGCTCTGTCGGGCTCTGTCGGGCTCTACTGGGCCCTGTCGGGCTCTGTCGGGCTCTGTCGGGCCCTGTCGGGCCCTGTCGGGCTCTGTCGGGCCCTGTCGGGCCCTGTCGGGCTCTGTCGGGCTCTGTCGGGCCCTGTCGGGCCCTGTCGGGCTCTGTCGGGCTCTGTCGGGCTCTACTGGGCCCTGTCGGGCTCTGTCGGGCTCTGTCGGGCTCTGTCGGGCTCTACTGGGCCCTGTCGGGCCCTATCGGGCTCTGTCGGGCCCTGTCGGGCTCTGTCGGGCCCTGTCGGGCTCTGTCGGGCTCTGTCGGGCTCTGTCGGGCTCTACTGGGCCCTGTCGGGCTCTGTCGGGCTCTGTCGGGCTCTGTCGGGCTCTGTCGGGCTCTGTCGGGCTCTACTGGGCTCTGTCAGGCCCTGTCGGGCCCTGTCGGGCCCTGTCGGGCTGTGTCGGGCTCTGTCGGGCTCTACTGGGCCCTGTCGGGCTCTGTCGGGCTCTGTCGGGCTCTGTCGGGCTCTGTCGGGCTCTACTGGGCTCTACTGGACTCTCTCGGGCTCTGTCGGGTTCTGTCGGGCTCTGTCGGGCTCTGTCGGGCTCTGTCGGGCCCTGTCGGGCTCTGTCGGGCTCTGTCGTGCCCTGTCGGGCTCTGTCGGGCTCTGTCGGGCCCTGTCGGGCTCTGTCGTGCCCTGTCGGGCTCTGTCGGGCTCTGTCGGGCCCTGTCGGGCTCTGTCGGGCCCTGTCGGGCCCTGTCGGGCTCTGTCGGGCTCTGTCGGGCCCTGTCGGGCTCTGTCGGGCTCTGTCGGGCTCTGTCGGGCTCTGTCGGGCTCTACTGGGCCCTGTCGGGCCCTGTCGGGCCCTGTCGGGCTCTGTCGGGCTCTGTCGGGCTCTACTGGGCTCTGTCGGGCCCTGTCGGGCCCTGTCGGGCTCTGTCGGGCTCTACTGGGCTCTGTCGGGCTCTGTTGGGCTCTGTCGGGCTCTGTCGGGCTCTACTGGGCCCTGTCGGGCTCTGTCGGGCCCGGTCGGGCCCTGTCGGGCTCTGTCGGGCTCTGTCGGGCTCTGTCGGGCTCTACTGGGCTCTGTCGGGCTCTGTCGGGCTCTGTCGGGCTCTGTCGGGCTCTACTGGGCCCTGTCGGGCTCTGTCGGGCTCTGTGGGGCCCTGTCGGGCTCTGTCGGGCTCTGTCGGGCTCTGTCGGGCTCTGTCGGGCTCTGTCGGGCCCTGTCGGGCTCTGTCGGGCCCTGTCGGGCTCTGTCGGGCTCTGTCGGGCTCTGTCGGGCTCTACTGGGCCCTGTCGGGCTCTGTCGGGCTCTGTCGGGCCCTGTCGGGCTCTGTCGGGATCTGTCGGGCCCTGTCGGGCTCTGTCGGTCTCTACTGGGCCCTGTCGGGCCCTGTCGGGCCCTGTCGGGCTCTGTCGGGCTCTATCGGGCTCTGTCGGGCTCTACTGGGCTCTACTGGGCTCTGTCGGGCTCTACTGGGCCCTGTCGGGCTCTGTCGGGCTCTGTCGTGCCCTGTCGGGCTCTGTCGGGCTCTGTCGGGCCCTGACGGGCTCTATCGGGCCCTGTCGGGCCCTGTCGGGCCCTGTCGGGCTCTGTCGGGCTCTATCGGGCTCTACTGGGCCCTGTCGGGCCCTATCGGGCTCTGTCGGGCTCTGTCGGGCTCTACTGGGCCCTGTCGGGCTCTGTCGGGCTCTGTCGGGCTCTGTCGGGCTCTGTCGGGCTCTTCTGGGCCCTGTCGGGCTCTGTCGGGCTCTGTCGGGCCCTGTCGGGCCCTGTCGGGCTCTGTCAGGCTCTGTCGGGCTCTGTCGGGCTCTACTGGGCCCTGTCGGGCCCTGTCGGGCCCTGTCGGGCTCTACTGGGCTCTACGGGGCTCTGTCGGGCTCTTTCGGGCTCTACTGGGCCCTGTCGGGCCCTGTCGTGCCCTGTCGGGCCCTGTCGGGCCCTGTCGGGCTCTGTCGGGCTCTGTCGGGCCCTGTCGGGCTCTGTCGGGCTCTGTCGGGCTCTGTCGGGCTCTACTGGGCTCTACTGGGCTCTGTCGGGCTCTGTCGGGCTCTACTGGGCCCTGTCGGGCCCTGTCGGGCCCTGTAGGGCTCTGTCGGGTTCTACTGGGCTCTGTCGGGCTCTGTCGTGCTCTGTCGGACTCTATCGGGCTCTGTCGGGCTCTGTCGGGCTCTGTCGGGCTCTGTCGGGCTCTACTGGGCCCTGTCGGGCTCTGTCGGGCTCTGTCGGGACCTGTCGGGCCCTGTCGGGCCCTGTCGGGCTCTGTCGGGCTCTACTGGGCTCTGTCGGGCTCTGTCGGGCTCTGTCGGGCTCTACTGGGCCCTGTCGGGCTCTGTCGGGACCTGTCGGGCCCTGTCGGGCCCTGTCGGGCCCTGTCGGGCCCTGTCGGGCTCTGTCGGGCTCTACTGGGCTCTGTCGGGCTCTGTCGGGCTCTGTCGGGCTCTACTGGGCCCTGTCGGGCTCTGTCGGGCTCTGTCGGGCCCTGTCGGGCTCTGTCGGGCTCTGTCGGGCTCTGTCGGGCCCTGTCGGGCTCTGTCGGGCCCTGTCGGGCCCTGTCGGGCTCTGTCGGGCTCTGTCGGGCCCTGTCGGGCTCTGTCGGGCTCTGTCGGGCCCTGTCGGGCCCTGTCGGGCTCTGTCGGGCTCTGTCGGGCTCTACTGGGCCCTGTCGGACTCTGTCGGGCTCTGTCGGGCTCTGTCGGGCTCTACTGGGCCCTGTCGGGCCCTATCGGGCTCTGTCGGGCTCTGTCGGGCCCTGTCGGGCTCTGTCGGGCTCTGTCGGGCTCTGTCGGGCTCTACTGGGCCCTGTCGGGCCCTGTCGGGCTCTGTCGGGCTCTGTCGGGCTCTGTCGGGCTCTGTCGGGCTCTACTGGGCCCTGTCGGGCCCTGTCGGGCCCTGTCGGGCTCTACTGGGCTCTACTGGGCTCTGTCGGGCTCTGTCGGGCTCTACTGGGCCCTGTCGGGCCCTGTCGGGCTCTGTCGGGCCCTGTCGGGCTCTGTCGGGCTCTGTCGGGCCCTGTCGGGCTCTGTCGGGCTCTGTCGGGCTCTACTGGGCTCTACTGGGCTCTGTCGGGCTATGTCGGGCTCTACTGGGCCCTATCGGGCCCTGTCGGGCTCTGTCGGGCTCTGTCGGGCTCTACTGGGCTCTGTCGGGCTCTACTGGGCCCTGTCGGGACCTGTCGGGCTCTGTCGGGCTCTGTCGGGCTCTGTCGGGCTCTGTCGGGCTCTGTCGGGCTCTACTGGGCTCTGTCGGGCTCTGTTGGGCTCTGTCGGGCTCTGTCAGGCTCTGTCGGGCTCTACTGGGCCCTGTCGGGCTCTGTCGTGCTCTGTCGGGCCCTGTCGGTCTCTGTCGGTCTCTGTCGGGCCCTGTCGGGCCCTGTCGGGCTCTGTCGGGCTCTGTCGGGCCCTGTCGGGCCCTGTCGGGCTCTGTCAGGCTCTGTCGGGCTCTGTCGGGCTCTACTGGGCGCTGTCGGGCCCTGTCGGGCCCTGTCGGGCTCTACTGGGATCTACTGGGCTCTGTCGGGCTCTTTCGGGCTCTACTGGGCCCTGTTGGGCTCTGTCGGGCTCTGTCGGGCCCTGTCGGGCTCTGTCGGGCTCTGTCGGGCTCTGTCGGGCCCTGTCGGGCTCTGTCGGGCTCTGTCGGGCTCTGTCGGGCTCTACTGGGTTCTACTGGGCTCTGTCAGGCTCTGTCGGGCTCTACTGGGCCCTGTCGGGCCCTGTCAGGCCCTGTCGGGCTCTGTCGGGCTCTACTGGGCTCTGTCGGGCTCTGTCGGGCTCTGTCGGGCTCTACTGGGCTCTGTCGGGCTCTGTCGGGCTCTACTGGGCCCTGTCGGGCTCTGTCGGGCCCTGTCGGGCGCTGTCGGGCTCTGTCGGGCTCTAATGGGCTCTGTCGGGCTCTGTCGGGCTCTGTCGGGCTCTACTGGGCCCTGTCGGGCTCTGTCGGGCTCTGTCGGGCTCTGTCGGGCTCTGTCGGGCTCTACTGGGCTCTGTCGGACCCTGTCGGTCCCTGTCGGTCTCTGTCGGGCCCTGTCGGGCCCTGTCGGGCTCTGTCGGGCTCTGTCGGGCCCTGTCGGGCTCTGTCGGGCTCTGTCGGGCTCTGTCGGGCCCTGTCGGCTTCTGTCGGGCCCTGTCGGGCCCTGTCGGGCTCTGTCGGGCTCTGTCGGGCTCTGTCGGGCTCTGTCGGGCTCTACTGGGCTCTGTCGGGCTCTGTCGGGCTCTGTCGGGCTCTGTCGGGCTCTGTCGGGCTCTACTGGGCCCTGTCGGGCTCTGTCGGGCTCTGTCGGGCCCTGTCGGGCCCTGTCGGGCTCTGTCGGGCCCTGTCGGGCCCTGTCGGGCTCTGTCGGGCCCTGTCGGTCTCTGTCGGGCTCTGTCGGGCTCTGTCGGGCTCTACTGGGCCCTGTCGGGCTCTGTCGGGCTCTGTCGGGCTCTGTCTGGCTCTGTCGGGCCCTGTCGGGCTCTGTCGGGATCTACTGGGCTCTGTCGGGCTCTGTCGGGCCCTGTCGGGCTCTGTCGGGCTTTGTCGGGCTCTGTCAGGCTCTACTGGGCCCTGTCGGGCGCTGTCGGGCTCTGTCGGGCCCTGTCGGGCTCTGTCGGGCTCTGTCGGGCTCTGTCGGGCTCTACTGGGCCCTGTCGGGCTCTGTCGGGCTCTGTCGGGCTCTGTCGGGCTCTACTGGGCCCTGTCGGGCCCTGTCGGGCTCTGTCGGGCTCTGTCGGGCCCTGTCGGGCTCTGTCGGGCTCTACTGGGCCCTGTCTGGCTCTGTCGGGCTCTGTCGGGCCCTGTCGGGCCCTGTCGGGCTCTGTCGGGCTCTGTCGGGCTCTGTCGGGCTCTACTGGGCCCTGTCGGACTCTGTCGGGCTCTGTCGGGCTCTGTCGGGCTCTGTCGGGCCCTGTCGGGCTCTGTCGGGCTCTGTCGGGCCCTGTCGGGCTCTGTCAGGCTCTACTGGGCCCTGTCGGGCCCTGTCGGGCTCTGTCGGGCTCTGTCGGGCCCTGTCGGGCTCTGTCGGGCTCTACTGGGCCCTGTCGGGCTCTGTCGGGCCCTGTTGGGCCCTGTCGGGCTCTGTCGGGCTCTGTCGGGCTCTGTCGGGCTCTGTCGGGCCCTGTCGGGCCCTGTCGGGCTCTACTGGGCTCTACTGGGCTCTGTCGGGCTCTTTCGGGCTCTACTGGGCTCTGTCGGGCCCTGTCGGGCCCTGTCGGGCTCTGTCGGGCCCTGTCGGGCCCTGTCGGGCTCTGTCGGGCTCTGTCGGGCTCTACTGGGACCTGTCGGGCCCTGTCGGGCTCTGTCGGGCTCTGTCGGGCTCTACTGGGCCCTGTCGGTCCCTGTCGGGCTCTGTCAGGCTCTGTCGGGCTCTGTCGGGCTCTACTGGGCCCTGTCGGGCCCTGTCGGGCCCTGTCGGGCTCTACTGGGCTCTACTGGGCTCTGTCGGGCTCTGTCGGGCTCTACTGGGCCCTGTCGGGCCCTGTCGGGCTCTGTCGGGCCCTGTCGGGCTCTGTCGGGCTCTGTCGGGCCCTGTCGGGCTCTGTCGGGCTCTGTCGGGCTCTACTGGGCTCTACTGGGCTCTGTCGGGCTCTGTCGGGCTCTACTGGGCCCTGTCGGGCCCTGTCGGGCTCTGTCGGGCTCTGTCGGGATCTACTGGGCTCTGTCGGGCTCTACTGGGCCCTGTCGGGCTCTGTCGGGCTCTGTCGGGCTCTGTCGGGCTCTACTGGGCTCTGTCGGGCTCTGTTGGGCTCTGTCGGGCTCTGTCAGGCTCTGTCGGGCTCTTCTGGGCCCTGTCGGGCTCTGTCGGGCTCTGTCGGGCCCTGTCGGGCTCTGTCGGGCCCTGTCGGGCTCTGTCGGGCTCTGTCGGGCTCTGTCGGGCTCTGTCGGGCTCTGTCGGGCTCTACTGGGCCCTGTCGGGCTCTGTCGGGCTCTGTCGGGCCCTGTCGGGCCCTGTCGGGCTCTGTCAGGCTCTGTCGGGCTCTGTCGGGCTCTACTGGGCGCTGTCGGGCCCTGTCGGGCTCTACTGGGCTCTACTGGGCTCTGTCGGGCTCTTTCGGGCCCTGTCGGGCTCTGTCGGGCCCTGTCGGGCTCTGTCGGGCCCTGTCGGGCCCTGTCGGGCTCTGTCGGGATCTGTCGGGCCCTGTCGGGCTCTGTCGGGCTCTGTCGGGCTCTGTCGGGCTCTACTGGGTTCTTCTGGGCTCTGTCAGGCTCTGTCGGGCTCTACTGGGCCCTGTCGGGCTCTGTCGGGCTCTGTCGGGCTCTGTCGGGCTCTACTGGGCTCTGTCGGGCTCTGTCGGGCTCTGTCGGGCTCTACTGGGCTCTGTCGGGCTCTGTCGGGCTCTGTCGGGCTCTACTGGGCCCTGTCGGGCTCTGTCGGGCCCTGTCGGGCGCTGTCGGGCTCTGTCGGGCTCTGTCGGGCTCTGTCGGGCTCTGTCGGGCTCTGTCGGGCTCTACTGGGCCCTGTCGGGCTCTGTCGGGCTCTGTCGGGCTCTGTCGGGCTCTGTCGGGCTCTACTGGGCTCTGTCGGACCCTGTCGGGCTCTGTTGGGCTCTGTCGGGCTCTGTCAGGCTCTGTCGGGCTCTGTCGGGCTCTGTCGGGCCCTGTCGGGCTCTGTCGGGCTCTGTCGGGCTCTGTCGGGCCCTGTCGGCTTCTGTCGGGCTCTGTCGGGCCCTGTCGGGACCTGCGGGCTCTGTCGGGCTCTGTCGGGCTCTGTCGGGCTCTACTGGGCCCTGTCTGGCTCTGTCGGGCTCTGTCGGGCCCTGTCGGGCCCTGTCGGGCTCTGTCGGGCTCTGTCGGGCTCTGTCGGGCTCTACTGGGCCCTGTCGGACTCTGTCGGGCTCTGTCGGGCTCTGTCGGGCTCTGTCGGGCCCTGTCGGGCTCTGTCGGGCTCTGTCGGGCCCTGTCGGGCTCTGTTGGGCTCTACTGGGCCCTGTCGGGCCCTGTCGGGCCCTGTCGGGCTCTGTCGGGCCCTGTCGGGCTCTGTCGGGCTCTGTCGGGCTCTGTCGGGCCCTGTCGGGCCCTGTCGGGCTCTACTGGGCTCTACTGGGCTCTGTCGGGCTCTTTCGGGCTCTACTGGGCCCTGTCGGGCCCTGTCGGGCTCTGTCGGGCCCTGTCGGGCCCTGTCGGGCTCTGTCGGGCTCTGTCGGGCCCTGTCGGGCTCTGTCGGGCTCTGTCGGGCTCTGTCGGGCTCTAGTGGGACCTGTCGGGCCCTGTCGGGCTCTGTCGGGCTCTGTCGGGCTCTGTCGGGCTCTACTGGGCCCTGTCGGTCCCTGTCGGGCTCTGTCAGGCTCTGTCGGGCTCTGTCGGGCTCTACTGGGCCCTGTCGGGCCCTGTCGGGCCCTGTCGGGCTCTACTGGGCTCTACTGGGCTCTGTCGGGCTCTGTCGGGCTCTACTGGGCCCTGTCGGGCCCTGTCGGGCTCTGTCGGGCCCTGTCGGGCTCTGTCGGGCTCTGTCGGGCCCTGTCGGGCTCTGTCGGGCTCTGTCGGGCTCTACTGGGCTCTACTGGGCTCTGTCGGGCTCTGTCGGGCTCTACTGGGCCCTGTCGGGCCCTGTCGGGCTCTGTCGGGCTCTGTCGGGATCTACTGGGCTCTGTCGGGCTCTACTGGGCCCTGTCGGGCCCTGTCGGGCTCTGTCGGGCTCTGTCGGGCTCTGTCGGGCTCTACTGGGCTCTGTCGGGCTCTGTTGGGCTCTGTCGGGCTCTGTCAGGCTCTGTCGGGCTCTTCTGGGCCCTGTCGGGCTCTGTCGGGCTCTGTCGGGCCCTGTCGGGCTCTGTCGGGCCCTGTCGGGCCCTGTCGGGCTCTGTCGGGCTCTGTCGGGCTCTGTCGGGCTCTACTGGGCCCTGTCGGGCTCTTTCGGGCTCTGTCGGGCTCTGTCGGGCTCTGTCGGGCTCTACTGGGCCCTGTCGGGCTCTGTCGGGCTCTGTCGGGCCCTGTTGGGCCCTGTCGGGCTCTGTCAGGCTCTGTCGGGCTCTGTCGGGCTCTACTGGGCGCTGTCGGGCCCTGTCGGGCCCTGTCGGGCTCTACTGGGCTCTACTGGGCTCTGTCGGGCTCTTTCGGGCTCTACTGGGCCCTGTCGGGCCCTGTCGGGCTCTGTCGGGCCCTGTCGTGCCCTGTCGGGCCCTGTCGGGCTCTGTCGGGCCCTGTCGGGCTCTGTCGGGCTCTGTCGGGCTCTGTCGGGCTCTACTGGGTTCTTCTGGGCTCTGTCAGGCTCTGTCGGGCTCTACTGGGCCCTGTCGGGCCCTGTCAGGCCCTGTCGGGTTCTGTCGGGCTCTACTGGGCTCTGTCGGGCTCTGTCGGGCTCTGTCGGGCTCTACTGGGCTCTGTCGGGCTCTGTCGGGCTCTACTGGGCCCTGTCGGGCTCTGTCGGGCCCTGTCGGGCGCTGTCGGGCTCTGTCGGGCTCTACTGGGCTCTGTCGGGCTCTGTCGGGCTCTGTCGGGCTCTACTGGGCCCTGTCGGGCTCTGTCGGGCTCTGTCGGGCTCTGTCGGGCTCTGTCGGGCTCTACTGGGCTCTGTCGGGCCCTGTCGGGCCCTGTCGGGCTCTGTCGGGCCCTGTCGGGCCCTGTCGGGCCCTGTCGGGCTCTGTCGGGCCCTGTCGGGCTCTGTCGGGCTCTGTCGGGCTCTGTCGGGCCCTGTCGGCTTCTGTCGGGCTCTGTCGGGCCCTGTCGGGACCTGCGGGCTCTGTCGGGCTCTGTCGGGCTCTGTCGGGCTCTACTGGGCTCTGTCGGGCTCTGTCGGGCTCTGTCGGGCTCTGTCGGGCTCTACTGGGCCCTGTCGGGCTCTGTCGGGCTCTGTCGGGCCCTGTCGGGCCCTGTCGGGCCCTGTCGGGCTCTGTCGGGCTCTGTCGGGCCCTGTCGGTCTCTGTCGGTCTCTGTCGGGCTCTGTCGGGCTCTGTCGGGCTCTGTCGGGCTCTACTGGGCCCTGTCGGGCTCTGTCGGGCTCTGTCGGGCTCTGTCTGGCTCTGTCGGGCCCTGTCGGGCTCTACTGGGCTCTGTCGGGCTCTGTCGGGCCCTGTCGGGCTCTGTCGGGCTTTGTCGGGCTCTGTCAGGCTCTACTGGGCCCTGTCGGGCGCTGTCGGGCTCTGTCGGGCTCTGTCGGGCCCTGTCGGGCTCTGTCGGGCTCTGTCGGGCTCTGTCGGGCTCTACTGGGCCCTGTCGGGTTCTGTCGGGCTCTGTCGGGCTCTGGCGGGTTCTACTGGGCCCTGTCGGGCCCTGTCGGGCTCTGTCGGGCTCTGTCGGGCCCTCTCGGGCTCTGTCGGGCTCTACTGGGCCCTGTCGGGCTCTGTCGGGCTCTGTCGGGCCCTGTCGGGCCCTGTCGGGCTCTGTCGGGCTCTGTCGGGCTCTGTCGGGCTCTACTGGGCCCTGTCGGACTCTGTCGGGCTCTGTCGGGCTCTGTCGGGCTCTGTCGGGCTCTCTCGGGCTCTGACGGGCTCTGTCGGGCTCTACTGGGCCCTGTCGGGCCCTGTCGGGCCCTGTCGGGCTCTACTGGGCTCTACTGGGCTCTGTCGGGCTCTTTCGGGCTCTACTGGGCCCTGTCGGGCCCTGTCGGGCTCTGTCGGGCCCTGTCGGGCCCTGTCGGGCTCTGTCGGGCTCTGTCGTGCTCTGTCGGGCTCTACTGGGTTCTACTGGGCTCTGTCAGGCTCTGTCGGGCTCTACTGGGCCCTGTCGGGCCCTGTCGGGCTCTGTCGGGCTCTGTCGGGCTCTGTCGGGCTCTACTGGGCTCTGTCGGGCCCTGTCGGGCCCTGTCGGGCTCTGTTGGGTCCTGTCGGGCCCTGTCGGGCTCTGTCGGGCTCTGTCGGGCTCTACTGGGCCCTGTCGGGCCCTGTCGGGCTCTGTCGGGCCCTGTCGGGCTCTGTCGGGCTCTGTCGATCCCTGTCGGGCTCTGTCGGGCTCTGTCGGGCTCTGTCGGGCTCTACTGGGACCTGTCGGGCCCTGTCGGGCTCTGTCGGGCTCTGTCGGGCTCTGTCGGGCTCTACTGGGCCCTGTCGGTCCCTGTCGGGCTCTGTCAGGCTCTGTCGGGCTCTGTCGGGCTCTACTGGGCCCTGTCGGGCCCTGTCGGGCCCTGTCGGGCTCTACTGGGCTCTACTGGGCTCTGTCGGGCTCTGTCGGGCTCTACTGGGCCCTGTCGGGCCCTGTCGGGCCCTGTCGGGCTCTGTCGGGCCCTGTCGGGCTCTGTCGGGCTCTGTCGGGCTCTACTGGGCTCTACTGGGCTCTGTCGGGCTCTGTCGGGCTCTACTGGGCCCTGTCGTGCCCTGTCGGGCTCTGTCGGGCTCTGTCGGGCCCTGTCGGGCTCTGTCGGGCTCTGTCGGGCTCTGTCGGGCTCTGTCGGGCCCTGTCGGGCTCTGTCGGGCTCTGTCGGGCTCTGTCGGGCTCTACTGGGCCCTGTCGGGCCCTGTCGGGCTCTGTCGGGCTCTGTCGGGCTCTGGCGGGCTCTACTGGGCTCTGTCGGGCTCTGTCGGGCTCTGTTGGGCTCTGTCGGGCTCTGTCGGGCTCTGTCGGGCTCTACTGGGCCCTGTCGGGCCCTGTCGGGCTCTGTCGGGCCCTGTCGGGCCCTGTCGGGCTCTGTCGGGCTCTGTCGGGCTCTGTCGGGCTCTACTGGGTCCTGTCGGGCTCTGTCGGGCTCTGTCGGGCTCTGTCGGGCTCTGTCGGGCTCTACTGGGCCCTGTCGGGCTCTGTCGGGCCCTGTCGGGCCCTGTCGGGCCCTGTCGGGCTCTGTCAGGCTCTGTCGGGCTCTGTCGGGCTCTACTGGGCCCTGTCGCGCCCTGTCGGGCCCTATCGGGCTCTACTGGGCTCTACTGGGCTCTGTCGGGCTCTTTCGGGCTCTACTGGGCCCTGTCGGGCCCTGTCGGGCCCTGTCGGGCCCTGTCGGGCCCTGTCGGGCTCTGTCGGGCTCTGTCGGGCCCTGTCGGGCTCTGTCGGGCTCTGTCGGGCTCTGTCGGGCTCTACTGGGTTCTACTGGGCTCTGTCAGGCTCTGTCGGGCTCTACTGGGCCCTGTCGGGCCCTGTCGGGCTCTGTCGGGCTCTGTCGGGCTCTGTCGGGCTCTACTGGGCTCTGTCGGGCCCTGTCGGGCCCTGTCGGGCTCTGTCGGGTCCTGTCGGGCCCTGTCGGGCTCTGTCGGGCTCTGTCGGGCTCTACTGGGCCCTGTCGGGCCCTGTCGGGCTCTGTCGGGCTCTGTCGGGCCCTGTCGGGCTCTGTCGGGCTCTGTCGGGCCCTGTCGGGCCCTGTCAGGCTCTGTCGGGCTCTGTCGGGCTCTGTCGGGCTCTACTGGGACCTGTCGGGCCCTGTCGGGCCCTGTCGGGCTCTGTCGGGCTCTGTCGGGCTCTGTCGGGCTCTACTGGGCCCTGTCGGTCCCTGTCGGGCTCTGTCAGGCTCTGTCGGGCTCTGTCGGGCTCTACTGGGCCCTGTCGGGCCCTGTCGGGCCCTGTCGGGCTCTACTGGGCTCTACTGGGCTCTGTCGGGCTCTGTCGGGCTCTACTGGGCCCTGTCAGGCCCTGTCGGGCTCTGTCGGGCCCTGTCGGGCCCTGTCGGGCTCTGTCGGGCTCTGTCGGGCTCTACTGGGCTCTACTGGGCTCTGTCGGGCTCTGTCGGGCTCTACTGGGCCCTGTCGGGCCCTGTCGGGCTCTGTTGGGCTCTGTCGGGCTCTACTGGGCTCTGTCGGGCTCTACTGGGCCCTGTCGGGCCCTGTCGGGCTCTGTCGGGCTCTGTCGGGCTCTGTCGGGCTCTACTGGGCTCTGTCGGGCTCTGTTGGGCTCTGTCGGGCTCTGTCGGGCTCTGTCGGGCTCTACTGGGCCCTGTCGGGCTCTGTCGGGCTCTGTCGGGCCCTGTCGGTCTCTGTCGGGCCCTGTCCGGCCCTGTCGGGCTCTGTCGGGCTCTGTCGGGCTCTGTCGGGCTCTACTGGGCCCTGTCGGGCTCTGTCGGGCTCTGTCGGGCTCTGTCGGGCTCTACTGGGCCCTGTCGGGCTCTGTCGGGCTCTGTCGGGCCCTGTCGGGCTCTGTCAGGCTCTGTCGGGCTCTGTCGGGCTCTACTGGGCCCTGTCGGGCCCTGTCGGGCCCTGTCGGGCTCTACTGGGCTCTACTGGGCTCTGTCGGGCTCTTTCGGGCTCTACTGGGCCCTGTCGGGCCCTGTCGGGCCCTGTCGGGCTCTGTCGGGCCCTGTCGGGCTCTGTCGGGCTCTGTCGGGCTCTGTCGGGCTCTACTGGGACCTGTCGGGCCCTGTCGGGCTCTGTCGGGCTCTGTCGGGCTCTGTCGGGCTCTACTGGGCCCTGTCGGTCCCTGTCGGGCTCTGTCAGGCTCTGTCGGGCTCTGTCGGGCTCTACTGGGCCCTGTCGGGCCCTGTCGGGCCCTGTCGGGCTCTACTGGGCTCTACTGGGCTCTGTCGGGCTCTGTCGGGCTCTACTGGGCCCTGTCGGGCCCTGTCGGGCTCTGTCGGGCCCTGTCGGGCCCTGTCGGGCTCTGTCGGGCTCTGTCGGGCTCTACTGGGCTCTACTGGGCTCTGTCGGGCTCTGTCGGGCTCTACTGGGCCCTGTCGGGCCCTGTCGGGCTCTGTCGGGCTCTGTCGGGCTCTACTGGGCTCTGTCGGGCTCTACTGGGCCCTGTCGGGCCCTGTCGGGCTCTGTCAGGCTCTGTCGGGCTCTGTCGGGCTCTACTGGGCTCTGTCGGGCTCTGTTGGGCTCTGTCGGGCTCTGTCAGGCTCTGTCGGGCTCTACTGGGCCCTGTCGGGCTCTGTCGGGCTCTGTCGGGCTCTGTCGGGCTCTGTCGGGCCCTGTCGGGCTCTGTCGGGCCCTGTCGGGCCCTGTCGGGCTCTGTCGGGCTCTGTCGGGCTCTACTGGGCCCTGTCGGGCTCTGTCGGGCTCTGTCGGGCTCTGTCGGGCTCTACTGGGCCCTGTCGGGCTCTGTCGGGCTCTGTCGGGCCCTGTCGGGCCCTGTCGGGCTCTGTCAGGCTCTGTCGGGCTCTGTCGGGCTCTACTGGGCGCTGTCGGGCCCTGTCGGGCCCTGTCGGCCTCTACTGGGCTCTACTGGGCTCTGTTGGGATCTTTCGGGCTCTACTGGGCCCTGTCGGGCCCTGTCGGGCTCTGTCGGGCCCTGTCGGGCCCTGTCGGGCTCTGTTGGGCTCTGTTGGGCTCTGTCGGGCTCTGTCGGGCTCTGTCGGGCTCTGTCGGGCTCTGTCGGGCTCTGTCGGGCTCTACTGGGACCTGTCGGGCTCTGTCGGGCTCTGTCGGGCTCTGTCGGGCTCTGTCGGGCTCTACTGGGCCCTGTCGGTCCCTGTCGGGCTCTGTCGGGCTCTGTCGGGCTCTGTCGGGCTCTACTGGGCCCTGTCGGGCCCTGTCGGACCCTGTCGGGCTCTACTGGGCTCTACTGGGCTCTGTCGGGCTCTGTCGGGCTCTACTGGGCCCTGTCGGGCCCTGTCGGGCTCTGTGGGGCCCTGTCGGGCTCTGTCGGGCTCTGTCGGGCCCTGTCGGGCTCTGTCGGGCTCTGTCGGGCTCTACTGGGCTCTACTGGGCTCTGTCGGGCTCTGTCGGGCTCTACTGGGCCCTGTCGGGCCCTGTCGGGCCCTGTCGGGCTCTGTCGGTCTCTACTGGGCTCTGTCGGGCTCTGTCGGGCTCTGTCGGGTTCTGTCGGGCTCTACTGTGCTCTGTCGGGCTCTACTGGGCCCTGTCGGGCCCTGTCGGGCTCTGTCGGGCTCTGTCGGGCTCTACTGGGCTCTGTCGGGATCTGTTGGGCTCTGTCGGGCTCTGTCGGGCTCTGTCGGGCTCTACTGGGCCCTGTCGGGCCCTGTCGGGCTCTGTCGGGCCCTGTCGGGCTCTGTCGGGCCCTGTCGGGCCCTGTCGGGCTCTGTCGGGCTCTGTCGGGCTCTGTCGGGCTCTACTGGGCCCTGTCGGGCTCTGTCGGGCCCTGTCGGGCCCTGTCGGGCTCTGTCGGGCTCTGTCAGGCTCTGTCGGGCTCTGTCGGGCTCTACTGGGCCCTGTCGGGCCCTGTCGGGCCCTGTCGGGCTCTACTGGGCTCTACTGGGCTCTGTCGGGCTCTTTCGGGCTCTACTGGGCCCTGTCGGGCCCTGTCGGGCTCTGTCGGGCTCTGTCGGGCTCTGTCGGGCTCTACTGGGTTCTACTGGGCTCTGTCAGGCTCTGTCGGGCTCTACTGGGCCCTGTCGGGCCCTGTCGGGCTCTGTCGGGCTCTGTCGGGCTCTGTCGGGCTCTACTGGGCTCTGTCGGGCCCTGTCGGGCCCTGTCGGGCTCTGTCGGGTCCTGTCGGGCCCTGTCGGGCTCTGTCGGGCTCTACTGGGCCCTGTTGGGCTCTGTCGGGCTCTGTCGGGCCCTGTCGGGCTCTGTCGGGCCCTGTCGGGCCCTGTCGGGCCCTGTCGGGCTCTGTCGGGCTCTGTCGGGCTCTACTGGGCTCTGTCGGGCTCTGTCGGGCTCTGTCGGGCTCTGTCGGGCTCTGTCGGGCTCTACTGGGCCCTGTCGGTCCCTGTCGGGCTCTGTCGGGCTCTGTCGGGCTCTGTCGGGCTCTACTGGGCCCTGTCGGGCCCTGTCGGGCTCTACAGGGCTCTACTGGGCTCTGTCGGGCTCTGTCGGGCTCTACTGGGCCCTGTCGGGCCCTGTCGGGCTCTGTCGGGCCCTGTCGGGCTCTGTCGGGCTCTGTCGGGCTCTACTGGGCTCTACTGGGCTCTGTCGGGCTCTGTCGGGCTCTACTGGGCCCTGTCGTGCCCTGTCGGGCTCTGTCGGGCCCTGTCGTGCCCTGTCGGGCTCTGTCGGGCTCTGTCGGGCCCTGTCGGGCTCTGTCGGGCTCTGTCGGGCTCTACTGGGCCCTGTCGGGCCCTGTCGGGCCCTGTCGGGCTCTGTCGGGCTCTGTCGGGCTCTGTCGGGCTCTACTGGGCTCTGTCGGGCCCTGTCGGGCCCTGTCGGGCTCTGTCGGGCCCTGTCGGGCCCTGTCGGGCTCTGTCGGGCTCTGTCGGGCTCTACTGGGCCCTGTCGGGCCCTGTCGGGCTCTGTCGGGCTCTGTCGGGCTCTACTGGGACCTGTCGGGCCCTGTCGGGCTCTGTCGGGCTCTGTCGGGCTCTGTCGGGCTCTACTGGGCCCTGTCGGTCCCTGTCGGGCTCTGTCAGGCTCTGTCGGGCTCTGTCGGGCTCTACTGGGCCCTGTCGGGCCCTGTCGGGCCCTGTCGGGCTCTACTGGGCTCTACTGGGCTCTGTCGGGCTCTGTCGGGCTCTACTGGGCCCTGTCGGGCCCTGTCGGGCTCTGTGGGGCCCTGTCGGGCTCTGTCGGGCTCTGTCGGGCCCTGTCGGGCTCTGTCGGGCTCTGTCGGGCTCTACTGGGCTCTACTGGGCTCTGTCGGGCTCTGTCGGGCTCTACTGGGCCCTGTCGGGCCCTGTCGGGCCCTGTCGGGCTCTGTCGGGCTCTACTGGGCTCTGTCGGGCTCTGTCGGGCTCTGTCGGGTTCTGTCGGGCTCTACTGGGCTCTGTCGGGCTCTACTGGGCCCTGTCGGGCCCTGTCGGGCTCTGTCGGGCTCTGTCGGGCTCTGTCGGGCTCTACTGGGCTCTGTCGGGCTCTGTCGGGCTCTGTTGGGCTCTGTCGGGCTCTGTCGGGCTCTGTCGGGCTCTACTGGGCCCTGTCGGGCCCTGTCGGGCTCTGTCGGGCTCTGTCGGGCTCTGTCGGGCTCTACTGGGTTCTACTGGGCTCTGTCAGGCTCTGTCGCGCTCTACTGGGCCCTGTCGGGCCCTGTCAGGCCCTGTCGGGCTCTGTCGGGCTCTACTGGGCTCTGTCGGGCTCTGTCGGGCTCTGTCGGGCTCTACTGGGCTCTGTCGGGCTCTGTCGGGCTCTGTCGGGCTCTACTGGGCCCTGTCGGGCTCTGTCGGGCCCTGTCGGGCTCTGTCGGGCTCTACTGGGCTCTGTTGGGCTCTGTCGGGCTCTGTCGGGTTCTGTCGGGCTCTACTGGGCTCTGTCGGGCTCTACTGGGCCCTGTCGGGCCCTGTCGGGCTCTGTCGGGCTCTGTCGGGCTCTGTCGGGCTCTACTGGGCTCTGTCGGGCTCTGTCGGGCTCTGTCGGGCTCCACTGGGCCCTGTCGGGCCCTGTCGGGCTCTGTCGGGCTCTGTCGGGCTCTACTGGGTTCTACTGGGCTCTGTCAGGCTCTGTCGCGCTCTACTGGGCCCTGTCGGGCCCTGTCAGGCCCTGTCGGGCTCTGTCGGGCTCTACTGGGCTCTGTCGGGCTCTGTCGGGCTCTGTCGGGCTGTACTGGGCTCTGTCGGGCTCTGTCGGGCTCTGTCGGGCTCTACTGGGCCCTGTCGGGCTCTGTCGGGCCCTGTCGGGCGCTGTCGGGCTCTGTCGGGCTCTACTGGGCCCTGTCGGGCTCTGTCGGGCTCTGTCGGGCTCTGTCGGGCTCTGTCGGGCTCTACTGGGCTCTGTCGGACCCTGTCGGGCCCTGTCGGGCTCTGTCGGGCCCTGTCGGGCCCTGTCGGGCTCTGTCGGGCTCTGTCGGGCCCTGTCGGGCTCTGTCGGGCTCTGTCGGGCTCTGTCGGGCCCTGTCGGCTTCTGTCGGGCTCTGTCGGGCCCTGTCGGGACCTGTCGGGCTCTGTCGGGCTCTGTCGGGCTCTGTCGGGCTCTACTGGGCTCTGTCGGGCTCTGTCGGGCTCTGTCGGGCTCTGTCGGGCTCTACTGGGCCCTGTCGGGCTCTGTCGGGCTCTGTCGGGCTCTGTCTGGCTCTGTCGGGCCCTGTCGGGCTCTGTCGGGATCTACTGGGCTCTGTCGGGCTCTGTCGGGCCCTGTCGGGCTCTGTCGGGCTTTGTCGGGCTCTGTCAGGCTCTACTGGGCCCTGTCGGGCGCTGTCGGGCTCTGTCGGGCTCTGTCGGGCCCTGTCGGGCTCTGTCGGGCTCTGTCGGGCTCTGTCGGGCTCTACTGGGCCCTGTCGGGTTCTGTCGGGCTCTGTCGGGCTCTGTCGGGCTCTACTGGGCCCTGTCGGGCTCTGTCGGGCTCTGTCGGGCCCTGTCGGGCTCTGTCGGGCTCTGTCGGGCTCTGTCGGGCCCTCTCGGGCTCTGTCGGGCTCTACTGGGCCCTGTCGGGCTCTGTCGGGCCCTGTCGGGCCCTGTCGGGCTCTGTCGGGCTCTGTCGGGCTCTGTCGGGCTCTACTGGGCCCTGTCGGACTCTGTCGGGCTCTGTCGGGCTCTGTCGGGCTCTGTCGGGCTCTCTCGGGCTCTGACGGGTTCTGTCGGGCTCTGTCGGGCTCTACTGGCCCTGTCGGGCCCTGTCGGGCCCTGTCGGGCTCTGTCGGGCTCTGTCGGGCTCTGTCGGGCTCTGTCGGGCTCTACTGGCCCTGTCGGGATCTGTCGTGCCCTGTCGGGCTCTGTCGGGCTCTGTCGGGCCCTGTCGGGCTCTGTCGGGCTCTGTCGGGCCCTGTCGGGCTCTGTCGGGCTCTGTCGGGCTCTACTGGGCCCTGTCGGGCCCTGTCGGGCCCTGTCGGGCTCTGTCGGGCTCTGTCGGGCTCTGTCAGGCTCTACTGGGCTCTGTCGGGCCCTGTCGGGCCCTGTCGGGCTCTGTCGGGCCCTGTCGGGCCCTGTCGGGCTCTGTCGGGCTCTGTCGGGCTCTACTGGGCCCTGTCGGGCCCTGTCGGGCTCTGTCGGGCTCTGTCGGGCCCTGTCGGGCTCTGTCGGGCTCTGTCGGGCTCTGTCGGGCTCTACTGGGACCTGTCGGGCCCTGTCGGGCTCTGTAGGGCTCTGTCGGGCTCTGTCGGGCTCTACTGGGCCCTGTCGGTCCCTGTCGGGCTCTGTCGGGCTCTGTCGGGCTCTGTCGGGCTCTACTGGGCCCTGTCGGGCCCTGTCGGGCCCTGTCGGGCTCTACTGGGCTCTACTGGGCTCTGTCGGGCTCTGTCGGGCTCTACTGGGCCCTGTCGGGCCCTGTCGGGCTCTGTGGGGCCCTGTCGGGCTCTGTCGGGCTCTGTCGGGCTCTGTCGGGCTCTGTCGGGCTCTGTCGGGCTCTACTGGGCTCTACTGGGCTCTGTCGGGCTCTGTCGGGCTCTACTGGGCCCTGTCGGGCCCTGTCGGGCCCTGTCGGGCTCTGTCGGTCTCTACTGGGCTCTGTCGGGCTCTGTCGGGCTCTGTCGGGTTCTGTCGGGCTCTACTGGGCTCTGTCGGGCTCTACTGGGCCCTGTCGGGCCCTGTCGGGCTCTGTCGGGCTCTGTCGGGCTCTGTCGGGCTCTACTGGGCTCTGTCGGGCTCTGTTGGGCTCTGTCGGGCTCTGTCGGGCTCTGTCGGGCTCTACTGGGCCCTGTCGGGCCCTGTCGGGCTCTGTCGGGCCCTGTCGGGCTCTGTCGGGCCCTGTCGGGCCCTGTCGGGCTCTGTCGGGCTCTGTCGGGCTCTGTCGGGCTCTACTGGGCCCTGTCGGGCTCTGTCGGGCTCTGTCGGGCCCTGTCGGGCTCTGTCGGGCTCTGTCAGGCTCTGTCGGGCTCTGTCGGGCTCTACTGGGCCCTGTCGGGCCCTGTCGGGCCCTGTCGGGCTCTACTGGGCTCTACTGGGCTCTGTCGGGCTCTTTCGGGCTCTACTGGGCCCTGTCGGGCCCTGTCGGGCTCTGTCGGGCTCTGTCGGGCTCTGTCGGGCTCTACTGGGTTCTACTGGGCTCTGTCAGGCTCTGTCGGGCTCTACTGGGCCCTGTCGGGCCCTGTCGGGCTCTGTCGGGCTCTGTCGGGCTCTGTCGGGCTCTACTGGGCTCTGTCGGGCCCTGTCGGGCCCTGTCGGGCTCTGTCGGGTCCTGTCGGGCCCTGTCGGGCTCTGTCGGGCTCTGTCGGGCTCTACTGGGCCCTGTCGGGCCCTGTTGGGCTCTGTCGGGCTCTGTCGGGCCCTGTCGGGCCCTGTCGGGCTCTGTCGGGCTCTGTCGGGCTCTACTGGGCCCTGTCGGGCTCTGTCGGGCTCTGTCGGGCCCTGTCGGGCCCTGTCGGGCTCTGTCGGGCTCTGTCGGGCTCTACTGGGCTCTGTCGGGCTCTGTCGGGCTCTGTCGGGCTCTGTCGGGCTCTGTCGGGCTCTACTGGGCCCTGTCGGTCCCTGTCGGGCTCTGTCAGGCTCTGTCGGGCTCTGTCGGGCTCTACTGGGCCCTGTCGGGCCCTGTCGGGCCCTGTCGGGCTCTACTGGGCTCTACTGGGCTCTGTCGGGCTCTGTCGGGCTCTGTCGGGCTCTACTGGGCCCTGTCGGGCCCTGTCGGGCTCTGTCGGGCCCTGTCGGGCTCTGTCGGGCTCTGTCGGGCTCTACTGGGCTCTACTGGGCTCTGTCGGGCTCTGTCGGGCTCTACTGGGCCCTGTCGTGCCCTGTCGGGCTCTGTCGGGCTCTGTCGGGCCCTGTCGGGCTCTGTCGGGCTCTGTCGGGCCCTGTCGGGCTCTGTCGGGCTCTGTCGGGCTCTACTGGGCCCTGTCGGGCCCTGTCGGGCCCTGTCGGGCTCTGTCGGGCTCTGTCGGGCTCTACTGGGCTCTGTCGGGCCCTGTCGGGCCCTGTCGGGCTCTGTCGGGCCCTGTCGGGCCCTGTCGGGTTCTGTCGGGCTCTGTCGGGCTCTACTGGGCCCTGTCGGGCCCTGTCGGGCTCTGTCGGGCTCTGTCGGGCTCTGTCGGGCTCTACTGGGACCTGTCGGGCCCTGTCGGGCTCTGTCGGGCTCTGTCGGGCTCTGTCGGGCTCTACTGGGCCCTGTCGGTCCCTGTCGGGCTCTGTCAGGCTCTGTCGGGCTCTGTCGGGCTCTACTGGGCCCTGTCGGGCCCTGTCGGGCCCTGTCGGGCTCTACTGGGCTCTACTGGGCTCTGTCGGGCTCTGTCGGGCTCTACTGGGCCCTGTCGGGCCCTGTCGGGCTCTGTGGGGCCCTGTCGGGCTCTGTCGGGCTCTGTCGGGCTCTGTCGGGCTCTGTCGGGCTCTGTCGGGCTCTACTGGGCTCTACTGGGCTCTGTCGGGCTCTGTCGGGCTCTGTCGGGCCCTGTCGGGACCTGCGGGCTCTGTCGGGCTCTGTCGGGCTCTGTCGGGCTCTACTGGGCTCTGTCGGGCTCTGTCGGGCTCTGTCGGGCTCTGTCGGGCTCTACTGGGCCCTGTCGGGCTCTGTCGGGCTCTGTCGGGCCCTGTCGGGCCCTGTCGGGCTCTGTCGGGCCCTGTCGGGCCCTGTCGGGCTCTGTCGGGCCCTGTCGGGCCCTGTCGGTCTCTGTCGGTCTCTGTCGGGCTCTGTCGGGCTCTGTCGGGCTCTGTCGGGCTCTACTGGGCCCTGTCGGGCTCTGTCGGGCTCTGTCTCGCTCTGTCGGGCCCTGTCGGGCTCTGTCGGGATCTACTGGGCTCTGTCGGGCTCTGTCGGGCCCTGTCGGGCTCTGTCGGGCTTTGTCGGGCTCTGTCAGGCTCTACTGGGCCCTGTCGGGCGCTGTCGGGCTCTGTCGGGCCCTGTCGGGCCCTGTCGGGCTCTGTCGGGCTCTGTCGGGCTCTGTCGGGCTCTACTGGGCCCTGTCGGGTTCTGTCGGGCTCTGTCGGGCTCTGGCGGGTTCTACTGGGCCCTGTCAGGCCCTGTCGGGCTCTGTCGGGCTCTGTCGGGCTCTGTCGGGCTCTACTGGGCCCTGTCGGGCTCTGTCGGGCTCTGTCGGGCCCTGTCGGGCCCTGTCGGGCTCTGTCGGGCTCTATCGGGCTCTGTCGGGCTCTACTGGGCCCTGTCGGACTCTGTCGGGCTCTGTCGGGCTCTGTCGGGCTCTGTCGGGCTCTCTCGGGCTCTGACGGGTTCTGTCGGGCTCTGTCGGGCTCTACTGGCCCTGTCGGGCCCTGTCGGGCTCTGTCGGGCCCTGTCGGGCTCTGTCGGGCTCTGTCGTGCCCTGTCGGGCTCTGTCGGGCTCTGTCGGGCCCTGTCGGGCTCTGTCGGGCTCTGTCGGGCCCTGTCGGGCTCTGTCGGGCTCTACTGGGCCCTGTCGGGCCCTGTCGGGCTCTGTCGGGCTCTGTCGGGCCCTGTCGGGCTCTGTCGGGCTCTGTCGGGCTCTGTCGGGCTCTGTCGGGCTCTACTGGGACCTGTCGGGCTCTGTCGGGCTCTGTCGGGCTCTGTCGGGCTCTACTGGGCCCTGTCGGTCCCTGTCGGGCTCTGTCAGGCTCTGTCGGGCTCTGTCGGGCTCTACTGGGACCTGTCGGGCCCTGTCGGGCTCTGTCGGGCTCTGTCGGGCTCTGTCGGGCTCTACTGGGCCCTGTCGGGCTCTACTGGGCTCTACTGGGCTCTGTCGGGCTCTGTCGGGCTCTACTGGGCCCTGTCGGGCCCTGTCGGGCTCTGTCGGGCCCTGTCGGGCCCTGTCGGGCTCTGTCGGGCTCTGTCGGGCTCTACTGGGCTCTACTGGGCTCTGTCGGGCTCTGTCGGGCTCTACTGGGCCCTGTCGGGCCCTGTCGGGCTCTGTTGGGCTCTGTCGGGCTCTACTGGGCTCTGTCGGGCTCTACTGGGCCCTGTCGGGCCCTGTCGGGCTCTGTCGGGCTCTGTCGGGCTCTGTCGGGCTCTACTGGGCTCTGTCGGGCTCTGTTGGGCTCTGTCGGGCTCTGTCGGGCTCTGTCGGGCTCTACTGGGCCCTGTCGGGCTCTGTCGGGCTCTGTCGGGCCCTGTCGGTCTCTGTCGGGCCCTGTCCGGCCCTGTCGGGCTCTGTCGGGCTCTGTCGGGCTCTGTCGGGCTCTACTGGGCCCTGTCGGGCTCTGTCGGGCTCTGTCGGGCTCTGTCGGGCTCTACTGGGCCCTGTCGGGCTCTGTCGGGCTCTGTCGGGCCCTGTCGGGCCCTGTCGGGCTCTGTCGGGCTCTGTCGGGCTCTGTCGGGCTCTACTGGGCCCTGTCGGGCTCTGTCGGGCTCTGTCGGGCTCTACTGGGCTCTACTGGGCTCTGTCGGGCTCTTTCGGGCTCTACTGGGCCCTGTCGGGCCCTGTCGGGCTCTGTCGGGCTCTGTCGGGCCCTGTCGGGCTCTGTCGGGCTCTGTCGGGCTCTGTCGGGCTCTACTGGGACCTGTCGGGCCCTGTCGGGCTCTGTCGGGCTCTGTCGGGCTCTGTCGGGCTCTACTGGGCCCTGTCGGTCCCTGTCGGGCTCTGTCAGGCTCTGTCGGGCTCTGTCGGGCTCTACTGGGCCCTGTCGGGCCCTGTCGGGCCCTGTCGGGCTCTACTGGGCTCTACTGGGCTCTGTCGGGCTCTGTCGGGCTCTACTGGGCCCTGTCGGTCCCTGTCGGGCTCTGTCGGGCCCTGTCGGGCTCTGTCGGGCTCTGTCGGGCCCTGTCGGGCTCTGTCGGGCTCTGTCGGGCTCTACTGGGCTCTACTGGGCTCTGTCGGGCTCTGTCGGGCTCTACTGGGCCCTGTCGGGCCCTGTCGGGCTCTGTCGGGCTCTGTCGGGCTCTACTGGGCTCTGTCGGGCTCTACTGGGCCCTGTCGGGCCCTGTCGGGCTCTGTCAGGCTCTGTCGGGCTCTGTCGGGCTCTACTGGGCTCTGTCGGGCTCTGTTGGGCTCTGTCGGGCTCTGTCAGGCTCTGTCGGGCTCTACTGGGCTCTGTCGGGCTCTGTCGGGCTCTGTCGGGCCCTGTCGGGCTCTGTCGGGCCCTGTCGGGCCCTGTCGGGCTCTGTCGGGCCCTGTCGGGCTCTGTCGGGCTCTGTCGGGCTCTACTGGGCCCTGTCGGGCTCTGTCGGGCTCTGTCGGGCTCTGTCGGGCTCTGTCGGGCTCTACTGGGCCCTGTCGGGCTCTGTCGGGCTCTGTCGGGCTCTACTGGGCTCTGTCGGGCTCTGTTGGGCTCTGTCGGGCTCTGTCGGGCTCTGTCGGGCTCTACTGGGCCCTGTCGGGCTCTGTCGGGCTCTGTCGGGCCCTGTCGGTCTCTGTCGGGCCCTGTCCGGCCCTGTCGGGCTCTGTCGGGCTCTATCGGGCTCTGTCGGGCTCTACTGGGCCCTGTCGGGCTCTGTCGGGCTCTGTCGGGCTCTGTCGGGCTCTACTGGGCCCTGTCGGGCTCTGTCGGGCTCTGTCGGGCCCTGTCGGGCCCTGTCGGGCTCTGTCAGGCTCTGTCGGGCTCTGTCGGGCTCTACTGGGCGCTGTCGGGCCCTGTCGGGCCCTGTCGGGCTCTACTGGGCTCTACTGGGCTCTGTCGGGCTCTTTCGGGCTCTACTGGGCCCTGTCGGGCCCTGTCGGGCTCTGTCGGGCTCTGTCGGGCTCTGTCGGGCCCTGTCGGGCTCTGTCGGGCTCTGTCGGGCTCTACTGCGTTCTACTGGGCTCTGTCAGGC
The DNA here is from genome assembly GCF_036013445.1 of Caloenas nicobarica. Classification (NCBI taxonomy): domain Eukaryota; kingdom Metazoa; phylum Chordata; class Aves; order Columbiformes; family Columbidae; genus Caloenas; species Caloenas nicobarica. The sequence goes on from NC_088266.1 coordinate 7,967,868, forward strand.
TCTGTCAGGCTCTACTGGGCTCTGTCGGACCCTGTCGGGCCCTGTCGGGCTCTGTCGGGCCCTGTCGGGCCCTGTCGGGCTCTGTCGGGCTCTGTCGGGCCCTGTCGGGCTCTGTCGGGCTCTGTCGGGCTCTGTCGGGCCCTGTCGGCTTCTGTCGGGCTCTGTCGGGCCCTGTCGGGACCTCTCGGGCTCTGTCGGGCTCTGTCGGGCTCTGTCGGGCTCTACTGGGCTCTGTCGGGCTCTGTCGGGCTCTGTCGGGCTCTGTCGGGCTCTACTGGGCCCTGTCGGGCTCTGTCGGGCTCTGTCGGGCCCTGTCGGGCCCTGTCGGGCTCTGTCGGGCCCTGTCGGGCCCTGTCGGGCTCTGTCAGGCTCTGTCGGGCCCTGTCGGTCTCTGTCGGGCTCTGTCAGGCTCTGTCGGGCTCTACTGGGCCCTGTCGGGCTCTGTCGGGCTCTGTCGGGCTCTGTCTGGCTCTGTCGGGCCCTGTCGGGCTCTGTCGGGATCTACTGGGCTCTGTCGGGCTCTGTCGGGCCCTGTCGGGCTCTGTCGGGCTTTGTCGGGCTCTGTCAGGCTCTACTGGGCCCTGTCGGGCGCTGTCGGGCTCTGTCGGGCTCTGTCGGGCCCTGTCGGGCTCTGTCGGGCTCTGTCGGGCTCTGTCGGGCTCTACTGGGCCCTGTCGGGTTCTGTCGGGCTCTGTCGGGCTCTGTCGGGCTCTACTGGGCCCTGTCGGGCCCTGTCGGGCTCTGTCGGGCTCTGTCGGGCTCTGTCGGGCCCTCTCGGGCTCTGTCGGGCTCTACTGGGCCCTGTCGGGCTCTGTCGGGCTCTGTCGGGCCCTGTCGGGCCCTGTCGGGCTCTGTCGGGCTCTGTCGGGCTCTGTCGGGCTCTCCTGGGCCCTGTCGGACTCTGTCGGGCTCTGTCGGGCTCTGTCGGGCTCTGTCGGGCTCTCTCGGGCTCTGACGGGTTCTGTCGGGCTCTGTCGGGCTCTACTGGCCCTGTCGGGCCCTGTCGGGCTCTGTCGGGCTCTGTCGGGCTCTGTCGGGCTCTGTCGGGCTCTACTGGCCCTGTCGGGCTCTGTCGTGCCCTGTCGGGCTCTGTCGGGCTCTGTCAGGCCCTGTCGGGCTCTGTCGGGCTCTGTCGGGCTCTACTGGGCCCTGTCGGGCCCTGTCGGGCCCTGTCGGGCTCTGTCGGGCTCTGTCGGGCTCTGTCAGGCTCTACTGGGCTCTGTCGGGCCCTGTCGGGCTCTGTCGGGCCCTGTCGGGCCCTGTCGGGCTCTGTCGGGCTCTGTCGGGCTCTACTGGGCCCTGTCGGGCCCTGTCGGGCTCTGTCGGGCTCTGTCGGGCCCTGTCGGGCTCTGTCGGGCTCTGTCGGGCTCTGTCGGGCTCTACTGGGACCTGTCGGGCCCTGTCGGGCTCTGTCGGGCTCTGTCGGGCTCTGTCGGGCTCTACTGGGCCCTGTCGGTCCCTGTCGGGCTCTGTCGGGCTCTGTCGGGCTCTGTCGGGCTCTACTGGGCCCTGTCGGGCCCTGTCGGGCCCTGTCGGGCTCTACTGGGCTCTACTGGGCTCTGTCGGGCTCTGTCGGGCTCTACTGGGCCCTGTCGGGCCCTGTCGGGCTCTGTGGGGCCCTGTCGGGCTCTGTCGGGCTCTGTCGGCCCCTGTCGGGCTCTGTCGGGCTCTGTCGGGCTCTACTGGGCTCTACTGGGCTCTGTCGGGCTCTGTCGGGCTCTACTGGGCCCTGTCGGGCCCTGTCGGGCCCTGTCGGGCTCTGTCGGTCTCTACTGGGCTCTGTCGGGCTCTGTCGGGCTCTGTCGGGTTCTGTCGGGCTCTACTGGGCTCTGTCGGGCTCTACTGGGCCCTGTCGGGCCCTGTCGGGCTCTGTCGGGCTCTGTCGGGCTCTGTCGGGCTCTACTGGGCTCTGTCGGGCTCTGTTGGGCTCTGTTGGGCTCTGTCGGGCTCTGTCGGGCTCTGTCGGGCTCTACTGGGCCCTGTCGGGCCCTGTCGGGCTCTGTCGGGCCCTGTCGGGCTCTGTCGGGCCCTGTCGGGCCCTGTCGGGCTCTGTCGGGCTCTGTCGGGCTCTGTCGGGCTCTACTGGGCCCTGTCGGGCTCTGTCGGGCTCTGTCGGGCCCTGTCGGGCTCTGTCGGGCTCTGTCAGGCTCTGTCGGGCTCTGTCGGGCTCTACTGGGCCCTGTCGGGCCCTGTCGGGCCCTGTCGGGCTCTACTGGGCTCTACTGGGCTCTGTCGGGCTCTTTCGGGCTCTACTGGGCCCTGTCGGGCTCTGTCGGGCTCTGTCGTGCTCTGTCGGGCTCTGTCGGGCTCTACTGGGTTCTACTGGGCTCTGTCAGGCTCTGTCGGGCTCTACTGGGCCCTGTCGGGCCCTGTCGGGCTCTGTCGGGCTCTGTCGGGCTCTGTCGGGCTCTACTGGGCTCTGTCGGGCCCTGTCGGGCCCTGTCGGGCTCTGTCGGGTCCTGTCGGGCCCTGTCGGGCTCTGTCGGGCTCTGTCGGGCTCTACTGGGCCCTGTCGGGCCCTGTTGGGCTCTGTCGGGCTCTGTCGGGCCCTGTCGGGCTCTGTCGGGCTCTGTCGGGCCCTGTCGGGCCCTGTCGGGCTCTGTCGGGCTCTGTCGGGCTCTACTGGGCTCTGTCGGGCTCTGTCGGGCTCTGTCGGGCTCTGTCGGGCTCTGTCGGGCTCTACTGGGCCCTGTCGGTCCCTGTCGGGCTCTGTCAGGCTCTGTCGGGCTCTGTCGGGCTCTACTGGGCCCTGTCGGGCCCTGTCGGGCCCTGTCGGGCTCTACTGGGCTCTACTGGGCTCTGTCGGGCTCTGTCGGGCTCTACTGGGCCCTGTCGGGCCCTGTCGGGCTCTGTCGGGCCCTGTCGGGCTCTGTCGGGCTCTGTCGGGCTCTACTGGGCTCTACTGGGCTCTGTCGGGCTCTGTCGGGCTCTACTGGGCCCTGTCGTGCCCTGTCGGGCTCTGTCGGGCCCTGTCGGGCCCTGTCGGGCTCTGTCGGGCTCTGTCGGGCCCTGTCGGGCTCTGTCGGGCTCTGTCGGGCTCTACTGGGCCCTGTCGGGCCCTGTCGGGCCCTGTCGGGCTCTGTCGGGCTCTGTCGGGCTCTGTCGGGCTCTACTGGGCTCTGTCGGGCCCTGTCGGGCCCTGTCGGGCTCTGTCGGGCCCTGTCGGGCCCTGTCGGGCTCTGTCGGGCTCTGTCGGGCTCTACTGGGCCCTGTCGGGCCCTGTCGGGCTCTGTCGGGCTCTGTCGGGCTCTGTCGGGCTCTACTGGGACCTGTCGGGCCCTGTCGGGCTCTGTCGGGCTCTGTCGGGCTCTGTCGGGCTCTACTGGGCCCTGTCGGTCCCTGTCGGGCTCTGTCAGGCTCTGTCGGGCTCTGTCGGGCTCTACTGGGCCCTGTCGGGCCCTGTCGGGCCCTGTCGGCCTCTACTGGGCTCTACTGGGCTCTGTCGGGCTCTACTGGGCCCTGTCGGGCCCTGTCGGGCTCTGTGGGGCCCTGTCGGGCTCTGTCGGGCTCTGTCGGGCCCTGTCGGGCTCTGTCGGGCTCTGTCGGGCTCTACTGGGCTCTACTGGGCTCTGTCGGGCTCTGTCGGGCTCTACTGGGCCCTGTCGGGCCCTGTCGGGCCCTGTCGGGCTCTGTCGGGCTCTACTGGGCTCTGTCGGGCTCTGTCGGGCTCTGTCGGGTTCTGTCGGGCTCTACTGGGCTCTGTCGGGCTCTACTGGGCCCTGTCGGGCCCTGTCGGGCTCTGTCGGGCTCTGTCGGGCTCTGTCGGGCTCTACTGGGCTCTGTCGGGCTCTGTTGGGCTCTGTCGGGCTCTGTCGGGCTCTGTCGGGCTCTACTGGGCCCTGTCGGGCCCTGTCGGGCTCTGTCGGGCTCTGTCGGGCTCTGTCGGGCTCTACTGGGTTCTACTGGGCTCTGTCAGGCTCTGTCGGGCTCTACTGGGCCCTGTCGGGCCCTGTCAGGCCCTGTCGGGCTCTGTCGGGCTCTACTGGGCTCTGTCGGGCTCTGTCGGGCTCTGTCGGGCTCTACTGGGCTCTGTCGGGCTCTGTCGGGCTCTACTGGGCCCTGTCGGGCTCTGTCGGGCCCTGTCGGGCGCTGTCGGGCTCTGTCGGGCTCTACTGGGCTCTGTCGGGCTCTGTCGGGCTCTGTCGGGCTCTACTGGGCCCTGTCGGGCTCTGTCGGGCTCTGTCGGGCTCTGTCGGGCTCTGTCGGGCTCTACTGGGCTCTGTCGGACCCTGTCGGGCCCTGTCGGGCTCTGTCGGGCCCTGTCGGGCCCTGTCGGGCTCTGTCGGGCTCTGTCGGGCCCTGTCGGGCTCTGTCGGGCTCTGTCGGGCTCTGTCGGGCCCTGTCGGCTTCTGTCGGGCTCTGTCGGGCCCTGTCGGGACCTGTCGGGCTCTGTCGGGCTCTGTCGGGCTCTGTCGGGCTCTACTGGGCTCTGTCGGGCTCTGTCGGGCTCTACTGGGCCCTGTCGGGCTCTGTCGGGCTCTGTCGGGCCCTGTCGGGCCCTGTCGGGCTCTGTCGGGCCCTGTCGGGCCCTGTCGGGCTCTGTCAGGCTCTGTCGGGCCCTGTCGGTCTCTGTCGGGCTCTGTCGGGCTCTGTCGGGCTCTACTGGGCCCTGTCGGGCTCTGTCGGGCTCTGTCGGGCTCTGTCTGGCTCTGTCGGGCCCTGTCGGGCTCTGTCGGGATCTACTGGGCTCTGTCGGGCTCTGTCGGGCCCTGTCGGGCTCTGTCGGGCTTTGTCGGGCTCTGTCAGGCTCTACTGGGCCCTGTCGGGCGCTGTCGGGCTCTGTCGGGCTCTGTCGGGCCCTGTCGGGCTCTGTCGGGCTCTGTCGGGCTCTGTCGGGCTCTACTGGGCCCTGTCGGGTTCTGTCGGGCTCTGTCGGGCTCTGTCGGGCTCTACTGGGCCCTGTCGGGCCCTGTCGGGCTCTGTCGGGCCCTGTCGGGCCCTGTCGGGCTCTGTCGGGCTCTGTCGGGCTCTGTCGGGCTCTACTGGGCCCTGTCGGGCTCTGTCGGGCTCTGTCGGGCCCTGTCGGGCCCTGTCGGGCTCTGTCGGGCTCTGTCGGGCTCTGTCGGGCTCTACTGGGCCCTGTCGGACTCTGTCGGACTCTGTCGGGCTCTGTCGGGCTCTGTCGGGCTCTCTCGGGCTCTGACGGGTTCTGTCGGGCTCTGTCGGGCTCTACTGGCCCTGTCGGGCCCTGTCGGGCCCTGTCGGGCTCTGTCGGGCTCTGTCGGGCTCTGTCGGGCTCTGTCGGGCTCTACTGGCCCTGTCGGGCTCTGTCGTGCCCTGTCGGGCTCTGTCGGGCTCTGTCGGGCCCTGTCGGGCTCTGTCGGGCTCTGTCGGGCCCTGTCGGGCTCTGTCGGGCTCTACTGGGCCCTGTCGGGCCCTGTCGGGCCCTGTCGGGCTCTGTCGGGCTCTGTCGGGCTCTGTCAGGCTCTACTGGGCTCTGTCGGGCCCTGTCGGGCCCTGTCGAGCTCTGTCGGGCCCTGTCGGGCCCTGTCGGGCTCTGTCGGGCTCTGTCGGGCTCTACTGGGCCCTGTCGGGCCCTGTCGGGCTCTGTCGGGCCCTGTCGGGCCCTGTCGGGCTCTGTCGGGCTCTGTCGGGCTCTGTCGGGCTCTACTGGGACCTGTCGGGCCCTGTCGGGCTCTGTCGGGCTCTGTCGGGCTCTGTCGGGCTCTACTGGGCCCTGTCGGGCCCTGTCGGGCTCTGTCGGGCTCTGTCGGGCTCTACGGGGCCCTGTCGGGCCCTGTCGGGCCCTGTCGGGCTCTACTGGGCTCTACTGGGCTCTGTCGGGCTCTGTCGGGCTCTACTGGGCCCTGTCGGGCCCTGTCGGGCTCTGTGGGGCCCTGTCGGGCTCTGTCGGGCCCTGTCGGGCTCTGTCGGGCTCTGTCGGGCTCTACTGGGCTCTACTGGGCTCTGTCGGGCTCTGTCGGGCTCTACTGGGCCCTGTCGGGCCCTGTCGGGCCCTGTCGGGCTCTGTCGGTCTCTACTGGGCTCTGTCGGGCTCTGTCGGGCTCTGTCGGGCTCTGTCGGGTTCTGTCGGGCTCTACTGGGCTCTGTCGGGCTCTACTGGGCCCTGTCGGGCCCTGTCGGGCTCTGTCGGGCTCTGTCGGGCTCTGTCGGGCTCTACTGGGCTCTGTCGGGCTCTGTTGGGCTCTGTCGGGCTCTGTCGGGCTCTGTCGGGCTCTACTGGGCCCTGTCGGGCCCTGTCGGGCTCTGTCGGGCCCTGTCGGGCCCTGTCGGGCTCTGTCGGGCTCTGTCGGGCTCTGTCGGGCTCTACTGGGCCCTGTCGGTCTCTGTCGGGCTCTGTCGGGCCCTGTCGGGCTCTGTCGGGCTCTGTCAGGCTCTGTCGGGCTCTGTCGGGCTCTACTGGGCCCTGTCGGGCCCTGTCGGGCCCTGTCGGGCTCTACTGGTCTCTACTGGGCTCTGTCGGGCTCTGTCGGGCTCTACTGGGCCCTGTCGGGCCCTGTCGGGCTCTGTCGGGCTCTGTCGGGCTCTACTGGGTTCTACTGGGCTCTGTCAGGCTCTGTCGGGCTCTACTGGGCCCTGTCGGGCCCTGTCGGGCTCTGTCGGGCTCTGTCGGGCTCTGTCGGGCTCTACTGGGCCCTGTCGGGCCCTGTCGGGCCCTGTCGGGCTCTGTCGGGTCCTGTCGGGCCCTGTCGGGCTCTGTCGGGCTCTGTCGGGCTCTACTGGGCCCTGTCGGGCCCTGTTGGGCTCTGTCGGGCCCTGTCGGGCCCTGTCGGGCTCTGTCGGGCTCTGTCGGGCTCTACTGGGCTCTGTCGGGCTCTGTCGGGCTCTGTCGGGCTCTGTCGGGCTCTACTGGGCCCTGTCGGTCCCTGTCGGGCTCTGTCAGGCTCTGTCGGGCTCTGTCGGGCTCTACTGGGCCCTGTTGGGCCCTGTCGGGCCCTGTCGGGCTCTACTGGGCTCTACTGGGCTCTGTCGGGCTCTGTCAGGCTCTACTGGGCCCTGTCGGGCCCTGTCGGGCTCTGTCGGGCCCTGTCGGGCTCTGTCGGGCTCTGTCGGGCTCTACTGGGCTCTACTGGGCTCTGTCGGGCTCTGTCGGGCTCTACTGGGCCCTGTCGTGCCCTGTCGGGCTCTGTCGGGCTCTGTCGGGCTCTGTCGGGCCCTGTCGGGCTCTGTCGGGCTCTGTCGGGCCCTGTCGGGCTCTGTCGGGCTCTGTCGGGCTCTACTGGGCCCTGTCGGGCCCTGTCGGGCTCTGTCGGGCTCTGTCGGGCTCTGTCGGGCTCTACTGGGCTCTGTCGGGCCCTGTCGGGCCCTGTCGGGCCCTGTCGGGCTCTGTCGGGCTCTACTGGGCCCTGTCGGGCCCTGTCGGGCCCTGTCGGGCTCTGTCGGGCTCTGTCGGGCTCTGTCGGGCTCTACTGAGACCTGTCGGGCCCTGTCGGGCTCTGTCGGGCTCTGTCGGGCTCTGTCGGGCTCTACTGGGCCCTGTCGGTCCCTGTCGGGCTCTGTCAGGCTCTGTCGGGCTCTGTCGGGCTCTACTGGGCCCTGTCGGGCCCTGTCGGGCCCTGTCGGGCTCTACTGGGCTCTACTGGGCTCTGTCGGGCTCTGTCGGGCTCTACTGGGCCCTGTCGGGCCCTGTCGGGCTCTGTGGGGCCCTGTCGGGCTCTGTCGGGCTCTGTCGGGCCCTGTCGGGCTCTGTCGGGCTCTGTCGGGCTCTGTCGGGCTCTACTGGGCTCTACTGGGCTCTGTCGGGTTCTGTCGGGCTCTACTGGGCCCTGTCGGGCCCTGTCGGGCCCTGTCGGGCTCTGTCGGGCTCTACTGGGCTCTGTCGGGCTCTGTCGGGCTCTGTCGGGCTCTGTCGGGCTCTACTGGGCTCTACTGGGCTCTGTCGGGCTCTGTCGGGCTCTACTGGGCCCTGTCGGGCCCTGTCGGGCCCTGTCGGGCTCTGTCGGGCTCTACTGGGCTCTGTCGGGCTCTGTCGGGCTCTGTCGGGCTCTGTCGGGCTCTGTCGGGCTCTACTGGGCCCTGTCGGTCCCTGTCGGGCTCTGTCAGGCTCTGTCGGGCTCTGTCGGGCTCTACTGGGCCCTGTCGGGCCCTGTCGGGCCCTGTCGGGCTCTACTGGGCTCTACTGGGCTCTGTCGGGCTCTGTCGGGCTCTACTGGGCCCTGTCGGGCCCTGTCGGGCTCTGTCGGGCCCTGTCGGGCTCTGTCGGGCTCTGTCGGGCTCTACTGGGCTCTACTGGGCTCTGTCGGGCTCTGTCGGGCTCTACTGGGCCCTGTCGTGCCCTGTCGGGCTCTGTCGGGCTCTGTCGGGCCCTGTCGGGCTCTGTCGGGCTCTGTCGGGCCCTGTCGGGCTCTGTCGGGCTCTGTCGGGCTCTACTGGGCCCTGTCGGGCCCTGTCGGGCCCTGTCGGGCTCTGTCGGGCTCTGTCGGGCTCTGTCGGGCTCTACTGGGCTCTGTCGGGCCCTGTCGGGCCCTGTCGGGCCCTGTCGGGCTCTGTCGGGCCCTGTCGGGCTCTGTCGGGCTCTGTCGGGCTCTACTGGGCCCTGTCGGGCCCTGTCGGGCTCTGTCGGGCTCTGTCGGGCTCTGTCGGGCTCTACTGGGACCTGTCGGGCCCTGTCGGGCTCTGTCGGGCTCTGTCGGGCTCTACTGGGCCCTGTCGGTCCCTGTCGGGCTCTGTCAGGCTCTGTCGGGCTCTGTCGGGCTCTACTGGGCCCTGTCGGGCCCTGTCGGGCCCTGTCGGGCTCTACTGGGCTCTACTGGGCTCTGTCGGGCTCTGTCGGGCTCTACTGGGCCCTGTCGGGCCCTGTCGGGCTCTGTGGGGCCCTGTCGGGCTCTGTCGGGCTCTGTCGGGCCCTGTCGGGCTCTGTCGGGCTCTGTCGGGCTCTACTGGGCTCTACTGGGCTCTGTCGGGCTCTGTCGGGCTCTACTGGGCCCTGTCGGGCCCTGTCGGGCCCTGTCGGGCTCTGTCGGGCTCTACTGGGCTCTGTCGGGCTCTGTCGGGTTCTGTCGGGTTCTGTCGGGCTCTACTGGGCTCTGTCGGGCTCTACTGGGCCCTGTCGGGCCCTGTCGGGCTCTGTCGGGCTCTGTCGGGCTCTGTCGGGCTCTACTGGGCTCTGTCGGGCTCTGTCGGGTTCTGTCGGGCTCTGTCGGGCTCTGTTGGGCTCTGTCGGGCTCTACTGGGCTCTGTCGGGCTCTGTCGGGCCCTGTCAGGCTCTGTCGGGCTCTGTCGGGCTCTACTGGGCCCTGTCGGGCTCTGTCGGGCTCTGTCGGGCTCTGTCGGGCCCTGTCGGGCTCTGTCGGGCTCTGTCGGGCCCTGTCGGGCTCTGTCGGGCTCTGTCGGGCTCTGTCGGGCTTTACTGGGCCCTGTCGGGCCCTGTCGGGCTCTGTCGGGCTCTGTCGGGCCCTGTCGGGCCCTGTCGGGCCCTGTCGGGCTCTGTCGGGACCTGTTGGGCCCTGTCGGGCCCTGTCGGGCTCTTTCGGGCTCTGTCGGGCTCTGTCGGGCTCTGTCGGGCTCTGTCGGGCTCTACTGTTCCCTGTCGGGCCCTGTCGGGCTCTGTCGGGCCCTGTCGGGCCCTGTCGGGCCCTGTCGGGCTCTGTCGGGCTCTGTCGGGCTCTGTCGGGCTCTACTGGGCTCTACTGTTCCCTGTCGGGCCCTGTCGGGCCCTGTCGGGCCCTGTCGGGCTCTATCGGGCTCTGTCGGGCTCTACTGGGCTCTGTTGGCCTCTGTCGGGCCCTGTCGGGCCCTGTCGGGCTCTGTCGGGCTCTGTCGGGCCCTGTCGAGCTCTCTCGGGCTCTGTCGGGCTCTACTGGGCTAAACTGGGCTCTGTCGGGCCCTGTCGGGCCCTGTCGGGCTCTGTCGGGCTCTTTCGGGCTCTACTGGGCTCTGTCGGGCTCTGTCGGGCTCTGTCGGGCTCTAATGGGCTAAACTGGGCTCTACTGGGCCCTGTCGGGCTCTGTCGGGCCCTGTCGGGCTATGTCGGGCTCTGTCGGGCTCTACTGGGCTAAACTGGGCTCTACTGGGCCCTGTCGGGCTCTGTCGGGCCCTGTCGGGCTCTGTCGGGCTCTGTCTGGCTCTACTGGGCTCTACTGGGCTCTGTCGGGCCCTGTCGGGCCCTGTCGGGCTCTGTCGGGCTCTGTCGGGCTCTGTCGGGCCCTGTCAGGCTCTGTCGGGCTCTGTCGGGCTCTACTGGGCCCTGTCGGGCTCTGTCGGGCTCTGTCGGGCTCTGTCGGGCCCTGTCGGGCTCTGTCGGGCTCTGTCGGGCCCTGTCGGGCTCTGTCGGGCTCTGTCGGGCTCTGTCGGGCTCTGTCGGGCTTTACTGGGCCCTGTCGGGCCCTGTCGGGCTCTGTCGGGCTCTGTCGGGCCCTGTCGGGCCCTGTCGGGCCCTGTCGGGCTCTGTCGGGACCTGTTGGGCCCTGTCGGGCCCTGTCGGGCTCTTTCGGGCTCTGTCGGGCTCTGTCGGGCTCTGTCGGGCTCTACTGTTCCCTGTCGGGCCCTGTCGGGCTCTGTCGGGCCCTGTCGGGCCCTGTCGGGCCCTGTCGGGCTCTGTCGGGCTCTGTCGGGCTCTGTCGGGCTCTACTGGGCTCTACTGTTCCCTGTCGGGCCCTGTCGGGCCCTGTCGGGCCCTGTCGGGCTCTATCGGGCTCTGTCGGGCTCTACTGGGCTCTGTTGGGCTCTGTCGGGCCCTGTCGGGCCCTGTCGGGCTCTGTCGGGCTCTGTCGGGCTCTGTCGAGCTCTCTCGGGCTCTGTCGGGCTCTACTGGGCTAAACTGGGCTCTGTCGGGCCCTGTCGGGCCCTGTCGGGCTCTGTCGGGCTCTTTCGGGCTCTACTGGGCTCTGTCGGGCTCTGTCGGGCTCTGTCGGGCTCTAATGGGCTAAACTGGGCTCTACTGGGCCCTGTCGGGCTCTGTCGGGCCCTGTCGGGCTATGTCGGGCTCTGTCGGGCTCTACTGGGCTAAACTGGGCTCTACTGGGCCCTGTCGGGCTCTGTCGGGCCCTGTCGGGCTCTGTCGGGCTCTGTCTGGCTCTACTGGGCTCTACTGGGCTCTGTCGGGCCCTGTCGGGCCCTGTCGGGCTCTGTCGGGCTCTGTCGGGCCCTGTCGGGCCCGGTCGGGCTCTGTCGGGCTCTGTCGGGCCCTGTTGGGCCCTGTCGGGCTCTGTCGGGCTCTGTCGGGCTCTACTGGGCTCTACTGGGCTCTGTCGGGCTCTGTCGGGCTCTGTCGGGCCCTGTCGGGCTCTGTCGGGCTCTGTCGGGCTCTACTGGGCTCTACTGGGCTCTATTGGGCTCTGTCGGGCTCTGTCGAGATCTGTCGGGCTCTACTGGGCTCTACTGTTCCCTGTCGGGCTCTGTCGGGCTCTGTCGGGCTCTGTCGGGCCCTGTCGGGCCCTGTCGGGCTCTGTCGGGCTCTGTCGGGCTCTGTCGGGCTCTACTGGGCCCTGTCGGGCCCTGTCGGGCCCTGTCGGGCTCTGTCGGGCTCTGTCGGGCTCTGTCGGGCTCTACTGGGCCCTGTCGGGCCCTGTCGGGCTCTGTCGGGCTCTGTCGGGCTCTGTCGGGCTCTACTGGGCTCTGTCGGGCTCTGTTGGGCTCTGTCGGGCTCTGTCGGGCTCTGTCGGGCTCTACTGGGCCCTGTCGGGCCCTGTCGGGCTCTGTCGGGCCCTGTCGGGCCCTGTCGGGCTCTGTCGGGCTCTGTCGGGCTCTGTCGGGCTCTACTGGGTCCTGTCGGGCTCTGTCGGGCTCTGTCGGGCTCTGTCGGGCTCTGTCGGGCTCTACTGGGCCCTGTCGGGCTCTGTCGGGCTCTGTCGGGCCCTGTCGGGCCCTGTCGGGCTCTGTCAGGCTCTGTCGGGCTCTGTCGGGCTCTACTGGGCCCTGTCGGGCCCTGTTGGGCCCTATCGGGCTCTACTGGGCTCTACTGGGCTCTGTCGGGCTCTTTCGGGCTCTACTGGGCCCTGTCGGGCCCTGTCGGGCCCTGTCGGGCTCTGTCGGGCTCTGTCGGGCTCTGTCGGGCTCTACTGGGTTCTACTGGGCTCTGTCAGGCTCTGTCGGGCTCTACTGGGCCCTGTCGGGCCCTGTCGGGCTCTGTCGGGCTCTGTCGGGCTCTGTCGGGCTCTACTGGGCTCTGTCGGGCTCTGTCGGGTCCTGTCGGGCCCTGTCGGGCTCTGTCGGGCTCTGTCGGGCTCTACTGGGCCCTGTCGGGCCCTGTCGGGCTCTGTCGGGCTCTGTCGGGCCCTGTCGGGCTCTGTCGGGCTCTGTCGGGCCCTGTCGGGCCCTGTCGGGCTCTGTCGGGCTCTACTGGGACCTGTCGGGCTCTGTCGGGCTCTGTCGGGCTCTGTCGGGCTCTGTCGGGCTCTACTGGGCCCTGTCGGGCCCTGTCGGGCCCTGTCGGGCTCTACTGGGCTCTACTGGGCTCTGTCGGGCTCTGTCGGGCTCTACTGGGCCCTGTCGGGCTCTGTCGGGCCCTGTCGGGCTCTGTCGGGCTCTGTCGGGTTCTACTGGGCTCTACTGGGCTCTGTCGGGCTCTGTCGGGCTCTACTGGGCCCTGTCGGGCCCTGTCGGGCTCTGTCGGGCTCTGTCGGGCTCTACTGGGCTCTGTCGGGCTCTACTGGGCCCTGTCGGGCCCTGTCGGGCTCTGTCGGGCTCTGTCGGGCTCTGTCGGGCTCTACTGGGCTCTGTCGGGCTCTGTCGGGCTCTGTCGGGCTCTGTCGGGCTCTGTCGGGCTCTACTGGGCCCTGTCGGGCCCTGTCGGGCCCTGTCGGGCTCTGTCGGGCCCTGTCCGGCCCTGTCGGGCTCTGTCGGGCTCTGTCGGGCTCTACTGGGCCCTGTCGGGCTCTGTCGGGCTCTGTCGGGCTCTGTCGGGCTCTACTGGGCCCTGTCGGGCTCTGTCGGGCTCTACTGGGCCCTGTCGGGCCCTGTCGGGCTCTGTCGGGCTCTGTCGGGCTCTGTCGGGCTCTACTGGGCTCTGTCGGGCTCTGTTGGGCTCTGTCGGGCTCTGTCGGGCTCTGTCGGGCTCTACTGGGCCCTGTCGGGCCCTGTCGGGCTCTGTCGGGCCCTGTCGGGCCCTGTCGGGCTCTGTCGGGCTCTGTCGGGCTCTGTCGGGCTCTACTGGGTCCTGTCGGGCTCTGTCGGGGTCTGTCGGGCTCTGTCGGGCTCTACTGGGCCCTGTCGGGCTCTGTCGGGCTCTGTCGGGCCCTGTCGGGCCCTGTCGGGCTCTGTCAGGCTCTGTCGGGCTCTACTGGGCCCTGTCGGGCCCTGTCGGGCCCTGTCGGGCTCTACTGGGCTCTACTGGGCTCTGTCGGGCTCTGTCGGGCTCTACTGGGCCCTGTCGGGCCCTGTCGGGCTCTGTCGGGCTCTGTCGGGCTCTACTGGGCTCTGTCGGGCTCTACTGGGCCCTGTCGGGCCCTGTCGGGCTCTGTCGGGCTCTGTCGGGCTCTACTGGGCTCTGTCGGGCTCTGTCGGGCTCTGTTGGGCTCTGTCGGGCTCTGTCGGGCTCTGTCGGGCTCTACTGGGCCCTGTCGGGCTCTGTCGGGCTCTGTCGGGCCCTGTCGGGCCCTGTCGGGCTCTGTCGGGCTCTGTCGGGCTCTGTCGGGCTCTACTGGGCCCTGTCGGGCTCTGTCGGGCTCTGTCGGGCTCTGTCGGGCTCTACTGGGCCCTGTCGGGCTCTGTCGGGCCCTGTCGGGCCCTGTCGGGCTCTGTCAGGCTCTGTCGGGCTCTGTCGGGCTCTACTGGGCGCTGTCGGGCCCTGTCGGGCCCTGTCGGGCTCTACTGGGCTCTACTGGGCTCTGTCGGGCTCTTTCGGGCTCTACTGGGCCCTGTCGGGCCCTGTCGGGCTCTGTCGGGCCCTGTCGGGCCCTGTCGGGCTCTGTCGGGCTCTGTCGGGCCCTGTCGGGCTCTGTCGGGCTCTGTTGGGCTCTGTCGGGCTCTACTGGGTTCTACTGGGCTCTGTCAGGCTCTGTCGGGCTCTACTGGGCCCTGTCGGGCCCTGTTAGGCCCTGTCGGGCTCTGTCGGGCTCTACTGGGCTCTGTCGGGCTCTGTCGGGCTCTGTCGGGCTCTACTGGGCTCTGTCGGGCTCTGTCGGGCTCTGTCGGGCTCTACTGGGCCCTGTCGGGCTCTGTCGGGCCCTGTCGGGCGCTGTCGGGCTCTGTCGGGCTCTACTGGGCTCTGTCGGGCTCTGTCGGGCTCTGTCGGGCTCTACTGGGCCCTGTCGGGCTCTGTCGGGCTCTGTCGGGCTCTGTCGGGCTCTGTCGGGCTCTACTGGGCTCTGTCGGAACCTGTCGGGCCCTGTCGGGCTCTGTCGGGCCCTGTCGGGCTCTGTCGGGCTCCGTCGGGCCCTGTCGGGCTCTGTCGGGCTCTGTCGGGCTCTGTCGGGCTCTGTCGGGCCCTGTCGGCTTCTGTCGGGCTCTGTCGGGCCCTGTCGGGCTCTGTCGGGCTCTGTCGGGCTCTGTCGGGCTCTACTGGGCTCTGTCGGGCTCTGTCGGGCTCTGTCGGGCTCTACTGGGCCCTGTCGGGCTCTGTCGGGCTCTGTCGGGCCCTGTCGGGCCCTGTCGGGTTCTGTCGGGCCCTGTCGGGCCCTGTCGGGCTCTGTCGGGCTCTGTCGGGCTCTGTCGGGCCCTGTCGGTCTCTGTCGGGCTCTGTCGGGCTCTGTCGGGCTCTGTCGGGCTCTACTGGGCCCTGTCGGGCTCTGTCGGGCTCTGTCGGGCTCTGTCTGGCTCTGTCGGGCCCTGTCGGGCTCTGTCGGGATCTACTGGGCTCTGTCGGGCTCTGTCGGGCCCTGTCGGGCTCTGTCGGGCTTTGTCGGGCTCTGTCAGGCTCTACTGGGCCCTCTCGGGCGCTGTCGGGCTCTGTCGGGCTCTGTCGGGCCCTGTCGGGCTCTGTCGGGCCCTGTCGGGCCCTGTCGGGCTCTGTCGGGCTCTGTCGGGCTCTGTCGGGCTCTACTGGGTCCTGTCGGGCTCTGTCGGGCTCTGTCGGGCTCTGTCGGGCTCTGTCGGGCTCTACTGGGCTCTGTCGGGCCCTGTCGGGCCCTGTCGGGCTCTGTCGGGCCCTGTCGGGCCCTGTCGGGCCCTGTCGGGCTCTGTCGGGCTCTGTCGGGCTCTACTGGGCCCTGTCGGGCCCTGTCGGGCTCTGTCGGGCTCTGTCGGGCCCTGTCGGGCTCTGTCGGGCTCTGTCGGGCTCTGTCGGGCTCTACTGGGACCTGTCGGGCCCTGTCGGGCTCTGTCGGGCTCTGTCGGGCTCTGTCGGGCTCTACTGGGCCCTGTCTGTCCCTGTCGGGCTCTGTCAGGCTCTGTCGGGCTCTGTCGGGCTCTACTGGGCCCTGTCGGGCCCTGTCGGGCCCTGTCGGGCTCTACTGGGCTCTACTGGGCTCTGTCGGGCTCTGTCGGGCTCTACTGGGCCCTGTCGGGCCCTGTCGGGCTCTGTGGGGCCCTGTCGGGCTCTGTCGGGCTCTGTCGGGCCCTGTCGGGCTCTGTCGGGCTCTGTCGGGCTCTACTGGGCCCTGTCGGGCCCTGTCGGGCCCTGTCGGGCTCTGACGGGCTCTACTGGGCTCTGTCGGGCTCTGTCAGGCTCTGTCGGGTTCTGTCGGGCTCTACTGGGCTCTGTCGGGCTCTACTGGGCCCTGTCGGGCCCTGTCGGGCTCTGTCGGGCTCTGTCGGGCTCTGTCGGGCTCTACTGGGCTCTGTCGGGCTCTGTTGGGCTCTGTCGGGCTCTGTCGGGCTCTGTCGGGCTCTACTGGGCCCTGTCGGGCCCTGTCGGGCTTTGTCGGGCCCTGTCGGGCTCTGTCGGGCCCTGTCGGGCCCTGTCGGGCTCTGTCGGGCTCTGTCGGGCTCTGTCGGGCTCTACTGGGTCCTGTCGGGCTCTGTCGGGCTCTGTCGGGCTCTGTCGGGCTCTGTCGGGCTCTACTGGGCCCTGTCGGGCTCTGTCGGGCCCTGTCGGGCCCTGTCGGGCCCTGTCCGGCCCTGTCGGGCTCTGTCGGGCTCTGTCGGGCTCTGTCGGGCTCTACTGGGCCCTGTCGGGCTCTGTCGGGCTCTGTCGGGCTCTGTCGGGCTCTACTGGGCCCTGTCGGGCTCTGTCGGGCTCTGTCGGGCCCTGTCGGGCCCTGTCGGGCTCTGTCAGGCTCTGTCGGGCTCTGTCGGGCTCTACTGGGCCCTGTCGGGCCCTGTCGGGCCCTGTCGGGCTCTACTGGGCTCTACTGGGCTCTGTCGGGCTCTTTCGGGCTCTACTGGGCCCTGTCGGGCCCTGTCGGGCTCTGTCGGGCTCTGTCGGGCCCTGTCGGGCTCTGTCGGGCTCTGTCGGGCCCTGTCGGGCTCTGTCGGGCTCTGTCGGGCTCTGTCGGGCTCTACTGGGACCTGTCGGGCCCTGTCGGGCTCTGTCGGGCTCTGTCGGGCTCTGTCGGGCTCTACTGGGCCCTGTCGGTCCCTGTCGGGCTCTGTCAGGCTCTGTCGGGCTCTGTCGGGCTCTACTGGGCCCTGTCGGGCCCTGTCGGGCCCTGTCGGGCTCTACTGGGCTCTACTGGGCTCTGTCGGGCTCTGTCGGGCTCTACTGGGCCCTGTCGGGCCCTGTCGGGCTCTGTCGGGCCCTGTCGGGCTCTGTCGGGCTCTGTCGGGCCCTGTCGGGCTCTGTCGGGCTCTGTCGGGCTCTACTGGGCTCTACTGGGCTCTGTCGGGCTCTGTCGGGCTCTACTGGGCCCTGTCGGGCCCTGTCGGGCTCTGTCGGGCTCTGTCGGGCTCTACTGGGCTCTGTCGGGCTCTACTGGGCCCTGTCGGGCCCTGTCGGGCTCTGTCGGGCTCTGTCGGGCTCTGTCGGGCTCTACTGGGCTCTGTCGGGCTCTGTTGGGCTCTGTCGGGCTCTGTCAGGCTCTGTCGGGCTCTACTGGGCCCTGTCGGGCTCTGTCGTGCTCTGTCGGGCCCTGTCGGTCTCTGTCGGGCCCTGTCGGGCCCTGTCGGGCTCTGTCGGGCTCTGTCGGGCTCTGTCGGGCTCTACTGGGCCCTGTCGGGCTCTGTCAGGCTCTGTCGGGCCCTGTCGGGCTCTGTCGGGCTCTGTCGGGCTCTGTCGGGCTCTACTGGGTTCTACTGGGCTCTGTCGGGCTCTGTCGGGCTCTACTGGGCGCTGTCGGGCCCTGTCGGGCCCTGTCGGGCTCTACTGGGATCTACTGGGCTCTGTCGGGCTCTTTCGGGCTCTACTGGGCCCTGTCGGGCTCTGTCGGGCTCTGTCGGGCCCTGTCAGGCCCTGTCGGGCTCTGTCTGGCTCTGTCGGGCCCTGTCGGGCTCTGTCGGGCTCTGTCGGGCTCTGTCGGGCTCTACTGGGTTCTACTGGGCTCTGTCAGGCTCTGTCGGGCTCTACTGGGCCCTGTCGGGCCCTGTCAGGCCCTGTCGGGCTCTGTCGGGCTCTACTGGGCTCTGTCGGGCTCTGTCGGGCTCTGTCGGGCTCTACTGGGCTCTGTCGGGCTCTGTCGGGCTCTGTCGGGCTCTACTGGGCCCTGTCGGGCTCTGTCGGGCCCTGTCGGGCGCTGTCGGGCTCTGTCGGGCTCTACTGGGCTCTGTCGGGCTCTGTCGGGATCTGTCGGGCTCTACTGGGCCCTGTCGGGCTCTGTCGGGCTCTGTCGGGCTCTGTCGGGCTCTGTCGGGCTCTACTGGGCTCTGTCGGACCCTGTCGGGCCCTGTCGGGCTCTGTCGGGCTCTGTCGGGCCCTGTCGGGCCCTGTCGGGCCCTGTCGGGCTCTGTCGGGCCCTGTCGGGCTCTGTCGGGCTCTGTCGGGCTCTGTCGGGCCCTGTCGGCTTCTGTCGGGCTCTGTCGGGCCCTGTCGGGACCTGTCGGGCTCTGTCGGGCTCTGTCGGGCTTTGTCGGGCTCTGTCGGGCTCTGTCGGGCTCTGTCGGGCTCTGTCGGGCTCTACTGGGCCCTGTCGGGCCCTGTCGGGCCCTGTCGGGCCCTGTCGGGCTCTGTCGGGCTCTGTCGGGCCCTGTCGGTCTCTGTCGGGCTCTGTCGGGCTCTGTCGGGCTCTGTCGGGCTCTACTGGGCCCTGTCGGGCTCTGTCGGGCTCTGTCGGGCTCTGTCTGGCTCTGTCGGGCCCTGTCGGGCTCTGTCGGGATCTACTGGGCTCTGTCGGGCTCTGTCGGGCCCTGTCGGGCTCTGTCGGGCTTTGTCGGGCTCTGTCAGGCTCTACTGGGCCCTGTCGGGCGCTGTCGGGCTCTGTCGGGCCCTGTCGGGCTCTGTCGGGCTCTGTCGGGCTCTGTCGGGCTCTGTCGGGCTCTACTGGGCCCTGTCGGGCTCTGTCGGGCTCTGTCGGGCTCTGTCGGGCTCTACTGGGCCCTGTCGGGCCCTGTCGGGCTCTGTCGGGCTCTGTCGGGCCCTGTCGGGCTCTGTCGGGCTCTACTGGGCCCTGTCTGGCTCTGTCGGGCTCTGTCGGGCCCTGTCGGGCCCTGTCGGGCTCTGTCGGGCTCTGTCGGGCTCTGTCGGGCTCTACTGGGCCCTGTCGGACTCTGTCGGGCTCTGTCGGGCTCTGTCGGGCTCTGTCGGGCTCTGTCGGGCCCTGTCGGGCTCTGTCGGGCTCTGTCGGGCCCTGTCGGGCTCTGTCGGGCTCTACTGGGCCCTGTCGGGCCCTGTCGGGCTCTGTCGGGCTCTGTCGGGCCCTGTCGGGCTCTGTCGGGCTCTACTGGGCCCTGTCGGGCTCTGTCGGGCCCTGTCGGGCTCTGTCGGGCTCTGTCGGGCTCTGTCGGGCTCTGTCGGGCCCTGTCGGGCCCTGTCGGGCTCTACTGGGCTCTACTGGGCTCTGTCGGGCTCTTTCGGGCTCTACTGGGCCCTGTCGGGCCCTGTCGGGCTCTGTCGGGCCCTGTCGGGCTCTGTCGGGCTCTGTCGGGCCCTGTCGGGCTCTGTCGGGCTCTGTCGGGCTCTGTCGGGCTCTACTGGGACCTGTCGGGCCCTGTCGGGCTCTGTCGGGCTCTGTTGGGCTCTGTCGGGCTCTACTGGGCCCTGTCGGTCCCTGTCGGGCTCTGTCAGGCTCTGTCGGGCTCTGTCGGGCTCTACTGGGCCCTGTCGGGCCCTGTCGGGCCCTGTCGGGCTCTACTGGGCTCTACTGGGCTCTGTCGGGCTCTGTCGGGCTCTACTGGGCCCTGTCGGGCCCTGTCGGGCTCTGTCGGGCCCTGTCGGGCTCTGTCGGGCTCTGTCGGTCCCTGTCGGGCTCTGTCGGGCTCTGTCGGGCTCTACTGGGCTCTACTGGGCTCTGTCGGGCTCTGTCGGGCTCTACTGGGCCCTGTCGGGCCCTGTCGGGCTCTGTCGGGCTCTGTCGGGATCTACTGGGCTCTGTCGGGCTCTACTGGGCCCTGTCGGGCCCTGTCGGGCTCTGTCGGGCTCTGTCGGGCTCTGTCGGGCTCTACTGGGCTCTGTCGGGCTCTGTTGGGCTCTGTCGGGCTCTGTCAGGCTCTGTCGGGCTCTTCTGGGCCCTGTCGGGCTCTGTCGGGCTCTGTCGGGCCCTGTCGGGCTCTGTCGGGCTCTGTCGGGCCCTGTCGGGCCCTGTCGGGCTCTGTCGGGCTCTGTCGGGCTCTGTCGGGCTCTACTGGGCCCTGTCGGGCTCTGTCGGGCTCTGTCGGGCTCTGTCGGGCTCTACTGGGCCCTGTCGGGCTCTGTCGGGCTCTGTCGGGCCCTGTCGGGCCCTGTCGGGCTCTGTCAGGCTCTGTCGGGCTCTGTCGGGCTCTACTGGGCGCTGTCGGGCCCTGTCGGGCCCTGTCGGGCTCTACTGGGCTCTACTGGGCTCTGTCGGGCTCTTTCGGGCTCTACTGGGCCCTGTCGGGCCCTGTCGGGCTCTGTCGGGCTCTGTCGGGATCTGTCGGGCCCTGTCGGGCTCTGTCGGGCTCTGTCGGGCTCTGTCGGGCTCTACTGGGTTCTTCTGGGCTCTGTCAGGCTCTGTCGGGCTCTACTGGG
The DNA here is from genome assembly GCF_036013445.1 of Caloenas nicobarica. NCBI lineage: Eukaryota > Metazoa > Chordata > Aves > Columbiformes > Columbidae > Caloenas > Caloenas nicobarica. The sequence goes on from NC_088266.1 coordinate 7,987,723, forward strand.
CCCTGTCGGGCCCTGTCAGGCCCTGTCGGGCTCTGTCGGGCTCTACTGGGCTCTGTCGGGCTCTGTCGGGCTCTGTCGGGCTCTACTGGGCTCTGTCGGGCTCTGTCGGGCTCTGTCGGGCTCTACTGGGCCCTGTCGGGCTCTGTCGGGCCCTGTCGGGCGCTGTCGGGCTCTGTCGGGCTCTACTGGGCTCTGTCGGGCTCTGTCGGGCTCTGTCGGGCTCTACTGGGCCCTGTCGGGCTCTGTCGGGCTCTGTCGGGCTCTGTCGGGCTCTACTGGGCTCTGTCGGACCCTGTCGGGCCCTGTCGGGCTCTGTCGGGCCCTGTCGGGCCCTGTCGGGCTCTGTCGGGCTCTGTCGGGCCCTGTCGGGCTCTGTCGGGCTCTGTCGGGCTCTGTCGGGCCCTGTCGGCTTCTGTCGGGCTCTGTCGGGCCCTGTCGGGACCTGCGGGCTCTGTCGGGCTCTGTCGGGCTCTGTCGGGCTCTACTGGGCTCTGTCGGGCTCTGTCGGGCTCTGTCGGGCTCTGTCGGGCTCTACTGGGCCCTGTCGGGCTCTGTCGGGCTCTGTCGGGCCCTGTCGGGCCCTGTCGGGCTCTGTCGGGCCCTGTCGGGCCCTGTCGGGCTCTGTCGGGCTGTGTCGGGCCCTGTCGGTCTCTGTCGGTCTCTGTCGGGCTCTGTCGGGCTCTGTCGGGCTCTGTCGGGCTCTACTGGGCCCTGTCGGGCTCTGTCGGGCTCTGTCTGGCTCTGTCGGGCCCTGTCGGGCTCTGTCGGGATCTACTGGGCTCTGTCGGGCTCTGTCGGGCCCTGTCGGGCTCTGTCGGGCTTTGTCGGGCTCTGTCAGGCTCTACTGGGCCCTGTCGGGCGCTGTCGGGCTCTGTCGGGCTCTGTCGGGCCCTGTCGGGCTCTGTCGGGCTCTGTCGGGCTCTGTCGGGCTCTACTGGGCCCTGTCGGGTTCTGTCGGGCTCTGTCGGGCTCTGGCGGGTTCTACTGGGCCCTGTCGGGCCCTGTCGGGCTCTGTCGGGCCCTGTCGGGCCCTGTCGGGCTCTGTCGGGCTCTACTGGGCCCTGTCGGGCTCTGTCGGGCTCTGTCGGGCCCTGTCGGGCCCTGTCGGGCTCTGTCGGGCTCTTTCGGGCTCTGTCGGGCTCTACTGGGCCCTGTCGGACTCTGTCGGGCTCTGTCGGGCTCTGTCGGGCTCTGTCGGGCTCTCTCGGGCTCTGACGGGTTCTGTCGGGCTCTGTCGGGCTCTACTGGCCCTGTCGGGCCCTGTCGGGCTCTGTCGGGCTCTGTCGGGCTCTGTCGGGCCCTGTCGGGCTCTGTCGGGCTCTGTCGTGCCCTGTCGGGCTCTGTCGGGCTCTGTCGGGCCCTGTCGGGCTCTGTCGGGCTCTGTCGGGCCCTGTCGGGCCCTGTCGGGCTCTGTCGGCCTCTACTGGGCCCTGTCGGGCCCTGTCGGGCCCTGTCGGGCTCTGTCGGGCTCTGTCGGGCTCTACTGGGCTCTGTCGGGCCCTGTCGGGCCCTGTCGGGCTCTGTCGGGCCCTGTCGGGCCCTGTCGGGCTCTGTCGGGCTCTGTCGGGCTCTACTGGGCCCTGTCGGGCCCTGTCGGGCTCTGTCGGGCTCTGTCGGGCCCTGTCGGGCTCTGTCGGGCTCTGTCGGGCTCTGTCGGGCTCTACTGGGACCTGTCGGGCCCTGTCGGGCTCTGTCGGGCTCTGTCGGGCTCTGTCGGGCTCTACTGGGCCCTGTCGGTCCCTGTCGGGCTCTGTCAGGCTCTGTCGGGCTCTGTCGGGCTCTACTGGGCCCTGTCGGGCCCTGTCGGGCCCTGTCGGGCTCTACTGGGCTCTACTGGGCTCTGTCGGGCTCTGTCGGGCTCTACTGGGCCCTGTCGGGCCCTGTCGGGCTCTGTGGGGCCCTGTCGGGCTCTGTCGGGCTCTGTCGGGCCCTGTCGGGCTCTGTCGGGCTCTACTGGGCTCTACTGGGCTCTGTCGGGCTCTGTCGGGCTCTACTGGGCCCTGTCGGGCCCTGTCGGGCCCTGTCGGGCTCTGTCGGTCTCTACTGGGCTCTGTCGGGCTCTGTCGGGCTCTGTCGGGTTCTGTCGGGCTCTACTGGGCTCTGTCGGGCTCTACTGGGCCCTGTCGGGCCCTGTCGGGCTCTGTCGGGCTCTGTCGGGCTCTGTCGGGCTCTACTGGGCTCTGTCGGGCTCTGTTGGGCTCTGTCGGGCTCTGTCGGGCTCTGTCGGGCTCTACTGGGCCCTGTCGGGCCCTGTCGGGCTCTGTCGGGCCCTGTCGGGCCCTGTCGGGCTCTGTCGGGCTCTGTCGGGCTCTGTCGGGCTCTGTCGGGCTCTACTGGGCCCTGTCGGGCTCTGTCGGGCTCTGTCGGGCCCTGTCGGGCTCTGTCAGGCTCTGTCGGGCTCTGTCGGGCTCTACTGGGCCCTGTCGGGCCCTGTCGGGCCCTGTCGGGCTCTACTGGGCTCTACTGGGCTCTGTCGGGCTCTTTCGGGCTCTACTGGGCCCTGTCGGGCCCTGTCGGGCTCTGTCGGGCCCTGTCGGGCCCTGTCGGGCTCTGTCGGGCTCTGTCGGGCTCTGTCGGGCTCTACTGGGTTCTACTGGGCTCTGTCAGGCTCTGTCGGGCTCTACTGGGCCCTGTCGGGCCCTGTCGGGCTCTGTCGGGCTCTGTCGGGCTCTGTCGGGCTCTACTGGGCTCTACTGGGCCCTGTCGGGCCCTGTCGGGCTCTGTCGGGTCCTGTCGGGCCCTGTCGGGCTCTGTCGGGCTCTGTCGGGCTCTACTGGGCCCTGTTGGGCCCTGTCGGGCTCTGTCGGCTCTGTCGGGCCCTGTCGGGCTCTGTCGGGCTCTGTCGGGCCCTGTCGGGCCCTGTCGGGCTCTGTCGGGCTCTGTCGGGCTCTGTCGGGCTCTACTGGGACCTGTCGGGCTCTGTCGGGCTCTGTCGGGCTCTGTCGGGCTCTGTCGGGCTCTACTGGGCCCTGTCGGTCCCTGTCGGGCTCTGTCAGGCTCTGTCGGGCTCTGTCGGGCTCTACTGGGCCCTGTCGGGCCCTGTCGGGCCCTGTCGGGCTCTACTGGGCTCTACTGGGCTCTGTCGGGCTCTGTCGGGCTCTACTGGGCCCTGTCGGGCCCTGTCGGGCTCTGTCGGGCCCTGTCGGGCTCTGTCGGGCTCTGTCGGGCTCTACTGGGCTCTACTGGGCTCTGTCGGGCTCTGTCGGGCTCTACTGGGCCCTGTCGTGCCCTGTCGGGCTCTGTCGGGCTCTGTCGGGCCCTGTCGGGCTCTGTCGGGCTCTACTGGGCCCTGTCGGGCTCTGTCGGGCCCTGTCGGGCTCTGTCGGGCTCTGTCGGGCCCTGTCGGGCTCTGTCGGGCTCTGTCGGGCTCTACTGGGCCCTGTCGGGCCCTGTCGGGCCCTGTCGGGCTCTGTCGGGCTCTGTCGGGCTCTGTCGGGCTCTACTGGGCCCTGTCGGGCCCTGTCGGGCTCTGTCGGGCTCTGTCGGGCTCTGTCGGGCTCTACTGGGCTCTGTCGGGCTCTGTTGGGCTCTGTCGGGCTCTGTCGGGCTCTGTCGGGCTCTACTGGGCCCTGTCGGGCCCTGTCGGGCTCTGTCGGGCTCTGTCGGGCTCTGTCGGGCTCTGTCGGGCTCTGTCGGGCTCTACTGGGCCCTGTCGGGCTCTGTCGGGCTCTGTCGGGCCCTGTCGGGCCCTGTCGGGCTCTGTCAGGCTCTGTCGGGCTCTGTCGGGCTCTACTGGGCCCTGTCGGGCCCTGTCGGGCCCTATCGGGCTCTACTGGGCTCTACTGGGCTCTGTCGGGCTCTTTCGGGCTCTACTGGGCCCTGTCGGGCCCTGTCGGGCTCTGTCGGCCCTGTCGGGCTCTGTCGGGCTCTGTCGGGCCTGTCGGGCTCTGTCGGGCTCTGTCGGGCTCTGTCGGGCTCTACTGGGTTCTACTGGGCTCTGTCAGGCTCTGTCGGGCTCTACTGGGCCCTGTCGGGCCCTGTCGGGCTCTGTCGGGCTCTGTCGGGCTCTGTCGGGCTCTACTGGGCTCTGTCGGGCCCTGTCGGGCCCTGTCGCGCTCTGTCGGGTCCTGTCGGGCCCTGTCGGGCTCTGTCGGGCTCTGTCGGGCTCTACTGGGCCCTGTCGGGCCCTGTCGGGCTCTGTCGGGCTCTGTCGGGCCCTGTCGGGCTCTGTCGGGCTCTGTCGGGCCCTGTCGGGCCCTGTCAGGCTCTGTCGGGCTCTGTCGGGCTCTGTCGGGCTCTACTGGGACCTGTCGGGCCCTGTCGGGCTCTGTCGGGCTCTGTCGGGCTCTGTCGGGCTCTACTGGGCCCTGTCGGTCCCTGTCGGGCTCTGTCAGGCTCTGTCGGGCTCTGTCGGGCTCTACTGGGCCCTGTCGGGCCCTGTCGGGCCCTGTCGGGCTCTACTGGGCTCTACTGGGCTCTGTCGGGCTCTGTCGGGCTCTACTGGGCCCTGTCGGGCCCTGTCGGGCTCTGTCGGGCCCTGTCGGGCCCTGTCGGGCTCTGTCGGGCTCTGTCGGGCTCTACTGGGCTCTACTGGGCTCTGTCGGGCTCTGTCGGGCTCTACTGGGCCCTGTCGGGCCCTGTCGGGCTCTGTTGGGCTCTGTCGGGCTCTACTGGGCTCTGTCGGGCTCTACTGGGCCCTGTCGGGCCCTGTCGGGCTCTGTCGGGCTCTGTCGGGCTCTGTCGGGCTCTACTGGGCTCTGTCGGGCTCTGTTGGGCTCTGTCGGGCTCTGTCGGGCTCTGTCGGGCTCTACTGGGCCCTGTCGGGCTCTGTCGGGCGCTGTCGGGCCCTGTCGGTCTCTGTCGGGCCCTGTCCGGCCCTGTCGGGCTCTGTCGGGCTCTGTCGGGCTCTGTCGGGCTCTACTGGGCCCTGTCGGGCTCTGTCGGGCTCTGTCGGGCCCTGTCGGGCCCTGTCGGGCTCTGTCAGGCTCTGTCGGGCTCTGTCGGGCTCTACTGGGCCCTGTCGGGCCCTGTCGGGCCCTGTCGGGCTCTACTGGGCTCTACTGGGCTCTGTCGGGCTCTTTCGGGCTCTACTGGGCCCTGTCGGGCCCTGTCGGGCTCTGTCGGGCTCTGTCGGGCCCTGTCGGGCTCTGTCGGCTCTGTCGGGCTCTGTCGGGCTCTACTGGGACCTGTCGGGCCCTGTCGTGTTCTGTCGGGCTCTGTCGGGCTCTGTCGGGCTCTACTGGGCCCTGTCGGTCCCTGTCGGGCTCTGTCAGGCTCTGTCGGGCTCTGTCGGGCTCTACTGGGCCCTGTCGGGCCCTGTCGGGCCCTGTCGGGCTCTACTGGGCTCGACTGGGCTCTGTCGGGCTCTGTCGGGCTCTACTGGGCCCTGTCGGGCCCTGTCGGGCCCTGTCGGGCCCTGTCGGGCTCTGTCGGGCTCTGTCGGGCCCTGTCGGGCTCTGTCGGGCTCTGTCGGGCTCTACTGGGCTCTACTGGGCTCTGTCGGGCTCTGTCGGGCTCTACTGGGCCCTGTCGGGCCCTGTCGGGCTCTGTCGGGCTCTGTCGGGCTCTACTGGGCTCTGTCGGGCTCTACTGGGCCCTGTCGGGCCCTGTCGGGCTCTGTCAGGCTCTGTCGGGCTCTGTCGGGCTCTACTGGGCTCTGTCGGGCTCTGTTGGGCTCTGTCGGGCTCTGTCAGGCTCTGTCGGGCTCTACTGGGCCCTGTCGGGCTCTGTCGGGCTCTGTCGGGCTCTGTCGGGCTCTGTCGGGCCCTGTCGGGCTCTGTCGGGCCCTGTCGGGCCCTGTCGGGCTCTGTCGGGCTCTGTCGGGCTCTACTGGGCCCTGTCGGGCTCTGTCGGGCTCTGTCGGGCTCTGTCGGGCTCTGTCGGGCTCTACTGGGCCCTGTCGGGCTCTGTCGGGCTCTGTCGGGCCCTGTCGGGCTCTGTCAGGCTCTGTCGGGCTCTGTCGGGCTCTACTGGGCGCTGTCGGGCCCTGTCGGGCCCTGTCGGGCTCTACTGGGCTCTACTGGGCTCTGTCGGGCTCTTTCGGGCTCTACTGGGCCCTGTCGGGCCCTGTCGGGCCCTGTCGGGCTCTGTCGGGCTCTGTCGGGCCCTGTCGGGCTCTGTCGGGCTCTGTCGGGCTCTGTCGGGCTCTACTGGGTTCTACTGGGCTCTGTCAGTCTCTGTCGGGATCTACTGGGCCCTGTCGGGCCCTGTCAGGCCCTGTCGGGCTCTGTCGGGCTCTACTGGGCTCTGTCGGGCTCTGGTCTGTCGGGCTCTGTCGGGCTCTACTGGGCTCTGTCGGGCTCTGTCGGGCTCTGTCGGGCTCTACTGGGCCCTGTCGGGCTCTGTCGGGCCCTGTCGGGCGCTGTCGGGCTCTGTCGGGCTCTACTGGGCTCTGTCGGGCTCTGTCGGGCTCTGTCGGGCTCTACTGGGCCCTGTCGGGCTCTGTCGGGCTCTGTCGGGCTCTGTCGGGCTCTGTCGGGCTCTACTGGGCTCTGTCGGACCCTGTCGGGCCCTGTCGGGCTCTGTCGGGCCCTGTCGGGCCCTGTCGGGCTCTGTCGGGCTCTGTCGGGCTCTGTCGGGCTCTGTCGGGCTCTGTCGGGCTCTGTCGGGCCCTGTCGGCTTCTGTCGGGCTCTGTCGGGCCCTGTCGGGCCCTGTCGGGCTCTGTCGGGCTCTGTCGGGCTCTGTCGGGCTCTACTGGGCTCTGTCGGGCTCTGTCGGGCTCTGTCGGGCTCTGTCGGGCTCTACTGGGCCCTGTCGGGCTCTGTCGGGCTCTGTCGGGCCCTGTCGGGCCCTGTCGGGCCCTGTCGGGCCCTGTCGGGCTCTGTCAGGCTCTGTCGGGCCCTGTCGGTCTCTGTCGGGCTCTGTCGGGCTCTGTCGGGCTCTACTGGGCCCTGTCGGGCTCTGTCGGGCTCTGTCGGGCTCTGTCTGGCTCTGTCGGGCCCTGTCGGGCTCTGTCGGGATCTACTGGGCTCTGTCGGGCTCTGTCGGGCCCTGTCGGGCTCTGTCGGGCTTTGTCGGGCTCTGTCAGGCTCTACTGGGCCCTGTCGGGCGCTGTCGGGCTCTGTCGGGCTCTGTCGGGCCCTGTCGGGCTCTGTCGGGCTCTGTCGGGCTCTGTCGGGCTCTACTGGGCCCTGTCGGGTTCTGTCGGGCTCTGTCGGGCTCTGTCGGGCTCTACTGGGCCCTGTCGGGCCCTGTCGGGCTCTGTCGGGCCCTGTCGGGCTCTGTCGGGCTCTGTCGGCCCTCTCGGGCTCTGTCGGGCTCTACTGGGCTCTGTCGGGCTCTGTTGGGCCCTGTCGGGCCCTGTCGGGCCCTGTCGGGCTCTGTCGGGCTCTGTCGGGCTCTGTCGGGCTCTCCTGGCCCTGTCGGACTCTGTCGGGCTCTGTCGGGCTCTGTCGGGCTCTGTCGGGCTCTCTCGGGCTCTGACGGGTTCTGTCGGGCTCTGTCGGGCTCTACTGGCCCTGTCGGGCCCTGTCGGGCCCTGTCGGGCTCTGTCGGGCTCTGTCGGGCTC